>NC_056627.2:40005536-40317036 GCF_002870075.4 Lactuca sativa | reverse complement strand
CGCCACAAGTGTTGCGCCTCTAATGGTTCACAAACAAACTCAAGCAACCAAGGAATACTTTAGAGAGAGAGAAGGGAAGAAGAATTTCGGCTCTCAACCTTTTGGAGGAGTGCATAGATGAAATTTAACCCTAAGGAGGGTTTATATAGGTGTTAGGAAAGTATTGGATAACGCAGGTGTATCTAAGATAACCCTAATCCCTTAACTTCCTCCCTAAGGCATCCAAGGCACCCTTAGAGCCCAAGGAAACCATATGAGCATCTAGACTTCGTTCCCCTTACTATAGGGAGGTTCAAGAATTGCCCAATGTTCAACTATTGAACATTGTCACCTTTAGTCCCTATAGTTTCAATTAATTACTTTAATCCCAAAATTAATTCCAAATTAATTCTGATAAAATATTAATTAAACAATATGATTTCTAATTAATATATTATATCCATAATACATTAATAAATCATTTATTTTGATTTCTAATTAATGTATTAACCAATTAATAAATTAATAAATCATTCTTCTCTCTCCAACAATTATCCTATTCAATTGCTAGGTTTGAAGTCAATCCAAAAGGATTGTGCTACTATCAATTCAAGTATATACCAATTATAGTTATGGGCTTAGACACCTAATCTAATAGTCTCCCACTTGGATAAGTCTAATAAATATAGTTGCAAGTATAACTTCAAAAATTGATTAGCAAATTGTAGCTACCAAAAGTCGTTGTCGAACTCTGACCTAGTCAATAACGCGTCCTTAGATAAGTGATCAAATATTCTTCCGTTCTACAAGATATCATATAAACATGAGACATGAATTATAATCATTCTTTCTATCCAAGAGTTGTTTCTCGATTTCTGATTTATGACGACTGATATCAGACTTCTAATTGAACACATCAATTCAGTCCTGGCTTGGCCAAGCGCTTTAGATGTCACCATCAAATCATCGAGGGGCCCATAGATATTGCTTTTGCCGTTAAGGCAAAAGGAAATGGATAAACTTCGACTTATATTCTTGTACTATTTACTCGTCAAATCATGCACAACAATACGTTTTATAACATCAAGTTACTGATGCGTTTACGTATTATCAATGCACAAATGACTCGTGAACAACAACTTATATATCTCCGTTTCAAGAATATAAGATATTATCGTCTCAAAATTACTCGTGATAAAATCCATGAAGTAGTGCTCTAAGTGAGGGTTAATCCAATACATAAATCCTCATTTCAAAAGTAGTCATGAATACTGCAACAAACCATTGCTATGTCTAACCCCTTAGACAATCTACAGTCTGATTCATGACAGTCTTAATTCACTACTTACTTCCAAAAGTGTGATCGACCGTGTATGTTTGAATAATCCAATTATTCGGGAAGTAAAACATGCGAAGTGAAATACAATAATAACCTAATTAACTATGGTCTCAAAACTATTGAATATAAATAAAACATTTATTATTTAATCACCATATTAATTAGACTTTATCAACTGTATAATGTTTCGATTAATCAACTAAACACTTGAATTAAACATCGGTCATGCGATGTTCTAAACATGCATGTTATGTCTCTCTATGGTCCTTCAATTGTGAATAGATCGATTGGACATTATTCCAATGATGCTCATTTCACAATTTCAAATTCTTATTAGAACTAGTAAGAATTCCAAATTCTTGTCACCACTAAATGTGTTAGAGTCCAACCTTACATGTGTTGTCCTTTTGTGATGACGTGACGTCAAAGTCACCGAGACGTAGCCAACGATGTCGTCACAAAATGCTTCATTGAAACTTTGTTACTAAAACAATTTCATGGTAATGAAGTATCAAATTCAAGGTAACTCCTTGAACACCTTCTTTGTGTTAAGGTTTCCAACTCACATGTAGATTTCAATAACCAACTCCCGCTATGGAAATATTTCCATATTACCATATGACCATCAACTCCCGAACAAGAGGCACCTCCTTTCAGAATTATGTCAATTAGGTTTTTCCAAATTAATACTATATTTCCAACTGTCCATAAGTAACCAATCTTTTGGTAAATCTCAGACTATTCTTGACAGTTGTTTAACAACTTTAGTCACATTTTGTTCTTGTCCTTATTCCTTCTTAATGCCCTAGGCATTTGGAAAAATAAGAACAAGAAAATATTATAGCATATGTAATCAATCCTATATATGAAGCATATGAGACTCGATTCATAATTTCTCACATAAAAAACATGATACTTGATCAGTCTCTTGCTATAATATTTTCATATATCGAATTTCCTATGTTGAATCATTTCAACACGACATCATATATGTTCACGACTAAGTTCCATTAAAATCCTTCAATCTATACTTTTAGATTTGAAATGAAGTATGAGTGTCCTCTCCCTTAATCCTTAATTATAATGAAACAACTTCCAAACTCTGCAACTTGCAACTTGAAAACCTTGTTTCTTTTAAATAATATTGCCAACTTGCAACACTTAGTTTCATAATTACTGTAACATCCCAAAATTTTCAAATAAATTTTTGATTTTTTAGATAACCAAAACATTCCCATAAATGTGAAATCTCAATAACAATTGCTTTTAAAATTCATAACATCAAATATTTTATTCAATATATCAGAGTGTCCCAAAGTAAAATGGTCGGAGAGAGTGCATGTTGCGCCATCAAGCCGGGCCCTTGCCCTTAGGCTCTGAAGTACCTGAAACAACAACAAACTGTAAGCTAATGCTTAGTGAGTTCCCCAGAGCATACCCCATACAATCCACATAATATCATAATCCAGAATAGTTGTATAAGCTACACATAACACATAATTCATGGATATAAGCATATAAGGATGCCATGGAAACCTTCCAAGGTCTTATACCAAGTGCCACTTGGAACCCCATGTGGTCTTAACTATCTACCATACGAACCCCCACACGGTCTTTACTAGCCACCACTGGAACCCCCACGTGGTCTTGGCTATCTGTCGTGGGAACCTCCACAAGGTCTTTACTAACCATAGAAATAACATACGAGCTAAACATGTAAACCTACTAGGAAGAAGTGGAAAACCTCCAAGGACTTATACCAAATGCCATAGAAACCTCCTCATGGTCTTAATCTACTGTCACGATAACCCCCGTAGACTTCCATACAAATATCATACCGACATATCATATAATCAACTGATAATTCATATATCATGAAATATGCCGGTCTTGTTGCCTTGGACCCATTGGTATGGTGAGAAGACTCACTTCTCAAGAAATTCCGAACTGATTAGATAAGTCCCAACTTGCAGCTCCAAATCAAATGTATACAACCAACATGTGATTAAGTTGTCAAAACCCCAAACTACCAAAAATACCCTCAAAGTCAAGCTTGGTCAACCATGGTCAAAGTCAAAGTCAATAGTCAAGGTCAACAATCCATGTTGACCCCAACTCGTCAAGTGCATCTAGCAACTCGTCGAGTTCCTTCAGTGTTTAGAAGAACTGGGAAAACCCTAGCCAACTCGCTAAGTTGTCTCATCAACTTGTTGAGTTCCTTCAGTATCCAGAAAACGAGGTAACTCGATCCGACTTGTCGAGTTACCAGGGAAACTCGATGAGTTTTCCCTAGTCTAAACCTATTCAACCCTTTTTAGTCGAATCTAAAGCTCCAAACTACAGATCCAGTCCCCTAGGGTGTAGTTCCCACGTAAAGTTGCCAACTTTACATGCATGCAAGGCTTCAAGAGGCTAAAATTCTAAAACCAAACTTGATAATAGGTTTAGGGCATGAAGAAGGGCCAATGATAGGTAAAGTGAGCAACTTTATATCCATGGAGGCCTAGGAGTGTCCAAATTTGGAACCATTTCCTCATGACCAGTCCAAATCCAAGGATGATACCATTATGCACAAAAAATGACACTATACTTCCATAGGTGAGATCTAAGAAAATAAGGGTCAAGGTAGTAACTTTTTACCTCCAAATGGATGCTAACACAAGGTAGATGTCGGATCTAAAGTCCTCTCCTCACTTCAATCTCTTCAATCTTCAAGTTTCCTTCCAAAAAACAAAAGATTCACTCTCCAAAGCTCACACATACTCAAGAAGGCACTAAGACACGACTAGGGTTTCTCTCTGGATAGTAAGGACGACGAGGGAGGCTACAAATGAGCCATAAGTTCTTTAAATAGGGTATAAATCCCTGAAAATTAGGGTTTTCCTTTACATCGCCTACTCGTCGAGTTGCGGCCTTTCAACTCGTCGAGTGGGTCCTAAGTCCCGCGTCCCCAAAACGATCTCTACTCATCGAGTTGGGCTCCCCAACTCGTCGAGTCCTAGTGTAAAACCCTAAAAATCTTGAAAAAAAAACATTACCTAGACCAAGTGTTACAAATCTCCCCTACTTGAACTAGACTTCATCCTCGAAGTCTGCTGATGCGAACAAGTCCGGATAGTGCTCACACATCTCATCCCTCCGGCTCCCATGTCCATTCCGAGCCCCTATGGTGCTTCCATTGCACCTTTACAAGCTTCACCTCTTTATTACGAAGGACCTTAGTTTTCCTATCCAAAAACGCAACTGGCCTCTCAATGTAGTTTAGACTCTCGTCAACCTGAATGTCATCCAAAGATATAATTGCAGCCTCGTCAGTGACACACTTCCAGAGCTGAGACACGTGGAAAGTGTTGTGGATCTGGCTGAGCTCATCCGGTAGATCCAAGTGGTAAGCTACCTTGCCCACCCGGGTGGTAATCCTGAACGGACCAATATATCGGGGCCCTAACTTGCCCCTCTTCCATAACCGAATGACACCCTTCCATGGTGACACTTTCAGTAATACAAAGTCTCCCAACTGGAACTCAAGATCCTAGCGATGTCGGTCAGTGTAGATCTTCTGACAATAGTCTTAAGCACCCCCTTGGTTCTTCCCATGAATCGGTGCCCTACCTCACCCTAGCAAACAGGGGTCCTACACCTCCGACCATACAACATCTCAAACGGGGGTCGGTCGATACTAGCAAGGTAACTATTGTTATATGAAAACTCTACTTGTGGGAGGTGTGTATCGCAACTCCCTACGAAATCCAAAATGAATGCCCACAACATATCTTCAAGTGGCTGGATCGTCTGCTCACTCTGGCCGTCTGTCTGGGGGTGATATGCAGTACTGAAGTGTAACCGTGTGCCCAGTTCCTCATGGAACTTCCTCCAAAATCTAGATGTAAACCGGACATCCCGGTTAGACACCACTGACACCGGCACCCCGTGCCTAACCACCACCTCTCGCACATAAATATCTACTAATTTCTCAGCAGAGATGCTCTTGGAGATCGAAATAAAATGGGAAATCTTCGTCAATCTGTCCACAAAAACCCAAATAGCATCCACACCCCTCGCTGTCCTTGGCAACTTCATGATGAAGTCCATGGTAACCTCTTCCCACTTCCACGTAGGAATGGGTAACGGCCGAACTTTGCTATGGGGCCGTTGATGTTCGGCCTTGACCTTCCTGTAGGTCAAGCACCGCTCTACAAACCAGACGATCTCCCGCTTCATGCAGGGCCACCAATAGCTCAACCTCAGATCTATATAGATTTTTGTGGCTCCCGGATGTATAGATAAATTTGAATTATGTTCCACCTATAATATCTTTTGTCTCACCACCCCATTCAATGGTACCCACACCCGGCCACACTGTATCAAGAGTCCCCGACCATCCCATACAAACAAGGGAAACTGGCCCCAAATTTGCTCTATCTTCTAGTTCTCTTTCTTCAAACCCTCCACTTGAGCTTGCTTGATCATATCCAACAATGGAGAGATCACTATCATCCTCAAAAAACCGTTTCCGATTTGTGGACTTGTCGCTTTGCGACTCAAAGCATCGCCCCCCAGATTAGCCTTCCCTGGGTGGTACAAGATCTTGCAATCATAATCTTTCAGTACATCTAACCACCTCCTCTGCCATATCTTCAGGTTCTGTTGATCCATCAAATACTTCAAACTTTTGTGGTTACTAAAGATGGTGCACCGCACCCCGTATAAGTAATGCCTCCAGATTTGAGGGAAAACACCACTGCCCCCAATTCCAGGTCGTGAGTGGGGTAATTCACCTCATGAGGCTTCAAATGCCTCAAGGCGTACACAATCACATGCCGCCTCTGCATCAGAACTGCCCCTAACCCCGAGATCGATGCATCATAATACAACACCAAATCATCCAACCCCTCGGTTAGTACTAGAATCAGGGCCTCACATAACCTCTGTCTCAAGGTCTCGAAAGCCGACTACTAGTCCGGGCCCCACTGGAAAGTCACATTCTTCTTGGTTAAATGAGTCAATAGCATCGCGATCGTGGAGAAATCCTGGATGAATCTCCGATAATACCCCGCCAAATAGAAGAAGCTATGGATCTCAGATGCATTCTTCGGTACATCCCACCGCATCACTGCCTCAACCTTGGCTGGATCAACCGAAATACCCTCTTGGTTGATGATGTGCCCCAAAAAATGTACCTCTCGCAACCAGAAATCACACTTTGAGAACTTGACATAAAGCCTTTCCGTTCTCAGTGTCTCCAATACCTCCCTCAGATGCTGCTCGTGCTGCTCCTTGGTCTTAGAGTATACCAGGATATCTTCAATGAAAACAATCACCGACCGATCCAACATCGGTCTACACACTATGTTCATGAGGTCTAGAAACGCTGCTACGACATTGGTGAGCCTGAATGGCATCAACACAAACTCATATTGTCTGTACCGTGTCCTGAAAGCCGTCTTCCGTATATCCTCAACCCTAATCCTCATCTGATGATACGTCGACCGAAGATCAATCTTGGAAAACCAAGACGCACCCTGCAGCTGATCGAATAAATCATCGATCCTCGGAAGCAGATAACAATTTTTCACCGTTAGCTTGTTCAGATCCCTATAATCGATACACATCCTATGTGACCCATCCTTCTTTTTCATGAATAGGATCGGTGCTCCCCACGGGGAACTACTCGGACGAATGAACCCTTGGTTTAGCAGCTCCTGAAGCTACATAGACAGCTCCTGCATCTCGGGCGGAGCTAGCCGGTACGATGCCTTGGCTATCAGAGCGGCACCCGATACCAAATCAATGCGGAACTCCACTTGCCTCTTCGGAGGCACTCCAAGTAACTCCTTGGGAAAGACATCCTGAAACTCATGTACAACCGGTACACTGTCCAAATCCGTTGAGGCCTCAACCCTTGTATCCGAGATATATGACAAAAATACTGAACAACCTTGATGGAGAAGTCTCCTAGCCCTCGCAGCTGAATAGAGGGTTGGCCCCTGCGAGGCCCTCTCTCCATGAATAACCAATTCTCCCCTACTTGGGGTTCAAACCCTCACCAGCTGGCGCTCACAATCTATCATGGCCCCATTGGCCCCCAACTAGTCCATCCCGACGATCACCTTTATCCCTCACAGTAGTATCAGGACTAAATCAACATGGAACCTCTCCTCTAGCACATTCACGACAAAGTCCCGATACACCCTCGCGGCACTCACGGTGCGGTCATCTGCAATCTCCACCTCAAGCGGGGAATCCAAAGTCCCCGACGCATCCCATAACTTCTTGCTAAGCGTAAGAGATACAAACAATCGGGTAGCACCTGAATCGAATAGAACATGAGCCGACATACCATTGACCAAAAAGGTGCTTATACATGAGTGCATATATACACATAAGCAATATAAATAAATATCAAGTAGGAGAATAGAACATGTGCTGACATGACATCTGGCGCTGCCCGAGCCTCCTCGGTAGTCAACTAAAATGCGCGGCTCTTCACCGTTGGAGCATCCGCCCTAGCAGGGCAGCCGTCTGTAATCCTCATTGTGGCGGGCGCAGGCGCCGCCACTGCTCCTCCTCCTCCGCCTCCTTGTAACCTTGGACAATCGACCCATTTATGGCCGATCTCATTATAGTGAAAACAAATCAATACCTTCTTGAGGCAATCCTTGCTCATGTGGCCCGACTGGCCACACACGTAACATCCCGAGCCTGCCTCTCGACAAGCCCCACTGTGCGGTTTACCGCACTTGACACACCGGCCATGACCCAGCTGGCCCCTACTAGAAGAATCCGAGGTCTTAGGCTTTTTAGCCTGACCTACTGTTGTCTGTGCCTGCTCTGGCTTCCGCTTGGTGCGGAAGTCCAACTCCATCTCACGCTGTCGGGCCTTTTCCACCATCTCATTCAGGGTTTTGCACCATGTAAGGCTCATAAAATCTCGAATATCATCCCTCAGCATGGAATGATACCTTGTCCTCCTCATGTTTTCATCTATAGAATAATGTTGGATCAAAAGTGCTCGCTCCCGAAGCTTGGCGGTGATCTCCGCCACAATCTCGGTGGTCTGCTGGAGTTCCTGGAACTCCCTTACTAATCGTTGCACCTCAATGGGTGGTGCAAAATCCAGATCAAAGCGTCTGAAAAACATTGCCCATGTCATCTCAGCCACACCAGCTGCCCCCACCTGACTGGTCACCTCTCCTCACAAATCCCGGGCTCGGTCCCTCAGCATACATGAAGAAAATCCTACTTTTTATGCATCAGGGAAAGAGCTCGTGTGCTGGGTGTTCTCCATGTCTGTCACCCAGCAATGGCTGACTATGGGGTCCCTGAACCCGAAGAACTCCGGTGCCCCGCATGCCTTGAACTCCCGAAACGAGGGAGTTTGGGCCCCGACCTGGCCCATAACAATCTCAGCTCTGAACGACCTGAGCTGCTCCTCCATGATCTCCATCATCCCTTCCTTGACTATCCGAAAGATCACTGGGGTATTGTCAAGGATGCCCCTCGTAACCTCGACTGCTATGAGCTTGCACAACCTCTCATCAATGGGCGTTGTATTGTCGACTAACCCATATCCTAATCCCCAGCTCCAAATCGTGTCACCACCATCCCGATATGGCAGAATGATCAAGATAATCAAAAAGGGTCCTCCCACACTGGTTCTCCTTAGAGCTTCCAGATCTAACATCAGTTCGGCTACAGGTCCTGTGCTTTCAGTAGTACAAGCCCAATACTACCTTCCACACCTATATGTACCTTCCCCAAGGCTCTACCTGATAAATCCAATTCGTCCCAGAATAAAACATATCTTACTGGCTACCGTATAGCTCAAATCCTAGGCTATCCTAAGATTTTCTCCATCCATATCAAACCAGAACTCTATCATAATAGGTTGCCTTATGCATTCAAATTATACACAGAACAGGATAAAATAGACTTTTGAATAACAGACTCTACACTAAGACCACAACTAGACAAGGAGCATGAAATAAGGACATATCAATCATTCTAAGGCTATAAGACCCTAACCGTATATAATTTTTAAAGCATACACATAGCACGATTCATACGAGTATTATAATCCACATATCAGTATAGCATGGCTAACATATTGGGGAAGTACTTACTTGAGTTCGGCTGATTACGCGCATTGCACTCTCCCTTTTCCAGTTTAAGAAGTTTTAAGTTTGATTTTTGAAAACAATTTTACCATTTCCTTAGTTTGAGTCCTGACACACCTGAGAGTGTGCCTGAATCCCTCAAACCAAGGCTCTGATACCAACTTGTAACATCCCACAATTTTCAAATAAAATTTTCATTTTTAGATAACCAAAACATTCTTGTAATGTGAAATCTCATTAACAATTGTTTTCAAAATTCATAACATCAAATATTTTATTAAATATATCATAGTGTCCCAAAGTAAAATGGTCGGAGAGAGTGCACGTTGAGCCATCAAGATGGGCCCTTGCCCTTAGGCCCTGAAGTACCTGAAACAACAACAAACTGTAAGGTAATACTTAGTGAGTTCCCCAGAGCATACCCCACACAATCCACATAATCACACAATCCATAATAGCTCTATAAGCTACACATAACATAATCCATGGATATAAACATATGAGGATACCATGGAAACCTTCCAAGGTCTTATACCAAGTGTGACATCCCCATTTTCACGGCCAGAAAAGACCGATTTTGTTTATGCTTTATAAAAATCAGAGTACCTCTTTTAATAAAAATGTTGCGGAATTTGTTCCCGTTAAAACCTGATGAATACATTATTAAAGCACTTCCGAAGAAAAGTATTTTTATTCATTTTAAAACATTTGGGATGTCATCGTCAATACATAAACATAAGCATAAACAAAACTTACATTCATTATCACTAGTGATTTATATCTCCTTAATCTCTCAGTGTAATGTGACTTCATATCAACACCTGTGATATAAATAAACTGAGTGGGTCAAGTTGGGAAACCTGGTGAGTACATAGGTATTTCAATCCCACAATGTTATACCATATATATAGTTTAAAAATCACAAAATATATAATTTCACCATATATATAAACAACTCTTATTTCACCCTGTCGATCCTCACAACGAGACTATCCATACTCTCGGACCTAAGATTACCCGTTTTACCTAATCCATATTCCCGGATCAGAAATGAACGACTTTACCTAATCCATACTCTCGGACTAAGGATGAATGACTAATCCATACTCTCAGATTAATGATGAATGATTATGCCTAATCCATGCTCTCGGACTAGGGACAATGACTATGTTTAATCCATGCTCCCGGATCAATGACATATACTAAGGTTTTATTCTCTGAGTATAATTCACTCGTACTCGTAAGAAAACACTACCCAATATTCCTGATAATTAATTTAGGTTTACTCTTTATCCTAAATCAGCATATATAATCAGGTATGGTCTTTAACAGGTATCTCAGACAACATCAAATAATTCGCACATAAACATATATTTAATTTTTCAATCGATACTTGTATTAAAATCATGTTCATGAAAGGGACTATGCACTCACTTGAAAAGGTGATGATTCCGAACTCAGACAGCGCTTCGCTTCTTAAAAATAATTTCCTTCGACGAAACCTAGTATTATTACCACTAGAGTTTAGTCTATTATTTGTCGAGACTAATTAATAGTCTAGCTATTATTACTATTATATAAGCATTAAACAATACTTATATAACCCATAATAATAGCCCAAGTACTTATTATAAGTTCCTAATAACGTTATTATAATTAAATAAAAACTATATTAAAAATAGCGTAGGCGTAGCTCACTTACAACGGGTTTATAGAAAACCGAGATTTGTTTGGAGCAGCGTTCCCAAGCCGAAAAGGTCTTCTTCTCGGAGCCTTCGAGCACTCCGGGGCTTCCGCCTCGTACTAGGGAGGTTCCCTAGCCTTTTCTGGGGGTTTCAGGGCTAGAGAGAGGTTCTAGAGAGAGAGAGAGAGAGAGTAAAAAGAAGAAAGAATGGGAAAGGTGTGAAGAAAATGAGGGTGGGAGAGGTTCTATTTATAGGGTGAAAATGGCTGAACATGGTGCCACATGTCACCATGTAGTGGCAAGTCGTGGGGAGAAAGCAATGGCCAAGATTGTGCCACATCACCGATTTTCGCACATCACACTTTCGACTTCTAAAATCCGTAAATCTCACATACGACCTCCGTTTTTGACGCTCTTTATATCCATGCGTAGTTAAAAATAAGATCTACAACTTTCATTTTGACTTCGTCGGCTAATTCTCGACCGATCTTAAATTTAACAGTACGAGGAGATCATATTGTTAAATGTCCGCGTAAAATTCATAACTTCTACATACGGACTCTGTTTTCGTCCGTCTTTTTGCCGTTGAGTTCCTATTAATGAGATCTTCAATTCTCATTTAGGTCGCGTAGGCCAAAAACCGCTCGAACTAAACTTCGAGTTTCAGGTCGTGCACTGTTATGCCAAAGCTTAGAAAATTCATAACTTCCTCATACGAAGTCAGATTTGGGCGTTCTTGTTTTTGTATGTTCTCGGTTTAAAATATACTACAAATTTTATTTGGATCAATATGGCTAAAAAGTCCTTTATCAAAAATTCACTATTTACGTCTATTGGTGCCGTGCCGGTTTTGCCGTAAAACTTCGACGGGCCATAACCTCTTCGTTATAACTCGGATTTCAACGTTCTTTATATGTACGGAACCCTGGAGACATATTATAAAACTTGGTTAAGATTATTTATTCTAAATAATCTTTTGTCGAAAAGTCGTTTTCGACCCCTATTATCTCTAAATTGACTAGCCCGGATCTACGGGCGTTACAATTATCTCCCCCTTAGGATGATTACGTCCCGGAATCATCAACGAAATAGGCTCACATGATGACTCCATATGCTATCTCTTCATCCTAAGTAATAACCGTAACTTTGATGTTTCTTCGAATGAATATCTAACTCTAAGACTTCCTGATTGCAGGCGGTGCTCGATCTTGCACTTGCTCCCTATCTCACGTTAGACTCCAAATTATGACCTTCACGTCACAATCTCGATCCTTACTGGAGACTGCTTCTTCTTCTTAACAAACTTAAGATAAGTTATTTTATCACTAAAATGGACCGATGTGTCATATTCTAATGACTTATCATCGTATGTTCCCACTGAAACGACCCAAAAATACGACCCAAAAAAAATTTCGTTTTAATACCATCAAAACTATAATCAGAGTATCATATAGATAAACCATGCGTGATATGTCCCAAAAGATAATAAAGTACTGTGCGGAAAATGTAACATGCTATATCCAAAACAACAACTAAATCAAATCCAAACTAAAGCTGAAACGGTGGTGTGTGCGATGCCGTCATCCAGAGCTCTTCCCTTTGCTTGCGGAAGTACCTGAAACCAAAACTGAAACTGTAAGCACGAAGCTTAGTGAGCTCCCCCAACTTACCACATACCATACAACAACATATAAACACATATTGGGCCTTGCCCACTGCATCGGGTCGGGACCCGGAAAACTGCATCGGACCGAAGTCCGGAACTGACTGGGACCTTGTCCCCTGCATCGGACCGAGGTCCGAAATTTACTGCATCGGACCGAAGTCCGGAACTAACTGCATCGGACCGGAGTCCGGAACTAACTGCATCGGACCGAGGTCCGGAACTAACTGGGACCGTGTCCCCTGCATCGGACCGAGGTCCGGGACTGACTGCACATAGCATAGCATATCATAACAATTTATACTGCATACTGCATCGGGCCGTGGCCCGGAACATAAACACATACACATAGCACATAATACATGTCTGAACCACAAAGGCATCAAACATACTAACTACTACATCGGACCGAAGTCCGGAAATTACTATTAACTGGACGGGCCGGCATTGTGGCCTTAGACCCGCCCCTACGGGAAGGAAACTCACCTCGTAAGCTAGCGGATGAGAGTGCGGCTCGGAAAGCTAACGGCTGCTGCTCCTGAATCTCCTCGGCTACAAATCCATAAACACACTCAATCAATCACTAGCACTACACTCAGGGTAAAATGACTCTTTTACCCTTGGTCAAAGTTGACTTACTCAGGGCTGACTCGCCGAGTCGGGATACCCGACTCGCCGAGTCCTAGACTCTCCGTTCAACTCTTACCAGCTGTTACTCGTCGAGTGTGGCATCGACTCGACGAGTATCCTCTGGATCCAAAAACTCAGATGATCTTCATCCGACTCGCCGAGTCAGATGAACAGACTCGACGAGTTGTTCTTAATCCTCAAGGAGATTGCCTTGGACTCGCCGAGTTGTATGAACAAACTCGCCGAGTCCCTCCATTACTGAGTCTACTCTTAACTCGCTGAGTCCACTCCCTAACTCACCTCGTACACTCGACACTGAAGAAACTGAAGAACTCGGGACTCGCGACCTGACTCGTCGAGTCGTTCCTCCGACTCGCCGAGTCGCCGCCATGCAACATATTTTTACTCGATTTCTCTTGAATCCAACACATGCAAATGATAGATCTAGGTCCATTAAGCTGTTTTACCATGTAAAGTTTCCAACTTTACGTGCACAACCACATGAATGAGGGAAATAAGACTAAAATATGCACAATAAGGGTAGATCCATGGCTAATAAGCAATGTAACTCCAAAAAGACAGTGGATCTGGACTCTTCAACACCCCAACACTCAGATCCAAAGGTATTTCGGCTCAATAACACAATCAAGCAAGCATAAAGCTTGGAACAAGCATCAAATAGCCCTTAAAAGAGCTCTAATGGAAGTTTAAACATGAAACCAGAAGAGAACTCCGAAAATACCTCAATAAGTTCACACTTGATCTTGGATCTTGGCACTAGAACTCGTTTCCTTGCTTCCTTCTTCTTCTCCTTCTTCACCCCTTCACAAAATGGAACAAGATCACTTATAAGCTCACAAGAGGGAGGTTTAGGGTTTCTCACAGTGCTCTCAGGGGGAAAGTGACGGGATGGAGGCTATAATGGGGTTTAAATAGTGAGCAAACCCGGGGAGTTAGGGTTTCACCCAGACGGACGTACTCGCCGAGTCCAGGATATGGACTCGCCGAGTCGCCGGCTCCCGCGTGCACAAGATGCGCGTCCTGACTCGGCGAGTCAGGCTAGAACTCGCCGAGTCCCTCTTGAAAACTTAGCCCAAATCAAATTAATTATCATACCGGAAACGGGTCGTTACAATTCTCCCCCACTTGTTTCAGACTTCGTCCTCGAAGTCTGCTACGGCTGGATCTGCGAATAACTCCGGGTAGTGCGTTCTCATTTCTTCTTCAGCCTCCCATGTCCACTCAGACCCCTTCCGATGCTGCCACTGCACCTTTACCAGCTGAATTACCGTGTTCCTCAAGGTCTTGGTCTTCCGTTCCAAAATTGCTATCGGCTTCTCGATATAATTCAAGCCGCTATCGACCTGGATATCCTCCAAGGGAACGACCGCTGTCTCGTCCACTAGACACTTCCTCAACTGCGACACGTGGAAGGTGTTGTGTATCAAACTGAGCTCCTCAGGAAGATCTAACCGGTAAGCAACCCGACCCACCCGGGCCAAAACCCTGAAAGGACCAATAAATCTGGGGCCCAATTTGCCCCTCTTCCGGAACCTGATGACACCTTTCCAAGGTGAGACCTTCAGAAGAACCATGTCTCCTACCTGGAACTCCAAGTCTGAACGCCTCTTGTCGGCGTAGCTCTTCTGCCGACTCTGCGCAGTCTGCAGTCTACTACGGACCTGCTGGATCAGTTCCGTCGTCTTGAGCACCACTTCAGTGCTCCCCATAACCCGCTGACCGACCTCGCCCCAACAAATCGGGGTCCTGCACTTCCTGCCATATAACATCTCAAAAGGAGGTCGATCAATGCTCGCATGATAGCTGTTGTTATACGAGAATTCCGCTAAGGGAAGATACGTATCCCAACAGCCCCCAAAATCCAGAACGCATGCCCTAAGCATGTCCTCGAGAGTCTGAATCGTCCTCTCGCTCTGCCCGTCAGTCTGAGGATGAAAAGCGGTGCTGAAATGGAGACGAGTACCCATCTCGTCGTGAAACCGCTTCCAGAATCTGGACGTGAAGCGAACATCTCGGTCCGACACTACCGATACCGGCACTCCATGACGTGCCACAATCTCTCGCACATAGATATCGGCTAACCTTTCCGCCGATATACTCTCCTGGATCGGAATAAAATGGGCACTCTTCGTCAACCGATCCACCACTACCCATATCGAATCTACTCCACGTGCGGTCCTGGGAAGTTTGGTGATAAAATCCATGGTGATGTCCTCCCATTTCCACACGGGAATATCCAACGGCTGCATCTTGCCGTGAGGTCTCTGGTGCTCCGCCTTGACCTTTCGGCAGGTCAGGCACCTCTCAACGTACCAAGCGACGTCCCGCTTCATGCAGGGCCACCAATAATCAGGTCGAAGATCTCGATACATCTTCGTCGCCCCTGGATGGATAGAAAATCGAGACTTATGAGCCTCGTCCATCAATACCTGCCGTACCCCGCCCCAGTACGGTACCCACACCCTACCATGAAGCGTCATCAAACCCCGACTGTCGTAGTCGAACGAAGCTACTCGACCCACTATCCTCTCGCACTTCTGCCTCTCCTCCTTGAGACCCTCCATCTGAGCCTCCTTGATCCGCTCCAACAAAGGAGTGATTACCGTCATCCTCATACACAAATCCCTGATAGGGGCCGCCGACACCTTGCGGCTCAGGGCATCGGCCACCACGTTGGCCTTCCCTGGATGATACAGGATCTCACAGTCATAGTCCTTCAGCACGTCCAACCATCTCCTTTGTCTCATATTCAAACTCGGCTGATCCATAAGGTATCGTAAACTCTTGTGGTCCGTGTAGATAGTACAGCGGACCCCATACAGGTAATGCCTCCAAATCTTGAGGGCAAATACAACTGCCCCCAGCTCCAAGTCGTGGGCAGGATAATTAGCCTCGTGAGGCTTCAACTGTCTCGAAGCATAAGCCACCACATGGCCTCGCTGCATCAACACTGCTCCCATACCTGTGATCGAAGCATCACAATAGACCACGAAATCCTCAACACCCTCTGGCAAGGTAAGGATCGGAGCCTCGCACAATCTCTGCCTGAGAGTCTCGAACGCCGCCTGCTGCTCAGGCCCCCAACGAAAAACTACCGACTTCTTGGTTAGTCGGGTGAGCGGCACTGCTATCTTGGAGAAATCCTGAATAAACCTCCGATAATACCCTGCCAATCCTAGGAAGCTCCGAATCTCAGATGGAGACCTCGGGACCTCCCATTGCATCACGGCCTCAGTCTTGGCCGGGTCAACCAAAATACCCTTCTGATTAACGAGATGCCCAAGAAATTGCACCTCGCGTAACCAGAACTCGCACTTGGAGAACTTAGCGAACAGTCTCTCCCTCCTCAAAGTCTCCAACACCTCCCGCAGGTGCTCCTCGTGCTGTCCCTGCGTCTTGGAATACACCAAGATGTCATCGATGAACACTATCACTGACCGATCCAGCATCGGTCTACACACGCGGTTCATGAGATCCATGAACGCGGCTGGGGCATTGGTGAGCCCAAATGGCATCACCACAAACTCATAATGACCATACCGGGTCCTGAAAGCAGTCTTCTGCACATCCTCATCCCTGACCCTCATCTGGTGGTAACCGGAGCGTAGGTCGATCTTGGAGAACCAAGACGCTCCCTGGAGCTGATCAAACAAGTCATCTATCCTCGGAAGTGGGTAACGGTTCTTCACCGTTACCTTGTTCAACTCCCGGTAATTGATACACATCTGATGCGACCCGTCTTTCTTCCTCACAAATAAGATCGGCGCTCCCCAAGGCGAACTGCTCGGTCGAATGAAACCCTTGTCTAACAGCTCCTGAAGCTGTGTAGACAACTCCTGCATCTCAGGGGGAGCAAGTCGATATGGTGCTTTGGCTATCGGAGCCGCACCAGGAACCAGATCGATCCTGAACTCAACCTGCCTCTCAGGAGGTATCCCCGGCAAATCCTCGGGAAACACATCCGAGTAATCTCGAACAATAGGAACATCATCGATCGTCGTCTTGCCCTTATCCCGAGCATCCAAGACGTAGGCTACATAACCGGCGCAACCCTGCTGAACGTAGCGCCTCGCCCTAGCGGCAGAGCAGAAGGTCAATCCTCGCTGGGGCCTCTCGCCCTGAACCACTATCTCTCCCCCACTGGGAGTGCGAACCCTCACTAGCTGAAGCTCACAATCAATCACCGCCCCATTGGGGCTTAGCCAATCCATTCCCACAATAACTTTATTCCCGCGCAGGGGAATCGGAACCAAATCCACTGAAAACTGCTCCTCAAATATCTGAAGGGAACACCCTCTATATACTTTGTCGACCCTCACGGTCCTATCATCTGCTATCTCAACCTCTAATGGACAATTCAGTTCCCCCGGAGCTCTGCTAAATCTCTTGCTAAGCGCAAGCGATACAAATGATCGGGTGGCCCCCGAGTCAAACAATACCAAAGCAGGGATGCCGTTCACCGAGAACGACCCTAAATAAAGCGTACCATCAAATAATATTCAAACGATATATTAATAATTAAGAGATGAAAGAAATATACATACCGGTCACCACATCAGGAGTCGCTCGTGCCTCCTCTGCTGTCATCTGAAATGCCCTGCTCTTCGCCACCGGCGCATCAGCTCGGCCCTGACGGCCATCTGTGATCCTCAAAGTAGAAGGGGCGGGTGCATGCACCTTCCCTGCTGCAGCTAAACTGGGACACTGGGACCTTTTGTGTCCCCTCTGATTGCACTGAAAGCAAATCAGATCCGATGCTGTAACCGTAGTGGCAGGGGCCGTACAATCCCTACTCATATGCCCGGTCCGACCGCACTTGTAGCAGCCGGAACTCCCTGCCTTGCACCCCCCCTCGTGCAACCTCCCACACTTGCCACATCGACCGTGGCTCTGCTGACCCCTGGACCTGTGATCTGAAACCTTGGGCTTTTTGCCCACACTGCCTGTACCCGAAACCGCCTCCGGTTTCCTCTTCCTCTCCATCTCGAGATCAATCTCCCTCTCTCTGGCTCTAGCAATCATGTCGTCCAGTGTTTTGCAACTGGACCGGCTCACAAACATACGAATGTCGCTCCGCAACATCTCGTGATAACGGGCCTTCTTCATCTCCTCGTCTGCTGCATACTGAGGAACAAGAAGGGCCCGCTCCCTGAACTTGGCGGTGATCTCCGCCACTGTCTCGGTAGTCTGGGTAAGATCCTGGAACTCCCTGGCTAACTGTTGCACCTCAATGACCGGTGCGAACTCCGCTCTGAACCTGGTAGAGAAATCAGCCCAGGTCATGGCATCCAATGCCGCATCATCCCCGATGGTATGTCCTACCTCCTCCCACCAGTCACGTGCCCTGTCCTTCAGGAGACAGGACGCCAATCTGACCTTGTCCCCCTCAGGACATCTGCTAGTGCGGAATGCGTTGGCCACATCCGTCAACCACCTGGTACTCGCTATGGGGTCCCGTGCCCCGTGATAGTCAGGAGCCCCGCATGCCCTGAACTCCCTGAAAGTGAGTGTGCGCGACCCCATCACGGCCGCCATCTCAGTACGGAAGGTACTCAATCTCTCATCCATCATCTCCAAAATGCCCTCCTTGATCGAACCGAAGATCACAGGAGTCTGCTCAAGTATGATGCGAGTAATCTCAGAAGAAAGGAACTCTCTGGTCTGCTCATCGATCTGTCCGACCTCCGGGTCGGATCCCGTTCCTGATCCTCCTCCGGCATCTGAACTGCCGGCTGCTGGCCTCGGACGCAAAACTACCATTCTGAAACATATCATAACAACATCAGAACATTGAAATATTTCAAGGGATCATGATACGACTACTAGCTTCCTGGTCTAATCTTGGCCTTCCTTGATTCGAATACGGATCTTCTGCTTCCAGTAGTATGGGCCCCTACTACCTTCCACATCTATCCATACTTTCCTCAAGAACTGCCTCGACTTTCCCAAGTCACTTCTACTGCTGCTATTCCCTGCTACTCTCACCCTAGGCTTGCCCTAGAGAAACTCGAGCTCAATACGACTGGTCCTCAGCTGCCGTAGGTCTCCTTGCACTGCCAGTTAGCCATCACCTGAACACCATCACATGTGATGAGGATCGGATAATCCTTCAAGTAAAAGATCCGTCCCTACAACGGTTGGACTCAAACAAGAGCTGCGCAGTAGGGCCAGTTCCAGCACTCTGGAATTATTCAAACCTGATTACATGTGGTGTGACGTGTCCACCTAATGGCTAACTCTCATTACTCGGAATCCCACTAAGCACAAAGCAAGCAGCATTCGGACAAGGGAAACAGACTCACGCAAGCTATTCTTATAACAAGAAACTGCACTAGCATAGGATGCTAAGCTCATACGATCAGGCGTAACCTAAACAGGCTATCCTGCTGCTGTCTACTCAATTCTAGCATGCAATATTCATAGAGCTGTAACACATAAGCAGGCACATAAGGCGTTCTCCTACACCCTTAGTCCTATTCTAGCATGTTGTTCTACTAAACTGAAATTGAACAAATAACTTGTATGGGTAATTTGGGAGTACTTACTTGAGCTCGGTTGACCGCATGCACACACCTTTTTCTTAAAACAATTCTTTTCCTTCTAAGTGTTTTCAAAATTCTTTTGTAAAAACATTTTATTAAAAATCTTTTATTTCCCTTTAGTTTGAGTTCAGATACACCCGAGAGTGTATCCGAATCCCTCAAACCAGGGCTCTGATACCAACTTGAAACGACCCAAAAATACGACCCAAAAAAAATTTCGTTTTAATACCATCAAAACTATAATCAGAGTATCATATAGATAAACCATGCGTGATATGTCCCAAAAGATAATAAAGTACTGTGCGGAAAATGTAACATGCTATATCCAAAACAACAACTAAATCAAATCCAAACTAAAGCTGAAACGGTGGTGTGTGCGATGCCGTCATCCAGAGCTCTTCCCTTTGCTTGCGGAAGTACCTGAAACCAAAACTGAAACTGTAAGCACGAAGCTTAGTGAGCTCCCCCAACTTACCACATACCATACAACAACATATAAACACATATTGGGCCTTGCCCACTGCATCGGGTCGGGACCCGGAAAACTGCATCGGACCGAAGTCCGGAACTGACTGGGACCTTGTCCCCTGCATCGGACCGAGGTCCGGAATTTACTGCATCGGACCGAAGTCCGGAACTAACTGCATCGGACCGGAGTCCGGAACTAACTGCATCGGACCGAGGTCCGGAACTAACTGGGACCGTGTCCCCTGCATCGGACCGAGGTCCGGGACTGACTGCACATAGCATAGCATATCATAACAATTTATACTGCATACTGCATCGGGCCGTGGCCCGGAACATAAACACATACACATAGCACATAATACATGTCTGAACCACAAAGGCATCAAACATACTAACTACTACATCGGACCGAAGTCCGGAAATTACTATTAACTGGACGGGCCGGCATTGTGGCCTTAGACCCGCCCCTACGGGAAGGAAACTCACCTCGTAAGCTAGCGGATGAGAGTGCGGCTCGGAAAGCTAACGGCTGCTGCTCCTGAATCTCCTCGGCTACAAATCCATAAACACACTCAATCAATCACTAGCACTACACTCAGGGTAAAATGACTCTTTTACCCTTGGTCAAAGTTGACTTACTCAGGGCTGACTCGCCGAGTCGGGATACCCGACTCGCCGAGTCCTAGACTCTCCGTTCAACTCTTACCAGCTGTTACTCGTCGAGTGTGGCATCGACTCGACGAGTATCCTCTGGATCCAAAAACTCAGATGATCTTCATCCGACTCGCCGAGTCAGATGAACAGACTCGACGAGTTGTTCTTAATCCTCAAGGAGATTGCCTTGGACTCGCCGAGTTGTATGAACAAACTCGCCGAGTCCCTCCATTACTGAGTCTACTCTTAACTCGCTGAGTCCACTCCCTAACTCACCTCGTACACTCGACACTGAAGAAACTGAAGAACTCGGGACTCGCGACCTGACTCGTCGAGTCGTTCCTCCGACTCGCCGAGTCGCCGCCATGCAACATATTTTTACTCGATTTCTCTTGAATCCAACACATGCAAATGATAGATCTAGGTCCATTAAGCTGTTTTACCACGTAAAGTTTCCAACTTTACGTGCACAACCACATGAATGAGGGAAATAAGACTAAAATATGCACAATAAGGGTAGATCCATGGCTAATAAGCAATGTAACTCCAAAAAGACAGTGGATCTGGACTCTTCAACACCCCAACACTCAGATCCAAAGGTATTTCGGCTCAATAACACAATCAAGCAAGCATAAAGCTTGGAACAAGCATCAAATAGCCCTTAAAAGAGCTCTAATGGAAGTTTAAACATGAAACCAGAAGAGAACTCCGAAAATACCTCAATAAGTTCACACTTGATCTTGGATCTTGGCACTAGAACTCATTTCCTTGCTTCCTCCTTCTTCTCCTTCTTCACCCCTTCACAAAATGGAACAAGATCACTTATAAGCTCACAAGAGGGAGGTTTAGGGTTTCTCACAGTGCTCTCAGGGGGAAAGTGACGGGATGGAGGCTATAATGGGGTTTAAATAGTGAGCAAACCCGGGGAGTTAGGGTTTCACCCAGACGGACGGACTCGCCGAGTCCAGGATATGGACTCGCCGAGTCGCCGGCTCCCGCGTGCACAAGATGCGCGTCCTGACTCGGCGAGTCAGGCTAGAACTCGCCGAGTCCCTCTTGAAAACTTAGCCCAAATCAAATTAATTATCATACCGGAAACGGGTCGTTACACCCACGCTTAGACTCTGGTCTCTTAGAGTCTTCCAGAACAGACTATACTTTCGTTCATGTTCCAATCTCATGTTAAAAGGTAGCATTTCTAGCTACAAGCAACTATCGCGATACCTCTACTGATCACTTTGATTGTTTTTCTCTTCAAGCTTTTAGCTTAAGTCAGTTGCTACATCAGACTTGATTCTCTGAACTATTTATCATACTTATCGTAGTCGGACTCAATTTGATATGACCGCTAGGGTTGGTATAGCAATCACCTTCTTAGTCATTACCGAAATGATGGTAACGATATTCTTGAATAAAACGGTACCAATTACTAGTTTCTTGGTAACCTTGTGACCTTCCCTGATCCAAGTGCGAGTCCTGTGCTTCCGGTAGTATAGGCCTCTACTACCATTCACACCTACTCATACTTGTCTCAAGTATTGTCTCGCAGTTTTCCCAAGTCACCATAAAATAAAATCACATGACAGCTTAACACATTGGATAGCAAAACGAAGCTTTTTATATTATTCCTTGAAACGATTACATAGGTGTTCAAGTTCACCCTAGACTATGCCTCTAATAGGCTACATCATACGATATTATGGTTACTGCATAACTCGATCTTCGGATATGAAGTCCTCATCCTTGATTCCTTCCGTTGTCATCTGCTTCGTCAAGGATCATCTAAAATGCTCTTACCTTTGGTTTTGGCGGCATATTCGGCTTTGTAGCTTCTTCTTTCCTTGGGCAGTCTTGCTTGAAGTGTCCCTTTTCACCACACTTAAAGCAGACCTCTCTCTTGGTTGTGCACTCACTGGCGTAATGACCAGTCTTCCCGCATTTAAAGTAGGTCATCTCTTTAGAGCATTTCCCAGTGTGCTTCTTTATGCACTTGTCACACCATTGAGTTCCTTCTTCGAACTTCTTTGAACCAGACTTCGAGAATTTTCTATTCTCATCGGACCTTGAGGACCCTTGAAACTTTCTCTTCTCACCAACCTCCATCTTGCTGGAGGCTCTTCCCTTGATCATATCTTCAATAGACTTGGCAGCCCAGATAGCTGCCTCCAGAGTAGGTGCTTGGCGTACTGGCACCGTATACTCCCATGGAAGTCACTTTGCATACTTGTTAATTTTTGTCAGCTCGTACGGGACAAGGCGCAAAGCAAACTCCATCTTGTCCGTGAAGTTGTTGGTGTATTCATCGATGGTCATGCTTCCTTTCTTCAAGGTTAGGAATTGGTTCTCCAGCTCGAGCAGGTTTTGGGCTGAACAGTACTTACGTTTGAATTGCACCAAAAACTCTGCCCAAGTCAATTGCAGCGGATCATCGGGGCTTAGAGTCTTCCCTAGGGTATTCCACCAGTGCACAGCGCCTCCTCGGAACTGACACATTGCAAAGGTGGTTTGCAGCTTGCCTCTGCAACCGCACGTCATAAAATCTAACTCCATTTCTGAGATCCAATCCATGAATCCGATCGGGTCTTCCTTTCCAGTGAAATTCGATGACTTACAAGTCAGAAAATCCTTGTACTTGCATCTGTTTCTCTCGACTACATCATCTTGGCCGTTTCTCCTATTAACTGGCGGATCAGCTTGGCCCACTGACCTACTGTAGTTTCCTTCCTCCGATTGTTCGGGAATCGACTCCCGTTGCACAATGGGCACGGTGGCTTCGTCCCTATTCTCTTGCATCATCTGCCTCATTTCTTCCCTTTGTTCTGCTAACATAGCCCGCATCATGTCTTGTACTCCCGCCAAGATGATTGGCTCAGGTGCGACTTCTACTACGACTGGTATTTGCTGTATCACTGGGGTTTGATCTCGGTTCCCATTTGCATTCACGTTTCCGCTACGGGTCCTTGCCATCTTGATCTATACACCGAATAAGGTGAATATAGATATTTATTTAGGACTGACGTTTAAATCATCCTTATCTCTCCGAAACGTTTATATGCTAGTTCTAATATCGTAGTCGTACGTTTAGAATCCTAAACACATAAGGTTTCCAGATCCGGTCGGCAACAGACCATAGATCCGAACAAATAATAGCATATCAGGCACAAAGCATTTAGCTCATAAAAGCATTTTAGGCATAATTCCTAAAATAAGCTAGTGCTCACATCTCACAATCATCGCTTAGCATTCTAAGTTTAATTCTAGAAATCCTACAAATTCCTAGTTCGCTTAAACTAATGCTCTGATACCAACTATGACATCCCCATTTTCACGGCCAGAAAAGACCGATTTGTTTATGCTTTATAAAAATCAGAGTACCTCTTTTAATAAAAATGTTGCGGAATTTTTTCCCGTTAAAACCTGATGAATACATTATTAAAGCACTTCCGAAGAAAAGTATTTTTATTCATTTTAAAACATTTGGGATGTCATCATCAATACATAAACATAAGCATAAACAGAACTTACATTCATTATCACTAGTGATTTATATCTCCTTGATCTCTCAGTGTAATGTGACTTCATATCAACACCTGTGATATAAATAAACTGAGTGGGTCAAGTTGGGAAACCTGGAGAGTACATAGGGATTTCAATCCCACAATGTTATACCATATATATAGTTTAAAACTCACAAAATATACAATTTCACCATATATATAAGCAACTCTTATCCCACCCTGTCGATCCTCACAACGAGATTATCCATACTCTCGGACCTAAGATTAGCCGGTTTACCTAATCCATACTCCTGGATTAGAAATGAACGACTTTACCTAATCCATACTCTCGGATTAGGGACGAATGACTAATCCATACTCTCGGATTAATGATGAATGATTATGCCTAATCCATACTCTCGAACTAGGGACAATGACTATGTCTAATCCATGCTCCCGGATCAATGACATATACTAAGGTTTTATTCTCTGAGTATAATTCACCCATACTCATAAGAAAACACTACCCAATATTCCTGATAATTAATTTAGGTTTACTCTTTATCCTAAATCAGCATATATAATCAGGTATGTTCTTTAACAAGTATCTCAGGCAACATAAAATAATTCGCACATAAACATATATTTAATACTTCAATCGATACATGTATTAAAATCATGTTCATGAAAGGGACTATGCACTCACTTGAAAAGGTGGTGATTCTGAACTCAGACAGCGCTTCGCTTCTTAAAAATAATTTCCTTCGACGAAACCTAGTATTATTACCACTAGAGTTTAGTCTATTATTTGTCGAGACTAATTAATAGTCTAGCTATTATTACTATTATATAAGCCTTAAACAATACTTATATAACCCATAATTATAGCCCAAGTACTTATTATAAGTTCCTAATAACGTTACTGTAATTAAATAAAAACTATATTAAAAATAGCGTAGGCTTAGCTCACTTACAACGGGTTTTATAGAAAACCGAGATTTGCTTGGAGCAGCGTTCCCAAGCCGAAAAGCTCTTTTTCTTGGAGCCGTCGAGCACTCTGAGGCTTCCGCCTCGTGCTAGGGAGGTTCCCTAGCCTTTTCGGGGGGTTTCAGGGCTAGCGAGAGGTTCTAGAGAGAGAGAGAGTAAAAAGAAGAAAGAATGGGAAAGGTGTGAAGAAAATGAGGGTGGGAGAGGTTCTATTTATAGGTTGAAAATGGCTGAACTTGGTGCCACATGTCACCATCTAGTGGCAACACTTGGGGAGAAAGCAATGGCTAAGATTGTGCCACATCACCCATTTTCGCACATCACACTTCCGACTTCTAAAATCCGTAACTTTCATATACGACCTCCGTTTTTGACTTTCTTTATATCCACGTGTAAGTAAAAATAAGATCTACAACTTTCATTTTGACTCCGTCGGCTAATTCTCTACCGATCTTAAATTTAACAGTACTAGGAGATTATATTGTTAAATGCCCGCGTAAAATTCATAACTTCTACATACGGACTCTGTTTTCGTCCGTATTTTTACTGTTGAGTTCCTATTAATGAGATATTCTATTCTCATTTAGGTCACGTAGGCCAAAAAATGCTCGAACTAAAATTCGAGTTTCGGGTCGTGCACTTCTATGCCAAATCTTAGAAAATTCATAACTTCCTCATACGATGTTACATTTGGGCGTTCTTTTTTTGTATGTTCTTGGTTTAACATATACTACAACTTTTATTTGGATCGATAAGGCTAAAAAGTCCATTATCAAAAATCCACTATTTACGTCTCCCGGTGTCGTGCCGGTTTTGCCGTAAAACTTCGTATTCGTATTTGTATTTGTATTCGTATTCATATTCCTATTCGTATTCGTATTTGTATTTGTATTCGTATTCGTATTCGTATTCGTATTCGTATTCGTATTCGTATTCGTATTCGTATTCGTATTCGTATTCGTATTCCTAGCTGTACTTTCGTATTCGCTCTGTTCCTAGCTGTACTTTCGTATTCGCTCTATTCCTAACTATACTTTCGTATTCGCTCTGTTTCTAACTGTACTTTCGTATTTGCTCTGTTTCTAACTGTACTTTCGTATTCGTCTATTTCTAACTTAATGTTATTATTCCTTCACTCTCGTATCTACGGGGAGTGGTAAAGTTCTAAGTTTAATGTTATTAGTTCTTCACTCTCGTATCTAGGGGGAGTATTACCAAGGACGGTTCTAATATTCTAAGTTTTAATGTTCATGCTTTTTAACAATAATGATATGGAAATTCATTTGTGAAATTTAAAATATAACATTTTAAAACGGGTTTCGCAAATAATATGACAGTTTACTCTACAAGTTGAATGATTGGTTAATACAGTTTTCCGTGTTAAAAGCATACGAAATATGAAATAGATCATATGAAATCATAAGTTTGAGTACAATATTTCCTTGTACTTTTGCTTCTATTCCCCCTAGAAAACATTTGAAAAACATAGAAAAGGAGTAGGGGTATGAACTCACCGGACGAGGAATGTGTCGGCTAGGATGCTAAAAGTCAGTTTGGGGCTTGCAAACGCACAAGATTCCTATGTAACATGAAGAGATATATAAAATGTATCTAATTAGGCCTTGATATACTAATTTAAAATGAATAAACATTCCGAGGTGCAAAAACACTTCAATTCAAGTGTTTGGAGTGACCCGGGTGGCATCTAAGGGTGTGTAGGGCCTAATTATGGAGTTTACTCTTCAAGAATAAGCCCTTAAGGGAGTTTACGGTCCAATGATCATATCCCCATGAGTTTATGGCCGTAAAATCATGGGTGGTGTGTTCTTGGATGCCAAATGGTCTTACAATGCACACGAGAAGGTCCTAGGGTTGATTCCATGGCTTAGGAAGTGAATGGGACTTGAAATGACCTTGGATAAGGAGTTTACGGTTTATGAAGATGTTTTGGGGAGTTTACTACCTTAAACACATGAGTTTACAACCGTAAACTCATGTTTGTCCATGATTCATGGGTTTTAGTGGTTGTAGGTTAAGCATACAAAGTTCTAAGTCCAATTCCAAGCCATACAAGGTGTTAAAGGCACTTTAACACTCTTTGGGGGTGTTTATGGTCTAAGGAGGGGTGTTTACTGTCCAAGAATGTTCTTGGGCCGTAAACTCAAGTGTGAATCATTTGTGTGTGTGTGTGTTTTGGTGCATCTCATGAAGGAATATAAGGTTCTATGCACTCATGGAAGCTCATGGAAGCCTTTGGAGGTGTTTAAGGGCAATTTAACACCTTAAAAAGGTGTTTATGGTCCATGAATGAGGGTTTACGGTCCAAGAATCTTCTTGGGCCATAAACTCGTGTCCATACCTCAATTGGTGAGATTTTGGGGTCCTAAGCTCATGCATCCAAGTTTCTAAGCCATAACTAAGCACTAGAAGTGATTTGGAAGGGTTTTGGGGCTTCAAAACCCTCTTTAGGGGTGTTCACGGTTTTGGAAGGGTTCTTTAACCTTAAACACATGTTCTTGATTGTTTTTGGTGATTCAAACATAGATTTTCATGATAAGAAAGCTTAATAACAAGCTAGGATAGATTACTTACCAAATTGAAGCTTGAAAGGGGGGTTTTTGGATCAAACTCGAGTTTTTAGAGAGAGAGAGAGTAGTGAGAAAAAGTGTTTTAAAAGAGAGAAAAAGATTCAAAATGATGTCACTCAATCCCTTATATAGGGGTTGAGTTTATGGCCCGGAGAAATTCTACCTGATACCGACGTTAAACGGAGCTCTTGGTCGTACCCGATTAATTTGCCGTAACTCAATGTGGTCGTAACTAATAATTTTCGAAATAATAATTTGGGATGTTTTCATGAGTTTATAACATTTTTGGATACCAATTAATTCATAATAGAAGTCTAAAAAATAATGACTTAATTTAAAAGCTTAAACGGAAACAATTCGAAAAAGATGAATTTTATGGACGGAAAGGGGTTACGGCGATGGAGCAAACTTCGGGTTGTCACATTATCCCCCCGTTAGAGGGAATTTCGTCCTGAAATTCAAACTTTAGATATGAATCAAGGATTTGGAAAGAGATACGGATACTTCTGTTTCATCGGATCTTCACGCTCTCAAGTGAATTCGGATCCTTCACTTATCGGGATACAACTTTTTTTTCATACGTTTAATCATTCGATCTATGGTTTCGATTGGTTCTCTTATGAGGTTCAGAATTTTTTTGATTTCGGTCTCATCAAGGGATTACTAGGGTTTCTTCGAATAGGAACTTCTTAAGGACAGAGACGTGGAATACCGGATGGATGCTGCTAAGTTCTAAGGGTAGTCGGAGTTTGTAGGCTACGTATCGATCCTAATGACGATTTCGAAAAGTTCTATGTACTTCGGGTTAAGTTTTACGCGTTTCAAAATGTATCTAGCCTTCTTCTCTTATTACGTGACCAAAGAAAATGGTTAGACCGAAGGGCATCACTACATCCTCGTAGTGACCATATCAAATCCTGAATGTTGTTTTGGAACATCACTCTTGTGAACTCGAAGCTGACTGGGTAACTTCTGCATCTCTGCTGGAGCCTATCGATGTGGAGATTTGGCTATAGGGTTTGCTCCGGGAATTGGGTCGATGCAAAACTCTACTTGGCGTCCGAAGGGAAAACTCGTGAGCTCTTCGGAAAAGACATCAGGAAAAATTACAGACTTCGGGGACGCTCTCAAGGTCTTTAACTTCCTGTGTCTCGTTGATCACATAGGCTGGGAACTAAGTTTATCGCTAATGCTCTCTTTCTCACTGTTAACTATCTCGACGGTAAACGTTTCGGTTACTAGTTGAGGACTATGTTTATGAAGATGTTCGAATAAATAGCTAACAGATTAACTTTCAGTACTAGAATTGAAAAGGATTGCAAGCATAAGGGTTGTTGAAGAGGAATATACCTGTGGCAACGGTGGGATTGGCGGCTGCCTCACCTTGTCCTATAGCTAGGACTCTTCTAGTGTTGCCAGCTGTTGCTGTCTTGGGGCAGTTTCTCTTATAATGCCCGACTCTGCCGCAACTGTAGCATGCCTTACTGATACCTGCTCCGGAGACTTGATTGGTTGGTGTTCTGCAACTTCGCGCAAGGTGACCCTCTTAGCCACAATTTTTGCAAAATTTCACATGACAGGGACCGGGGATATCTCATTAAGACAGACATAGAATTCTATTAAGCGACAAGGCAGGAAAGGTTTATCAAAGCAACTAAACTATCGCTAAAGGGATGATTGAGGAGCAACGCTGGAATGAGATCTTCTATAATGGATTTGGCTCGAGAAATACTCCCATAGCATTTCATGATTTGATGTGACGACGGCTCGTTGTTTGGGTATTGGGTAAGTTTTAGGCATGCCGCATACCACAGTCACTCCCAAGCACATGTTGGTCGTGTCTCGAATGAATATAGTTGGCCAGGCTATATTGATCCTAGACACGACTACATAACTGCCCAGGTTTAACCGCAGTGTACAACACCCATTTACTTATGTTTGGTTCTACTTGTAGTTACTGATTTCGACGGTTAGGTATACTTGTATACTTTTGAAAATACTTATATTTTAAGGTATACTTTTAGCTCAGAGCACTTAGGCCCCTTATTGTTTATAGTCTTATACCATGTAAGGTTTGGTATACTAGTTCACTATAAACAAGGGCTTTGATACCAATCTGACACACCCCGAAACCTAAGGCGGAAACATTTCGAGGCGGAGGACATCATGTATATCGCAACCAATGTACATAGTAGGCATAGTAAACACAAAACAATACATTACATAGAGTTAATACATTTGTTTGAAATCAAAATGTTACAAGTGTCATACATATATATCATATGAACAAAATTTAAGACGAGTCTGATAAGCGCTCCGTCTTCTCCAAAAGATCGCGGGTACCTGTCTAATATGGACCTGAGAATACAAGCAGTTTGAAAATTAGCATAAAGCTGGTGAGTTCATAAGAGGTTTGTTTTCTGAAAATGTACAAGTTTCCTTTGGTTTTCCGAAAAAGTTTGTTATCCAAGAAAATCCCATATTTTCTTATAAGTATAGTTGAGTTATCCGTTTATTATACGATCCGGTAATGTACAGTTTGTTATCCCAGGAAAACCCTTATTCTCCTAAAAGTAAAGTTCAGTTATTGAATCCAATGTAATGTATAAGTATCTAACATACTTGTTGTATTAGCTAGGTATTCTTATGTCCTAGTTATCCTACACTCGAATGTATCCAAAGGCGTGCTTTCGTATTCGTATTCGTATTCGTATTCCTATTCGTATTCGTATTCGTATTCGTATTCGTATTCATATTCGTATTCGTATTCGTATTCGTATTCGTATTCATATTCGTATTCGTATTCGTATTCGTATTCGTATTCGCATTCGTATTCGTATTCGTATTCGTATTCATATTCGTATTCCTATTCCTATTCGTATTTGTATTCATATTCGTATTCCTAATCCTATTCCTATTTGTATTCGTATTCGTATTCGTATTCGTATTCGTATTCCTATTCCTATTCCTATTCGTATTCGTATTCGTATTCGTATTCGTATTCGTATTTGTATTCATATTCGTATTCCTAATCCTAATCCTATTCGTATTCGTATTCGTATTCGTATTTGTATTATTCCTAGCTGCACTTTCATATTCGCTCTGTTCCTGACTATACTTTCGTATTCGCTCTGTTCCTGACTGTACTTTCGTATTCGCTCTGTTTCTAACTGTACTTTCGTATTCGCTCTGTGATATGTTTCTAACTGTACTTTTGTATTCGCTCTGTTTCTAACTTAATGTTATTATTCCTTCACTCTCGTATCTACGGGGAGTGGTAAAGTTCTACGTTTAATGTTATTAGTTCTTCACTCTCGTATCTAGGGGGAGTATTACCAAGGACGGTTCTAATATTCTAAGTTTTAATGTTCATGCTTTTTAACAATAATGATATGGAAATTCATTTGTGAAATTTAAAATATAACATTTTAAAACGACTTTCGCAAATAATATGACGGTTTACTCAACAAGTTGAACGATTGGTTAATATAGTTTTCCGTGTTAAAAGCATACGAAATATGAAATAGATCAAATGAAATCATAAGTTTGAGTACAAGATTTACTTGTACTTTTGCTTGTATTCCTCACCTGAAAACATTTGAAAAACACAGAAAAGGAGTAGGGTTATGAACTCACCGGACGAGGAATGTGTCGGCTAGGTTGCTAAAAGTCAGTTCGGGGCTTGCAAACACACAAGATTCCAGTGTAATATGAAGAGATATATAAAATGTATCTAATTAGGCCTTGATATACTACTTTAAAATGAATAAACATTCCGAGGTGCGAAAACACTTCAATTCAAGTGTTTGGAGTGACCCGGGTGGCATCTAAGGGTGTGTAGGGCCTAATTATGGAGTTTACTCTTCAAGAATAAGCGCTTAAGGGAGTTTACGGTCCAATGATCATATCCCCATAAGTTTATGGCCATAAAATCATAAGTGGTGTGTTCTTGGATGCCAAATGGTCTTACAATGCACACAGGAAGGTCCTAAGGTTGATTCCATGGCTTAGGAAGTGAACGGGACTTGAAATGACCTTGGATAAGGAGTTTACGGTTTATGAAGATGTTTTGGGGAGTTTACTACCTTAAACACATGAGTTTACAACCGTAAACTCATGTTTGTCCATGATTCATGGGTTGTAGTGGTTGTAGGTTAAGCATACAAAGTTCTAAGTCCAATTCCAAGCCATACAAGGTGTTAAAGGCACTTTAACACTCTTTGGGGGTGTTTATGGTCTAAGGAGGGGTGTTTACGGTCCAAGAATGTTCTTGGGCCGTAAACTCAAGTGTTAATCATTTGTGTGTGTGTGTGTTTTGGTGCATCTCATGAAGGAATATAAGGTTCTATGCACTCATGGAAGCTCATGGAAGCCTTTGGAGGTGTTTAAGGGCAATTTAACACCTTAAAAAGGTGTTTATGGTCCATGAATGAGGGTTTACGGTCCAAGAACCTTCTTGGGCCATAAACTCGTGTCCATACCTCAATTGGTGAGATTTTGGGGTCCTAAGCTCATGCATCCAAGTTTCTAAGCCATAACTAAGCACTAGAAGTGATTTGGAAGGGTTTTGGGGCTTCAAAACCCTCTTTAGGGGTGTTCACGGTTTTGGAAGGGTTCTTTAACCTTAAACACATGTTCTTGATTGTTTTTGGTGATTCAAACATAGATTTTCATGATAAGAAAGCTTAATAACAAGCTAGGATAGATTACTTACCAAATTGAAGCTTGAAAGGGGGGTTTTTGGATCAAACTCGAGTTTTTAGAGAGAGAGAGAGAGAGTAGTGAGAAAAAGTGTTTTAAAAGAGAGAAAAAGATTCAAAATGATGTCACTCAATCCCTTATATAGGGGTTGAGTTTATGGCCCGGAGAAATTCTACCCGATACCGACGTTAAACGGAGCTTTTGGTCGTACCCGATTAATTTGCCGTAACTCAATGTGGTCGTAACTAATAAATTTATAAATAATAATTTGGGATGTTTTCATGAGTTTCTAACATGTTTGGATACCAATTAGGTCATAATATAAGTCTCAAAAATAATGACTTAATTTAAAAGCTTAAACGGAAACAATTCGAAAAAAATGAATTTTATGGACGGAAACGGGTTACGGCGATGGAGCAAACTTCGGGTTGTCACATTATCCGCCCGTTAGAGGGAATTTCGTCATGAAATTCAAACTTTAGATATGACTCAAGGATTTGAAAAGAGATACGGATACTTCTGTTTCATCGGATCTTCACGCTCTCAAGTGAATTCGGATCCTTCACTTATCGGGATACAACTTTGTTTCTTACATTTAATCCTTCGATCTATGGTTTCGATTGGTTCTCTCTTGAGGTTCAGAATTTTGTTGATTTCGGTCTCATCAAGGGATTACTAGGGTTTCGTCAAATAGGCACTTCTTAAGGACAAAGACGTGGAATACCGGATGGATGCTGCTAAGTTCTAAGGGTAGTCGGAGTTTGTAGGCTACGTATCGATCCTAATGACGATTTCGAAAAGTTCTATGTACTTCGGGTTAAGTTTTACGCGTTTCAAAATGTATCTAGCCTTCTTCGCTTATTACGTGACCAAAGAAAATGGTTAGACCGAAGGGCATCACTACATCCTCGTAGTGACCATATCGAATCTTGAATGTTGTTTTGGAACATCACTCTTGTGAACTCGAAGCTGACTGGGTAACTTCTGCATCTCTGTTGGAGCCTATCGATGCGGAGATTTGGCTATAGGGTTTGCTCCGGGAATTGGGTCGATGCAAAACTCTACTTGGCGTCCGAAGGGAATTCTCGTGAGCTCTTCGGAAAAGACATCAGGAACAATTGCAGACTTCGGGGACGCTCTCAAGGTCTTTAACTTCCTGTTTCTCGTTGATCACATAGGCTGGGAACTAAGTTTATCGCTAATGCTCTCTTTCTCACCGTTAACTATCTCGACGGTAAACGTTTCGATTACTAGTTGAGGTCTATGTTTATGAAGATGTTCGAATGAATAGCTAACAGATTAACTTTCAGTACTAGAATTGAAAAGGATTGCAAGCATAAGGGTTGTTGAAGAGGAATATACCTGTGGCAACCGTGGGATCGGCGGCTGCCTCGCCTTCTCCTATAGCTAGGACTCTTCCAGTGTTGCCAGCTGTTGTTGTCTTGGGGCAGTTTCTCTTATAATGCCCGACTCCGCCGCAACCGTAGCATGCCTGACTGATACCTGCTCCAGAGACTTGATTGGTTGGTGTTCTGCAACTTCGCGCAAGGTGACCCTCTTGGCTACAATTTTTGAAAAATTTCACACGACAGGGACCGGGGATATCTCATTAAGACATACATAGAATTCTATTAAGCGACAAGGTAGGAAAGAGTTATCAAAGCAACTAAACTATCGCTAAAGGGATGATTGAGGAGCAACGCTGGAATGAGATCTTCTATAATGGATTTGGCTCGAGAAATACTCCCATAATATTTCATGATTCGATGTGACGACGGCTCGTTGTTTGGGTATTGGGTAAGTTTTAGGCATGCCGGATACCACAGTCACTCCCAAGCACATGTTGGTCGTGTCTCGAATGAATATAGTTGGCCAGACTATATTGATCCTAGACACGACTACATAACTGCCCCGGTTTAACCGTAGCGTACAACACCCATTTACTTATGTTTTGTTCTACTTGTAGTTACGGATTGCGACGGTTAGGTATACTTGTATAATTTTGAAAATACTTATATTTTAAGGTATACTTTTAGCTCAGAGCACTTAGGCCCCTTAGTGTTTATAGTCTTATACCATGTAAGGTTTGGTATACTAGTTCACTATAAACAAGGGCTTTGATACCAATCTGTCACACCCCGAAACCTAAGGCGGAAACATTCCGGGGCGGAGGACATCATGTATATCGCAACCAATGTACATAGTAAGCATAGTAAACACAAAACAATACATTACATAGAGTTATTACATTTGTTTGAAATCAAAGTGTTACAAGTGTCATACATATATATCATATGAACAAAATTTAAGACGAGTCTGATAAGCGCTCCGTCTTCTCCAAAAGATCGCGGGTACCTGTCTAATATGGACCTGAGAATACAAGCAGTTTGAAAATCAGCATAAAGCTGGTGAGTTCATAAGAGGTTTGTTTTCTAAAAATGTACAAGTTTCCTTTGGTTTTCAGAAAAAGATTGTTATCCAAGAAAATCCCATATTTTCTTATAAGTATAGTTGAGTTATTCGTTTATTATACGATCCGGTTATGTACAGTTTGTTATCCCAAGAAAACGCTTATTTTCCTAAAAGTAAAGTTCAGTTGTTGAATCCAATGTAATGTACAAGTATCTAACATACTTGTTGTATTAGCTAGGTATTCTTATGTCCTAGTTATCCTACACTCGAATGTATCCAAAGGAGTGCTTTTGTATTAGTATTCATATTCGTATTCGTATTTGTATTCGTATTTGTATTCGTATTCGTATTCGTATTCCTATTCGTATTCGTATTCGTATTCCTATTCGTATTCATATTCGTATTCGTATTTGTATTCGTATTCGTATTCGTATTCGTATTCGTATTCCTATTCCTATTCCTATTCCTATTCGTATTCGTATTCGTATTCGTATTCGTATTCGTATTCGTATTCGTATTCGTATTCGTATACGTATTTATATTCGTATTCGTATTCGTATTCGTATTCGTATTCGTATTCGTGTTTGTATTCGTATTCGTATTCGTATTTGGGTTGTCACAACTATGCACTCACTTGAAAAGGTGGTGATTCCGAAATCAGACAGCGCTTCGCTTCTTAAAAATAATTTCCTTCGACGAAACCTAGTATTATTACCACTAGAGTTTAGTCTATTATTTGTCGAGACTAATTAATAGTCTAGCTATTATTACTATTATATAAGAATTAAACAATACTTATATAACCCATAATAATAGCCCAAGTACTTATTATAAGTTCGTAATAACGTTACTATAATTAAATAAAAACTATATTAAAAATAGCATAGACGTAACTTACTTACAACGGGTTTTATAGAAAACCGGGCTTTGCTTGGAGTAGTGTTCCCAAGCACTCCAGGGCTTCTCGGATCCGTCGAGCACTCCGGGGCTTCCGCCTCGTGCTAGGGAGGTTCCCTAGCCTTTTCGGGGGGGGGGGGGGGGGGGGGGGTTCAAGGCTAGCGAGAGGTTCTAGAGAGAGAAAGAGAGTAAAAAGAAGAAAGAATGGGAAAGGTGTGAAGAAACTGAGGGTGGGAGAGGTTCTATTTATAGGCTGAAAATGGCTGAACTTGGTGCCACATGTCACCATCTAGTGGCAACACTTGGGGAGAAAGCAATGGCTAAGATTGTGCCACATCACCCATTTTCGCACAGCACACTTCCGACTTCTAAAATCCGTAACTTTCATATACGACCTCCGTTTTTGACTTTCTTTATATCCACGTGTAGGTAAAAATAAGATCTACAACTTTCATTTTGACTCCGTCGGCTAATTCTCTACCGATCTTAAATTTAACAGTACGATGAGATTATATTGTTAAATGCCCGCGTAAAATTCATAACTTCTACATACGGACTCTGTTTTCGTCCGTCTTTTTACCGTTGAGTTCCTATTAATGAGATATTCAATTCTAATTTAGGTCACGTAGGCCAAAAACCGCTCGAACTAAAATTCGAGTTTCGGGTCGTGCACTGCTATGCCAAATCTTAGAAAATTCATAACTTCCTCATACGATGTTAGATTTGGGCGTTCTTTTTTTTTCGTATGTTCTCGGTTTAACATATACTACAACTTTTATTTGGATCAATAAGGCTAAAAAATCCTTTATCAAAAATTCACTATTTACGTCTCCCGGTGCCGTGCCGGTTTTGCCGTAAAACTTCGACGGGCCATAATCTCTTCGTTATGACTCAGATTTCAGCGTTCTTTATATGTATGGAACCCTTGAGACATATAATAAAACTTGGTTAAGATTATTTATTCTAAATAATCTTTTGTCAAAAAGTCATTTTCGACCCCTATTATCTCTAAATTGACTAGCCCAAATCTAAGGGTGTTACAACAAGTGCCACTGGAAACCCCACGTGGTCTTAACTATCTGCCATAGGAACCCACCACACAGTCTTTGCTAGCCGCCACTGGAACCCCCACATGGTCTTGGCTATCTGTCGTGGGAACCTCCACACGGTCTTCACTAACCATAGAAATAACACACAAGCTAAAAATGTAAACCTACTAGGAAGCCGTGGAAACCCTCCAAGGACTTATACCAAATGCCATAGGAACCTCCTCATGGTCTTAATCTACTGCCACGGGAACCCCCCAGTGATTTCATACAAATATCATACTGACATATCATATAATCAACTAATAATCCATATATCATGAAATGGGCCGGCCTTGGTGCCTTGAACCCATTGGTATGGTGAGAAGACTCACCTCTCAAGAAATGTCGAATTCAAAAGATAAGCCCCAACTTTCAGCTCCAACTCAAATTTCTACAACCAACATGTGATTAACTTGTCAAAACCCCAAACTACCAAAAATACCCTTAAAGTCAAGCTTTGTCAACCATGGTCAAAGTCAAAGTCAACAGTCAAGGTCAACAGTCCATGTTGACCCCAACTCGTCGAGTGCATCTAGCAACTCGTCAAGTTCCTTCAGTGTTTAGAAGACCTGGGAAAACCCTAGCCAACTCGCTAAGTTGTCTCATCAACACGTCGAGTTCCTTCAGTATCCAGAAAACGGGGTAACTCGATCCGACTTGTCGAGTTACCAAGGCAACTCGACGAGTTTTCCCTAGTCTAAACCTATTCAACCCTTTTTAGTCGAATCTAAAGCTCCAAACTACAGATCCAGTCCCCTAGGGTGTAGTTTCCACGTAAAGTTGCCAACTTTACGTGCATGCATGCTTCAAGAGGCTAAAATGCTAAAACCAAACTTGATAATAGGTTTAGGGCATGAAGAAGGGCCAAAGCTTGGTAAAGTGAGCAACTTTATATCCATGGAGGCCTAGGAGTGTCCAGATTTGGAACCATATCCTCATGACCAATCCAAATCTGAAGATGACACCATTATACACCAAAAATGACACTATACTTCCATTAGCGAGATCTAAGAAAATAATGGTCATGGTAGTAACTATTTACCTCCAAATGGATGCTAACACAAGGTAGATGCCGAATCTAAAGCCCTCACTTTAATCTATACAATCTTCAAGCTTCCTTCCAAAAAGCACAAGATTCACTCTCCAAAGCTCATATACACTCAAGAAGGCATTAAGACACGGATAGTGTTTCTCTCTGGACAGTAAGGACGATGAGGTAGGCTACAAATGAGCTATAAGTTCTTTGAATAGGGTACAAATCCTTGAAAATTAGGGTTTTCCTTTACAGTGCCTACTCGTCCAGTAGGTGCTAAGTCCTGCATCCCCAAAACGACCTCCACTCGTCGAGTTGGGCTCCCCGCCTCATCGGGTTCTGGTGTAAAACGCTAAAAATCTTGAAAAGAAAATAATATTACATGGAGAAAGTGTTACAATTACGCTTCTACTATCATAACACTTTTGCTTCAATCTGCATAACAATTATGCTCCCACTAGCTTTGACATGTACCCATAAATCAAATAGACTTCTAGAAATCAATACTATTGAATTTCTATCTAAAGTTCAAATTTTTGATACGTGGTGCTTTGATAAATCTTCATCTAGACTTCTTAAGCTTATACACCTTCATCAGATAGCATATGTGTGTGTTTAGACCCCTTCAGAACTTATAACTATAAGTCCTGAACATTCAAACTGTTTCTTGCCATTTCTCACAATTCGAACTATGAAAAGGGATGACATAATCATATACGAATGGAGAATGCAATTATCACAACTACTAACTAAAATGATATCATTAAAATCTACCAGCAAATGTATTTCCTCACAATCATTTTCATGAGTTAGAGCAAAACCTTTTGCTACCTAGTTTTTATGGTGTAAGCGTTCCTATCCCTGTGAATTTATCACTTCCAACCTACAATAATAAGACAAGGTTTATGATAAATTCAAATTTATCTTTCATGGAATGAACTTTGCTTATTCTTAATTTCTCTTCTTCTGGTAGCGCAAGGGCCTACCAATGCTTCCATGTTGTTAAGCATCTCACTTACATTAACTAATGTACCATCACTGACCAACGTGCTTTGCCTTTTGCAGTCAAATGAGAACCATAGAAATCATAAGCATTGCTAACTCAACTAGAAGATGCACAAAAACAAGAACGTGTCAACTTAACACGATAGGTTATCAACCTCAGGTCGTGTGGTAGTGATAACTAAAAAGGTTTATTCTTGATTGACTCTTGAAACTCTTCAAGAAGAATAAGACTCCCACTGACTTCTTGAAATATAAGTTTCTCTCTCAAGGAACAATCCTTAACAAGAAAAAACAAATATTCAAAATTTAGTGTGGATTTCGACAAGAAAAACATTTCACTGAATTGGTCTTAGTTTATACTTTGTTTTAATGAAAACATCACAACTACCAATTCCAAATGTGCTAGAGTAAGAAATCATCTCTACTCCACATTTCATGAGGTGTTATAGACCTACTTAGTTTGAAATAAGTTTCAAGATACGAATCGAAGTTACTCGAGGGTGACTCTAAAACTTGTTTTGATATGAACTATGACTCGTCTCTCGATTAAACCATTTCAAGAATATTCGATTCCTCTTCTTAGTCATAAAAATGCACTAATATGTCCTTAGAGGATTAATTGTGACGTGGGTCCATAATCATTAAGATGATCACAAAACATGATATTAAAGTACTATCCTTTCCTTTTATATTGGAGAAACCTTTATCTTTCTACCTAATAGATTCTTCATATTCATTCTGCCACTCTTTGAAACTTTTCAAAGAATCAGAATTACACTTAATCTCATAACTATAACCATATTTACTGAACCATCAGTAAATCCTGACGAATAGACTTATCATCCTTTGTGGTGGATCTAAATAGTCCACATTAATGTGTACTAGATCCATTAGTCCTTCACTTTGATTCACACAAACATGTGATCAACGAATTAGTCATAATCTTCCAACGATCAAGATTCTCATACATGACACAATTTGAATTGTATGAATCCTAGTTTATGTCCAACTGAAATTTGGGTGATGAGAATTCCTTTTCACTTGGTTGATTATGACATGTCCACAAACAACACAATTAAGAATCAATCCACATTTAACATTGCTAATAATAGAAATATAACCATCAATTTTCATAAATGCCATTGCATGGAAATACAAAGTAAATAAATCAAAAATTCACTTTATTGATAATGTGCACAAAAATTAGTCCTTATAATGCAAAAAATATGAAAACTATGTTTCTAGATATTTCCTAAGCAATTTATTTATATATCATAACTCCTATGCAGCAGCTTCCAAAATCTGATCATCGAATCATGCGATCAAAATCCATCTCTCACGATCAGATTCAACTTACTTTTCTTAAGTTACCTTCTTTCTCTTAGATTCTGCAAAACATCAAAATGTGACTATCATATCATCTATTAAGAATCTATGAATATGAACTTAATAAAATAATGGAGTTATATAGTGGATGTACCTAAGTAGAATCATATGACTTGACTTTACCATCTCTAAGATCTTTTACATATTCTGGTCAACTTTACATCCAATGCCCCTTCAATTGGCAATAGAAACATATGGGCCTTTTAGGATTGGAACATGGGACTATCTCTGGATTAGCCTTTCTATTTGCGATATGGTCAAATGGTTTGACCTTGGCCGATCCCTTTCCATTGGGAAGAGAAACCTTTTCCGGAAAACCAATGTTGCCATTTTTAATGTCCATGGAAACTTGGGAGACGGATCCTTCAAAAATATTTGCTTGACTTGTGCTCTTAAGCATTCCTGCTTCAGCAGCAATCAACATATATGTTAGATCAATTAGGGTCACGTCGTAGTCCCTCATATAGTAGTCTTTAATGAACTGACTATACATTTCAGGAAGCGAAACTAGAACCAAGTCAATGGCCAGCTCCCTTGGGAAAACGATACCCAACATCCCTAATCTGTCAATGTGCAATTTCATTTTCAGAACATGCGCACATATAGACTTTCCATCTTGATGTTTACATGCCAATAGGGGTTGATTGATTTTGTACTTTTCAACTTGAACAAGACATGATTTACGGAGACTCACCAGAGGAGGTGGATGAAGAGTTGGAGAAACATGATTTCCAGTTCCACCATTGCTTAAAGAAGGGGACATTCTTTCACCTTGATCAACATGTGGAAGATCATTTTCAAAAGGAAAAACATTTCCAGAAGGACGAGGAAGACCATGTTTGTCTTGAATCAACATCTATAAAAGGATAAAATAGAATTCAAGTTAGTTGATTTTAATCCTTAATTATTAACCCAAAAATTTAAATTAAGGCTAGGATCCATATTTTCGATTCGAATTCTGAAGAAGGATGTCGCAATCAAATTCAAATCTATTTTGGTAGGTAAAGCATTTACCAATTTCGATCTTATGAAACTCCTAGATCTTTTGAGATTCATTGAACTATTCAATGACATGTTTAATCTCGATGTCGTTTATCATCTGAAATTAATGTGTCGGTTAACCATACGTGCCCCATTAATTCAATGATAACTTACGAGACACCCATTGCCAACAATATTAGTGTGTCGGTTAACCACACACACTCCACTAATGACCAATAAGGTGCAATGTGCAATTTCATAGGTTAGCATCAAATTCACATTTTTCCAAAAGTAACTAAGAATGAGATTTTAGAAAATGGTTTAGTTACTTTATCATTATAATTTTAATGAGGATTAATTTTCTTATCGAACCCGTTTGTCTAACGACCATTGATCATACAAGGGAGCAGTGGATAAGAATGGATACCCAATGACGGTCATTTTACAGGCTGCATCCTTAAACTCCCCTTATAGTATGACTTCGTGAATGAGGCGTACTAGCGATTCGACTGACTTTTCTTTTACGTATATAAATATTAAATTTTTAATTTTATAATATAGTATAAGGTGAATTTTAAAACATTTTAAAAGTCCAAGGGTTTAATCTTTTAATAAATTAAACTTTTAAATTAATTAAATTTAAACCATATATGGATTTATTAATTATCCTTTAAATAAATTATTTAATTAAATTATCAATAATATCTATAAGAATGTTTATTTTAGGTTTTTTACATTTTAAATTTCCAAAATTAAAGCTTCTAATATTAAATTTCAAACAACCCAAAATATTAATTATTTAATCCAATAAATAATTATCTAGTAGCCACTTATGAATATATCAATTATTCTTTAATTAATCAATTAATTAAATCATTAACCATATCCATAAGGATAATTACAATCAAATAAATCATCATTATCTACTAACATTTAGGTTTTTATTGAATTATCTTATATTACCAAAAATTAGATTATGAAATAATTAATAAAAGATAATTACCAAATATTAACCTAGTAAATCAAGTTAGGCAAGAAAATCCGAGATAGGCATCAGACGCACAACCTCGATGAGTTAGAGGACCAAACTCGATGAGTTCATGCAACTCGACGAGTTCCAAGAACAACTCGACGAGTTTATTGAACAAAATGTCGATTATGTTCCCTTCTCCTTTGAACAAGTTCACAATTTCATCTATTCAACAGAAAACTAATCCTAGACTTTGATATCACTGATGAGTTTTGAGCATAACTATATATCCTATGTGTACATGCAACCCTAAATTGATTATATCTAATTTTCTCTAATTGAACATGCAAACTATGAAAACAAAGTATAAACCCTAGAACCCTAGTGTATAATCAAAATTCACGTAGTAAAGGGTTATGAAACATACCTTTAATATTGTTGTTGTAAACAATCTTGATTCCTTGCTTGAAAGACCTTTGGTAGCAAGTGCCACAAGTGTCACACCTCTAATGGTTCATAAACAAACCTAAGCAACTAAAGAATACTTTAGAGAGAGAGAGAAGGGAAAAAGAATTTCATCTCTCATCCTTTTGGAGGAGTGTATAGACGAAATCTAACCATAAGGAGGGTTTATATAGGTGTTAGGAAAGTATTGGATAAGGTAAGTGTATCTAAGATAACCCTAATCCCTTAACTTCCTCCCTAAGAAATCCAAGGCACCCTTAGAACCAAGGAAACCCTAGGAGCATCAAGAATTCTTTCCCCTTACTATAGGGAGGTTCTAGAATTTCCCAATGTTCAACTATTGAACATTGTCACCTTTAGTCCCTATAGTTTCAATTAATTCCTTTAATCCCAAAATTAATTTCTGATTAAATATTAGTTAAACAATATAATTTCTAATTAATATATTATATCCATAATACATTAATAAATCATTTATTTTGATTTCTAATTAATTTATTAACCAAGTAATAAATTAATAAATTATTCTTCTCTCTCCAACAGTTATCCTATTCAATTGCCAGGTTTGAGGGCAACCCAAAAGGACTGTGCTACTATCAATTCAAGTATATACCAATTATAGTTATAGGCTTAGTCACCTAATACAACATAAGGGGAATAAAGTTTAGACATTATTAGATGTTGACAATGTTGGTTAAGTGATTTAAGTCTTTGAATTGTGTTTTTGATCCAAAAGGGGTATAATGGAAAAAGTGATATTTTGGACTCATTGCATGTGTTAATGAATTAAGTGATGGGTTTTCTAGGTTATTAAAATCACATATGAGCGGAAAAACACTTAACCCTTAAGTCCAAATGCAATCTAGTTTGAATCTACGTTTTCTTTATTCACAGAAATAAAAAATGAATATCAAGAAACCCTAGAGAGAGGGTATGAAAATCGAAAATCACATAAAGATTATGGTTACATGCCTATTGACTATTATAGAAAATAATCGAATAGAATCCTCTTATAGTTTCTTGGAAAGCAAGCACCAAAAGCGTGGATGCCTCTAATGGCTTGTACCAAAACCCTAATAACTAGAAGACTTGAGGATAGGGGAGGCTATAGCAAACTTTTAGCTCTTGAGATTATGAAAGAGTGGACAAACTTATGAGACCCTAGTGGTCCTATTTATAGCTGATAAGGAAGCCTTAGATAACCCTAATTTGAATATAATAATAATTACCAGCTCTGGTGAAATCTGTTGAAACTTCAAGTATGTTTTTTGACATAAATATAGTTTATATGGAACCTTTTAATGGTAAGCATTTAACATGTGCAACCTTGTTGGATGTAAAACTTTTTGTACTACTTCTACATGCGTAGATCTGTATGCTCTGGTTGTCAATAATTCTAAAGTATGATGCTTATAAATTGGGAGTTTAAAATAATTAAATTGAAAAAGTCAAATATTGCAAAACTTAGCTTGTGGATTTTCTGCTGCACATGTGAAAAATCTAAAATTTAAAAAGTAAATATTTTAATTAAAGCATTGTAGTTTGAGCCACATGCACACACACACACACACACACCATACACACACTCCTAATTATAGATTTGTAAAATCAAAGTATAATGCTTTAATAAGAAAAAAAAATTAATATGGATTTAGTTTTAATAACCTATCCTTATGGAAATGCCTTAGATCTCAAACATGGGGACCAACTTTAATTTTTGTGTTATATTACCAGCATGATTTTTGTTTATAATAATGTTTTTTGACACTTAAATGCAATTTGTTAATATTGTTCACTATGAAATGTGTGATTTCATGCAGAATGCTTATCAGTAGTATTTGGCTATAGAAGAATTGAAGAGACTATCGTGGAATGGACGTAACATAAAAAAAATACAATTGATGGTTTCAAAGACATGAGGACTCAAAAATTTTCAAGCGATGATTGTGAAAGCAAATGAAGATGTTAGATTAAAGTTGGAAATATCGTTACGTTTATTCCTATTAGACATTGTACGTGACTTTCATTCTTTGTTTGTTGATATTAAGAAAATTATCAAGTGGAAATATTAATAAGTCGATGACACTATCACAATATTGAAAATTTTCCCAAATTACCCTTCATGGATGCTTATAGGTTTTCAAATCATGGCCAAGAATTTTTCCTAATAAGAAGTTCTAAACTTATATATATTAATGCTTCTTTAAATCCTTGAAATATGTTGGTTTTTTCTAGTCTCAGATTTGTCCATGCGAGAGAGGAAAAGAATGAATTTGATATGTTATGAATCACAAATTAAACCCTAGTTGATGAAAGTGGAGACAATTCTACTTTTGCACAGATTCAAAATGAGAGAGAAAAGCTGCCTTATTGTGTGCGTATGAGAGACGGGAAGAAATTGATTTGATACCTTATGAATCAGAAATTAAGTCCATACTGATGAAAGTGAAGATAATTTTCATGATTCATCTTCAAACCTTCAGATTCAAAAGAATCGGATGTTGGGTGTCTTCCGTTGTTGAGGAATTAAGCCGTTTTTTTTGCCGACTAGGAAGATGATTGAAGTATTATTTTAGAAATCACCCATATTTACATATCAAAAAACAACTTTTGTAGATGTTTTTGTCCAAATTCAGAAATATTGGAGGAACTCCATGATCAGATTGCTAACCTTGTGCATATGAGAGTTAGAAAGAGATTGTAATTGACATACCTTTTGAGTACGGAAAGTTGCAGAGATTCTGAAACGAAGAAGGAGATGTTCTAAGAATTTGGATCGTTGGAATGATGGCAATGGGAATATTGGAATGGGCAAGAAGGCAGTTGGTAATTTAGAGTACAAAGAGCATGAATTCGTACACTGTTGTGGTTAAATTGTCAAATGGAAGAAGTTTACTGTTGATAAGCACGTTAGGTTATAATATATGTATATAATATCTTAAATTAGGTAATTATCCAACTCCTTAATGATTTAATATGAGTAATCTAAAACCTTAAAATCCCTAGCCAAAATTGGTCATGGTTAGAAGGTTTTAGAAACCCTATTTTGCTCAACTATTGAACAATGACAGCTTAGCCCCTACACTTCATATTAATTATAATTAACCCGAAATTAATCCTAATTAATTTCTAATTAATTCTTAATTAATTATTACTATTTCTAATTAATCTATTAATCATATAATATATTAATAAATAATTTGTTACAATTTATTAATCATATAATAAATTAGCAAATCAATATCTCTCTCCAAAAGTCATTTTATTTAGTTACCGGTTATGAGGGCAACCTAAAAACGACATTGTTTTTAATTCAAGAATATACTAATTTAGTTATTGGCTTAGACACCTTAATCCAAAAATATGTTCGGTATGCTTTATGTCAAAAGTTATTGGATATAATTGTGGGGCTTGTTAATATATTCACATGCGTATAAAGATCATTAAAAATAGGTTTAGAATGAAGAAGTTACGATTATTTGAAGTTGGAAATGAATATGTGAAAATCCATCACCATGATGTGGTGAGAAGGTCACCACGGGGTGGTGAACTGTGCAGCCCAAGGCCATAAAATTAGGGGTTTCTCTGTATTTAAAGGCATTGTTCGATGTTTTAGGTCATTTTCATCCTTCATCTCCTCAAGAGCTCCTTCGGAGCAAACCCTAGCCTCCCTTTTCATTTATTGTGCTCCTCATATCTCCTCTCATCCATGTTCTTGATTTTTTATGCATTTTGGGTGTTATGTTCTTGAAAGAATTGGTTTTAAAGCTTTGAAACTAAAGATATCAACCCTCATTCCTTTTCTATACTTTTATATACTCCAAATATTCAAGCTTTATCGGTTTTCATCTTTAGAACCATGTGTATTTGGTGTTTATGTCCATTTTTATGAAGTTATGGTGTCTTTATGGTTTGATCTTGGGAGTTTGTAAAACTCCATGATCTTAGATTCATATTAGAATTCAGATTTGACCTTTTTAAGTCAAGCTTGCCTTTTTGGTCTTTGGCACCTTAAGAAGTCAAGGTTTGAGATCTTTTTGGATTACGGTCAAGGGATGGATAAAGTTGGGAACATTATCTATGCAAAACACTAATCGATCTAAATATAAGCTTTAGAGCTCCAGAGGTTAACGGTTAAGTGCTTAATCCATTAAGTTGTTTTAGATGCTCACTTCAACAGTGAGTGGTGGGCATGGTGTGTGACATCCTCTAATTTATAGAACCAATTAAAACATTTTCTTTATGCTTTCAATTTCATTTTTTCATTATTGCAGAAGATCCTAGTATATTTGAAACATTTTGAGTACAAGTGATAGTCTTAATTTAATAAAACCCTAAAGATGTCATAATCAATACACGTATATAAGTTACAACGTAAAGACCTAATGGTCATGAACTCTATTGAAGACTGTCTCTTAATCACTCATATAATAGCTTAATATTGATACATATGAGGCATACAAACTATGTAGGCAGGTTTGGGAAACATGGTGAGATACATAGGCTTTCAATCCCATAATATCTTTATGATAATATTCCTTAATTATCAACCTTGCGAAACCAATTGTTACCAAACAATATAGATATATCACAAACTTAATATATATATATATATATATATATATATATATATATATATATATATATATATATATATATATATATATAAGACCTTTTATCCAAACATACCCATCCCCAGGCGATCCTCATAGATCTAAGTACATGATTGTCAGGGAGAGTTATATCCCTAACAAACCGTTTAACGTAAGGGTTTGAATACAAAGCTAGGAGCTTCCTTGTTCGGTGTAAGTCATAAGGCACCTTAGCCTTCAGAGCAGTTTCATGAATAGAGTATTACCTTTGATCTACGTTTATAAGTTATCAGCCTACACTAGTGACGTCGTAACATCCCAGAACGAGGTAAAACTTCTCGAATCTTAACATTTTTATTGTATGTCAAGATTAGTCCTTATTATGTAAAATGTGACATTTAAATACTCGAGGAATATGGCTACGCGCAACATACTCATGCACTTAGCATTGTCGCGGAGGCCACCTAGTACACTGGGTGTACTAGGCTCAGTGAGAAACCCTAATATTTTCTTGTGTCCCTATTTCAGGAACATTATGGGCTCATTTCTAGCTACCATTATCAGCCTCCAACCTCGCTTAAACACTAATATCGTTCCTCTAGCTTGTGTGAGTGTTTGTAACTCTTTTGGGTGTCCTTGTGAAGCTTTTGGTGAAGAAGAATCCTTGAAGGAAGGATAGTTGGAGCTTGTAGCTCTTGGATCTGAGTTCTTCTTCAGTTGGTGCATCTTCCAGAGGTATCAAGTTTAAAACTTGTTCATTGTTTTTTCTAGTTCTTGTTTTGGGTCTTTTTTAGGGTTTTATGTCCTAAGTATGGAACTTTGTGAGTTTGATGAACTACAGAGATATTCTTCTGTCCTTTTAGGTATATTAGAGTGTCTTGATCCATAAAAATGGGTGCTTTGACATCTAGATCTCTCCATGCATGAGTGGTGTGGTCTTTTGTATTAAGCAAGTTAGAGTTTTTGGATTTGGGTCTTGACTAGCCTTGAAAAGGCTTAAAGTCAGCAACTTTATGAATTAAGAGGCCTTATTTATCATAGATCTATAGTCAGAATCTTTGTCCTAGCGGATTAAGACCAAGAGAAGTGGGAAATGGGAGTCTGAGGAGTACGTCGTGCATACTCCCAACTACACGCAACATAGAGTCGAAAATCCTCGTCGCATGCTTAGCCAATAGTATACCTAGCGAAGGGAGTTGTACGCCCAATGTACACATTGGGTGCGGACTTTCATTGACTTTTGAGTTTTGGGTAAATTTGGACTTTTGACTAAGGAGGGGCTAAATGGTCTTTTTACCTTTTTGAGATTTAGTTGAGAGGCTCGGTCTAGCATTACGAGATTATTAATATTATTTATTAATTAGAGTTATATGTGCCATATTTCAGGAGGAGTCTAGACCGGAAGTTCGGGTGCGAGATTTATTTGCTTTTCTACGTGAGGAGAGTCATCTCACTATACTTGCCGTATGGTAATTTATGTGTGGCCAGAGGGTCTTAATGATGTTGTTGACCAGAGGGCCTTAATTGCTATATACGTGCATTCGTCTTTGTGACTAATACTGCTATATTATTTTGGGTATATATATTGAGTTATGACCGGAGGGTCCATACCGAAACATGAGATCGGAGGGCCTTTACTGAGACACATGACCGGAGGGTCCTTATTGAGATATAATCATGAGAGGCTAATTATTTGTGTATGCTGTATTTTGGGGAACTCACTAAACTTCGTTGTCACACCCCAAAACCGGAACGGCGGAAACGTTCTGGGGTGGATGACGTCATATCAAGTATCACGACACATGCATTATAGTAATCAAAGTACAACAACCATTGCATTAATAGTAATAGTTTTACATAGTTTACATTACAATACATCAAAGTAATACAAGTAAATATAAGTACAGATTGGTACTAAGCTATCTTCAGCAACAGCTCCGGGAATGTACCTGTCTAATGCTGACCTGAGAATACAAGTTATTTGAATAGCGAGTATCAGCATTTTTACAAATGCTGGTGAGTTCATAAGTATTTAGTGTCATTTTATCCAAATAACTTTAATAAAAGTGGTAGTTTTAGGGTATCCATTTCATTAGTGTCTTTTCCAGAAAATCCTATATTTTCTTTAATAAAAGCAGTCTTCTACCAAGACTGGACGGAGTTATGTGGTAAAAAGGTAGTTTTCCCTTAATCGCTATCATTATCAAAATACAGAATTTGATTATTAAAGAAAGCAAGAGGAATCAGGGAAATAAGATATGCCTCAGCAGTGAAGACTACTGACTAAGGCAAAGGAATCATAGACTCCAGGAGAGTATCGAACAAACGACACGCCTGGATCAGTCTAACAAAGAAAGACACAAACCCCAGATGGTGCCAAATGAAAGGTACAACTGGCAAGGTCGAAACAGAGAATATAGACCACAGACAGTATCAAATGAAAGATACAGCTAGCAAGGTCTAAAATAGTGTGACTCTGAGAATGGGTTTCCCAGCATACAGTGTAAATTGCTGGTAAAATACCGTTACCTTAAGGCCATGAATTATAAGGTAACCTGGGATACTCGTAACCATACTAACCGACACTAGAGTACCTGGCGCCCTACAAGCGTCTATAAAATATGACATTTGTCACCCCTTGGCGTGGTGGGCCCTGGACTGTAGCTAGTAGTCAGGGTGCGGGGGTGTCAATCTCGTATAGATATATACACACAATGTCCGCTCTCCCTACAGGAGACTCTGGTTACCAACTAGACGACGGAGAAGGCCGTGTCCCGAAGATGCAACCCAATTAGTGGGTAGTGGGTTTCATATGTAAGTGCTGAACTAGAGGTAGAGACTCATAACTGGACTAACTAGAGTAAACCTATATGTCTATGCTCATATACATAACATATAACTAATGAATCAAACGACCTTCGGACGGCCATCCGATCCCACCAGACCACATCTCAACGAAGAAAAGGAAATAGGGCGGACAAGCCTTCCTAAGTCCTCCAATCATTGTTTATATGCCCTATACGAGCACGGACATACATCTAACTGCGACTGAGCGTGTAACAAGTGGAAAAGTATCGTGATGTATAACCAAATCGTGGTGTGTAAACGTACAGTGTGGAATAACCGAATCGTGGTGTGTAGACGTACAGTGTGGGATAATCGAATCGTGATGTATAACGTACAGTGTGGAATAATCGAATCGTGATGTATAACGTACAGTGTGGAATAACTGAATCATGATGTATAAACGTACAGTGTGGAATAAGAGCGTCTAACAGGTATAAGCGACTACAAGTATAAGTGAGGTAGAGACAATAATAAGTATAAACGCATCACGAAGTGAAAGCGTTATCAAGTAGGAGTTTAACTAAGAAAGAGTATCAAAATATGGAAGAAAACCTTTATTCTTGAGAAAATCCCAACTTGGTGTCCTTTGGTAAAATAAGTTTGAAAACCTTTAGAAAATCTTTAGAAACTTTTCATAAACTAGTTTAAATTGTCTTTTGATAGAACAATGTAAGTAAGAGTTTGAACAAGTAAAAACCTTTTAGAAATCCATTTATAGTATCCTACTTGGTAAAACAGTTTACAGTGTGGTAAATCTTTGTGCATGCGGGTTATCAATCACATGTGATTGATATGATAACTGGCATGTTTAACTTGTATTCCCCCTATAAAACATGTAAAAACATTTAAAAGGTTCATTCAGGGGTATGAACTCACCTGATGTAAGTGGATCCGACGAAGGTGTCGGTATAGGATGCTAAGTGTCAAGTGAGGACTTGACCACACACGCGAATCCTATTTAACATGTAATGATACATTTAAGTATCTAATTAGTCATTTTAATAACTAATTAAGCAATTAAGGATGCCTTACGACATAAAAACACTTTGCTACAAGTGCTAGAAATGTCCCGGGTTGTGTAGGGATTCACATTGGAGTTTACTCCTCAAGTGAAGGCCCTTTTGGGTGTTTACGGTTTCAAGAACCCTTTACCCCATGAGTTTACAGCCGTAAACTCATGGTAGTAGTGTCATTGGATGCTTAAAGGTCTTAACTCACTCATGGAGTCATGCTAGAGTTGAATTTAGGGCTAAGGAAGTGATTGGGACTCAAAATGGGCACAAAATGGAGTTTACGGTCCAGAGTTTACTCCTTGAGGAGTTTACGGCCGTAAACACATGAGTTTACGGTAGTAAACTCATGTTGTCCCATTCCTTTGGTTGTTTGGTGGTTCTAACTCATGTAGGGAAGGTTCTAGTGGCTTTTAGAGGCATCGGAAGGTGTTTAGGGCACTTAAACACCTTGGAAAGGTGTTTACGGTCTAAGGAGATACTCTTGGGGAGTTTACTACCTTAAACACATGAGTTTACGATAGTAAACTCATGTTAGCCCATGAATCATGCGTTTTTGTGGTTGTAGGTTAAGCATACGAAGTTCTAGGTCCAAATCCAAGTCATACAAGGTGTTAAGGGCACTTTAACACCCTTTGGGTGTGTTTATGGTCTAAGGACGTGTGTTTACGGTCCAAGAACCTTTTTGGGCCGTAAACTCATGTGTGACATGATTTTGTATGCTTTGGTGCATAAAATGAAGGCAAATAAGGTTCTATGCACTCTAGGAAGTTCATGGAAGCCCTTGGAGGTGTTTGAGGGGTAGTTTGACACTTAAACAAGTGTTTATGGTCCATGCACATGGTTTTACGGTCCAAGAACATTCTTAGACCGTAAACTCATGTTTACTCCCCATTTGGTCCGATTTTGGTGTTCTAAGTCCTTTCGGGTAAGCATCTAAGCCATTGCTAAGCATGAGAAGTGTTTTGGAAGGGTTTTTGAGCATAAAAACCCTTTTATTAGTGTTTACGGTCCATGAAGGTGTTCATGGGCCGTAAACTCATGTTCTTGGGTTTTCCGGATGTTTAAGTCACGAATTTTCAAGATAGAAGTGTTAGACAACAAGCTAGGGAGGTTTGCTTACCGATTTGGAGCTTGAATGGGTGATTTTAGACCAAAACCCGTTTTTAGAGAGAGAAAGTAGAGAGAGAGAGAGAGAGAGAGTATAAGGTGGGAAAAAGGTGGGAGTGAAACCCACTCCTCCCTTATATAGGTGGAGCTTATGGCCTGGCTGGGTTCTCCTGACACCAACCGCGAACGGGTTTTTCACCACTTCCTTAATCACGGCAAATTGTTTAAATTATACCGCCTTAATTTTCGTTCGCTTGACGAATATAATTTAAAATATTCCAATGGGTTTAATTCCGGTCAAAATATTTTCGGGATAAATTTGGCTATTTTTTTACGTAACTAATTTCAACGTTAATTTTTGACGTTAACTTCGACGTTAAAACTAACGGAAATTTTTGGGTTGTCACATCATCCCCCCATTAGAGTGAATTTCGTCCCAAAATTCAGGTTTAGGCAAGGAAGTAGGTATGAATGATAGAGGCAGGAGGGTACATCCTATTCGGTTTGTCATCGCATTCCCAAGTGACTCTGGTTTGTGTTTGTCATTTCAACAAACCTTCACCTACGGGATGCAGATTCCGTCTCATGTAGTTAGCGAGTTCGACTGGTTTATCTACGAGGTTAGGGTTCTCAATGGTTTCTATCAAGATGTGGGGGATACGAAGAGTGACGTCGGGTAAACGCATATCAAGTCTAAGGAGTGGATCGATTGGGTGTGAAACTTGTGGAAGATCCGAAAGTAGTAGTGGTCTGACGAGGGTTGGACCAAACCTCCATGAGGATTCTCAGATGGTCCTAAGCTCTCGGAAGGGGAGAGCTTTTCAGTACTAAGAACATAGTGTACTTCTATGGCAAGATCATTACTGGCGTGATCGCCATTCCGAAGTTCCTAAGTTCTTTCTCTTACTGGGAGTGTAGTCCTTCAAGTTGGTTCTTAGGAAGCTCGGGCTGTCCTTGGTTTCGCGTTTCCTGTCAATTGGCTTTTAGAGGCTTTCTAGATCATCGAATGGGTTGTGTATCTATGGTATCTTTTTGCTGTAGAGTGTCTATCTCAAGCTCGTGCAAAATGAATCTGCACTTCTGATGCTTGAGGTATTTCTAACAGAAACCCTCGAGGTCAGGGAGATAGGGTTTCACCAGACGAGTGGTGGACTACCTCGAGAGGTGGTACTACTATTTCTGCGTGAGATAGTATTCGCGGAACACCGAATAGTCCAATGAATCTCTAAGACTTTGGTTTATTGTAGTGCGGAAAGCGCATGCTCCTGCATAATCCCTCGAATAACACCAAGGCTGGTGTTAAGTCTATAATCTCTTCGGGATCTGGGTCATGAGGCTTAATGTAGCTACTTTCGCACTTTGATCGAGTATTCTTGGCTGCGGAGGTTATCCTGTGGTTCTCAGTATTCTAGTGTTCACTTTGCAGAATGAAGTCTATCGTCTACTAGGCGACGACGATTTCCTCCATGCAAGAGGGTGGAGGATCCTAGGCACTACTTGTCTGTAACGGGGTGGACGAAGTGCCTGAGTAGTGCGAACATCTTCTGCAACTACTCTTCCGAAGGTTCTGAGTTTTCACGGTCTAGGTCAAATCTAGTGAGTATAGGGTTCCATTACTCGGAACTTAATCACTTTACTAACTGAGGGTGTTAGTTATCAGGTGAGCTTAACCGGTATGACAACAAATTTTGGATTTGTGATCATTATAGTAGCTCAACCCGCAGTGGTTCTCTTGATTCCAGCTCCTATTGTATGGAATAGGATGAAGGGCTTTACTATGAGGCTCGTGGTAGAGTTCATACATGGCTTAACCACTAATACTTGGTGTATGCAAGCCGTATATAATTGAGGTCGGCAGTATGTTCACCTGTGCGACTCCACCCCAAACCCACAACCCAACGAGGAGCATGGAGTTGGGAGGAAACACACACCTTAAATCTTTTTGATCTCAATTATATACCACCTTTACGCACATACCTGGTTATAGTGGTCATTCCTTATGAGTTCTAATCTCTAGGTTCACGAACCTGATGTGCGAGGTGCGAAGGGTCTTTCTGGGGAATTATACGGAGTAGGCTTCGGATGGTCATTGTCTTTTGAAGTGTCTTGCAGTGTCTTTCGCTTCGGTTTCCATATGACTAAGAAAGGTCGGTCGACAACGTGCAGTACCCTTCTCTTGGGTATTTCAGAAGGTTTGAGGTAAGAGGGACAACTGGCGGATCGTATTAGGTTTGATTATTCATATTATGTTTAGGTTCGGAAGAACCCCTATTTGCCGACATGGCTACGGAGAAAGTTCTTTTTACACAACACTTGGGATGTACACATGGCTGAACAAAGTCAAACCATGATCGATATAGTCGTCGAAATTGGCATACTTCGACAGGACATAATGTGAGGGTCGATAGAGTCATGCACCGAACATGCACACAAATTTTAGGCGTCTAAGGTTTCGTCCTGTGTATCACTTCCGCGGATACTTGGACCGATAGAGTCGACGCGGAACTATAGAGAGTCCTAAGTGTTTCTGAGTGGAGTACCTTTTCATGAACGGATTCTCACGAGGCATTTCTATAATCGCCTAACATATACTAGTCATGTGTAGTTAAGGTGGGGAGGACTGTTGACTGAGCGACTCCGCCCTAAATCCACAACCAAACGAGGAACAGGAAATGTGGTGGCATTCACTCGCTCTAGGTCTATCCATCTTAACTATACATGGCCGTAACGTATATGTTTAGCCATTATAGTTTTACCTAATGAATTTTTTAAATTTTATAATAGTGTTGTGACTTTCGCCTTATTGGGGAAATATTTACATTTGAATTAGCCTTTTAATGTTTTCCTTAGTTATCCGAGATCGAGAGACGTACCAAAATCTACTAGGTTCCTTGATGCTTCTCCCTAAGCATTAGAGTTAGACTCCTCATGTGTCTTTGTCTTTCCCTTCGGTTGGGCAGTCCTTCTTGAATTGTCCCACTTCACCACATAGGTGGCAAACTGTACGGGTCGCCACGTTCGTGGTTGATGTAATGAACTCAACCGGGGTTCTGCAGACGCGAACAGTATGCCCCAACATGTGGCACCTAGCACAATAGAGCTCCCGGCAGACACCATGATGATGGTAGCTGCACTTGCTGCAATGGGGAAAGTTTCCTAAGTATGGTCTCCTAGGTGTAGGGATGGGAGGGTTGGTAGGGAATTTGACCATCTCAGCTCGTTGCCCTTCGGAAGGTCCTTGTGCCGAGGTACTTCCCTCCTCGATCTTGAGCTTTCTCTTCAGTGGATTTGAGTGGGGTTCTTGAGCAGCTGGGTATGCAGAGGTTGGTTGCTGTTGTCCACTACTAGGATCAGAATTTCCGATAGGGCTCTTACTAACATTGGCATTGTTAGCATTCAGTTGAGCCATGACAGCTGCTACGGCTGCTGAGACTGCAGCTTGGAACGTAGCTTCATCGAATAAAAGAGTAGGTTTCTTGCTTGTGGACTGGTTACGCTTCTTCGGAGGCATGGTTTTTCCTACAAGGAAAGGAATACAAGATAATGAGAGACGATGGCTAACCCTGGACATATCTGTCCCGACTGCATTAGGCATAAATTTTTCCCGTGCCTCGGGTACTGGTTGTCTGAGTGTCGACCTACATCCCTATGATGTAGTCCTGGAAATCAAGGTAGGAGTGTGAGTATCGGAGAAAGGCCATAAGATGCGAGTCGTTCCTACTACGTTACCTTTATACTGGGAAGGTTTCACTCTCCGGCCTGGAAAGATTTGAGAACAGTTCAGAACGAACACTGGGAAAAGAGAAGCTTATAAAGACTTATGGCTAAATATCCTCAATAGAGGTGCGGGGATCCGCTCTAATCATGTTACTGGCAACGGGAAACGACGATTTACCTAACACATAGCGGGAGTAGTGTAACCACTAACTCACTAAATTGTATTATTTTATGGGTGTATTAGCGTGACGAACACGGGGGTAAGACTCTTCTTGGGTTCCATGTACTGGCTCCCTCTGTCTGCCTCGTATCTTTGACTGGAATCGGCGTTGGCTTCCTTCGGGTAGTTACCTAGGGTTCTCTCCTCGTATGGACATATTGAATTTCTACTCTGCCTTCCTTCTGATTCCGTCTCTGAGTGTCATCACTTCATGATGGATGACTGGAATCTCGGAAGTTTAGGCGAATCTCTCAACGCTGTCACTAAAAGATATAGGCACTTGGTGAATTCAATAGTCTCGACCTAGTTCATTCGTTTCCAACCTGGAAATCTTCTCAATGAACTTCTTCGGGGTCGGACTCAACTCTTCTGTTAAGCACTGAAGTGGATAGGGTTTTCTACAAGGTTCGTGCGAGAATGGAAATGTCTAAAGAATCCTAAGAGATTATTAACATTTCACTGGATGATCCATATCGAGTCCTGCTACGATTACACAGGGTATACAAATCATATATAGCTTAGATCCGATAGGCCTTCGAATATGTGATACTACTCTATATCCACATCCCAACGAGGAAAGCGAAGTAGAGCGAAACCACACATTCTTAGCCTATGGGATCCTTATTATATATAACCTTGGGAGTACACCCTCTGTAGTTGTAGGTATATCAATAAGGATCTTTTTAGTTCTTCACACAAGGTTAGTTATGGATCCTAAAATACCCCTATGGTATTTTAATTCTTGTTTGATTCTTATCTTATGATTATGATTCTGGGATTATTGTTAGTCTTTTAGTATTCCAAAATACTCCTATAGTATTTTTAAACTTTATGTTTGGCTCTATCAATCCTAATTGGTAAGTTTCAGACCTATTGCAACACCACTATCACTCCCAAGCACACGTTCATCGCATCTCAAATAAATGTAGTTGATCAGGTTACATTTATTCCAGCTTACGATTACATAACTGCGCAGGTTTGACTGTAGTGCTCAACATTCGAAGACTTTTATTATTGTTCTTCTTGTGATACTTTTGTTCGAGTGTTTAGGTTTTGGATGTTCTTATACTTTGGTAAAATATGGTTATATTTTAAAGTATAATTCTTGGTCAGAGTGTTTTATCCCTTTTGTATTTATAGGTTGTATATCTTTTATGAATTGATATACTTAGCTCACTATAAACAATGCTATGATATCAATCTGTCACACCCCAAAACCGGAACGGTGGAAACGTTCTGGGGTGGATGACGTCATGTCAAGTATCATGACACATGCATTATAGTAATCAAAGTACAACAACCATTGCATTAATAGTAATAATTTTACATAGTTTACATTACAATACATCAAAGTAATACAAGTAAATATAAGTACAGATTGGTACTAAGCTATCTTCAGCAACAGCTCCGGGAATGTACCTGTCTAATGCTGACCTGAGAATACAAGTTATTTGAAAAGCGAGTATCAGCATTTTTACAAATGTTGGTGAGTTCATAAGTAGTTAGTGTCATTTTATCCAAATAACTTTAATAAAAGTGGTAGTTTTAGGGTATCCATTTCATTAGTGTCTTTTCCAGAAAATCCTATATTTTCTTTAATAAAAGCAGTCTTCTACCAAGACTGGACGGAGTTATGTGGTAAAAAGGTAGTTTTCCCTTAATCGCTATCATTATCAAAATACAGAATTTGATTATTAAAGAAAGCAAGAGGAATCAGGGAAATAAGATATGCCTCAGCAGTGAAGACTGCTGACTAAGGCAAAGGAATCATAGACTCCAGGAGAGTATCGAATAAATGACACGCCTGGCTCAGTCTAACAAAGAAAGACACAGACCCCAGATGGTGCCAAATGAAAGGTACAACTGGCAAGGTCGAAACAGAGAATACAGACCGCAGACAGTATCAAATGAAAGATACAACTAGCAAGGTCTAAAACAGTGTGACTCTGAGAATGGGTTTCCCAGCATACAATGTAAATTGCTGGTAAAATACCGTTACCTTAAGGCCATGAATTATAAGTTAACCTGGGATACTCGTAACCATACTAACCGACACTAGAGTACCTGGCGCCCTACAAGCATCTATAAAATATGACATTTGTCACCCTTGGCTTGGTGGGCCGTGGACTGTAGCTAGCAGTCAGGGTGCGGGGGTGTCAATCCCGTAAAGATCTATACACACAATGTCCGCTCTCCCTACAGGAGACTCTGGTTACCAACTAGACGACAGAGAAGGCCGTGTCCCGAAGATGCAACCCAATTAGTGGGTAGTGGGTTTCATATGTAAGTGCTGAACTAGAGGTAGAGACTCATAACTGGACTAACTAGAGTAAACCTATATGTCTATGCTCATATACATAACATATAACTAATGAATCAAACGACCTTCGGACGGCCATCCGATCCCACCAGACCACATCTCAACGAAGAAAAGGAAATAGGGCGGACAAGCCTTCCTAAGTCCTCCAATCATTGTTTATATGCCATATATGAGCACGGACATACATCTAACTACGACTGAGTGTATAACAAGTGGAAAAGTATCGTGATGTATAACCGAATCGTGGTGTGTAAACGTACAGTGTGGAATAACCGAATCGTGGTGTGTAGACGTACAGTGTGGGATAATCGAATCGTGATGTATAACGTACAGTGTGGAATAATCGAATCGTGATGTATAACGTACAGTGTGGAATAACTGAATCATGATGTATAAACGTACAGTGTGGAATAAGAGCGTCTAACATGTATAAGCGACTACAAGTATAAGCGAGGTAGAGACAACAATAAGTATAAACGCATCACGAAGTGAAAGAGTTATCAAGTAGGAGTTTAACTAAGAAAGAGTATCAAAATATGGAAGAAAACCTTTATTCTTGAGATAATCCCAACTTGGTGTCGTTTGGTAAAATAAGTTTGAAAACCTTTAGAAATTCTTTAGAAACTTTTCATCAACTAGTTTAAATTGTCTTTTGATAGAACAGTGTAAGTAAGAGTTTGAACAAGTAAAAACATTTTAGAAAGCCATTTATAGTATCCTACTTGGTAAAACAGTTTACAGTGTGGTAAATCTTTGTGCATGCAGGTTATCAATCACATGTGATTGATATGATAACTGGCATGTTTAACTTGTATTCCGCCCTATAAAACATGTAAAAACATTAAAAAGGTTCATTAAGGGGTATGAAGTCACCTGATGTAAGTGGATCCGACGAAGGTGCCGGTATAGGATGCTAAGTGTCAAGTGAGGACTTAACCACACACGCGAATCCTATTTAACATGTAATGATACATTTAAGTATCTAATTAGTCATTTTAATAACTAATTAAGCAATTAAGGATGCCTTACGACATAAAAACACTTTGCTACAAGTGCTAGAAATGTCCCGAGTTGTGTAGGGACTCACATTGGAGTTTACTCCTCAAGTGAAGGCCCTTATGGGTGTTTACGGTTTCAAGACCCCTTTACCCCATGAGTTTACAGCCGTAAACTCATGGTAGTAGTGTCATTGGATGCTTAAAGGTCTTAACTCACTCATGGAGTCATGCTAGAGTTGAATTTAGGGCTAAGGAAGTAATTGGGACTCAAAATGGGCACAAAATGGAGTTTACGGTGCAGAGTTTACTCCTTGAGGAGTTTACGGCCGTAAACACATGAGTTTACGGTAGTAAACTCATGTTGGCCCATTCCTTTGGTTGTTTGGTGGTTCTAACTCATGTAGGTAAGGTTCTAGTGGCTTTTAGAGGCATCGGAAGGTGTTTAGGGCACTTAAACACCTTGGAAAGGTGTTTATGGTCTAAGGAGATACTCTTGGGGAGTTTACTACTTTAAACACATGAGTTTACGGCAGTAAACTCATGTTAGCCCATGAATCATGCGTTTTTGTGGTTGTAGGTTAAGCATACAAAGTTCTAGGTCCAAATCCAAGTCATACAAGGTGTTAAGGGCACTTTAACACCCTTTGGGGGTGTTGATGGTCTAAGGATGTGTGTTTACGGTCCAAGAACCTTCTTGGGCCGTAAACTCATGTGTGACATGATTTTGCATGCTTTGGTGCATAAAATGAAGGCAAATAAGGTTCTATGCACTCTAGGAAGTTCATGGAAGCCCTTGGAGGTGTTTGAGGGGTAGTTTGACACTTAAACAAGTGTTTATGGTCCATGCACATGGTTTTACGGTCCAAGAACATTCTTAGACCGTAAACTCATGTTTACTCCCAATTTGGTCCGATTTTGGTGTTCTAAGTCCTTTCGGGTAAGCATCTAAGCCATTGCTAAGCATGAGAAGTGTTTTGGAAGGGTTTTTGAGCATAAAAACCCTTTTATTAGTGTTTACGGTCCATGAAGATGTTCATGGGCCGTAAACTCATGTTCTTGGGTTTTCCGGATGTTTAACTCACGAATTTTCAAGATAGAAGTGTTAAACAACAAGCTAGGGAGGTTTGCTTACCGATTTGGAGCTTGAATGGGTGATTTTTGACCAAAACCCGTTTTTAGAGAGAGAAAGTAGAGAGAGAGAGAGAGAGAGAGAGATTATAAGGTGGGAGTGAAACCCACTCCTCCCTTATATAGGTGGAGCTTATGGCCTGGTTGGGTTCTCCTGACACCAACCGCGAACGGGTTTTTCACCACTTCCTTAATCGTGGCAAATTGTTAAAATTATACCGCCTTAATTTTTGTTCGCTTGACGAATATTATTTAAAATATTCCAACGGGTTTAATTCCGGTCAAAATATTTTCGGGATAAGTTTGGCTAATTTTTTTTTTTTGACGTAACTAATTTCAACGTTAATTTTTGACGTTAACTTCGACGTTAAAACTAACGGAAATTTTTGGGTTGTCACATTCGTGCTTACAATGTTGATTTAAATGTGTTTCAAGTATATCTCAGGATCGCAGGAAGGTGCCAACATGATTGTACACACTCGTCTGTTAATGTGGATTCTATGATACTTTGAATTGTTTTATGATGTTATGTATTTGATAATAATATGTGACTTGGGTTGGTGCTAAAACTATTTTTTGGGAAACTTAAAAATGAAAAAAAAAATGATGGGTTTCGAGCAAAACATACAATCCTATGTGTGCATGCAACCCCTAATTGAAGATCTATGTTTTCTCTAATTGAACATACAATAATGAACAAAAAAGTATAGACCCTAGATATATAGAAAATAATCGAAAATCACATAAGAATGTTTATGATACATACCTTTTAGATTGTTACTATAAACAATCTTGAATCCTTTCTTGAAAGCCCTTTGGTAGCAAGCTCCACAAGTGTCGCGACTCTAATAGTTCACAAACAAACTCAATTAACCACGGAAAATTATATATATATATATATATATATATATATATATATATAGAGAGAGAGAGAGAGAGAGAGAGAGAGATAGATAGATAGAGAGAGATAGAGATAGAGATAGAGATAGAGAGGGAGAGTAATAGAAGAGAAATTTTGGCCCCTATGCTCTTATAAGAGTCATAACCGAAATTTAACCATAATGAAGATTTATATAGGTGTTAGGAAGGTATTGGATAAGGCAGGTGTATCCAAGATAACCCTAATCCCTTAACTTCCTCCCTAAGGCATCCAAGGCACCCTTAGAGCCCGAGGAAACCCTAGGAGCATCTAGAATTCGTTCCCCCTACTATAGGGATGTTCTAGAATTGCCCAATGCTCAACTATTGAACATTGTGACCTTTAGTCCCTGCAGTTTCAATTAATTCCTTTAATCCAAAATTAATTCCAAATTAATTTCTGATTAAATATTAATTAAACAATATGATTTATAATTAATATATTATTTCAATAATACAATAATGAATCATTTATTTTGATTTATAATTAAATTTTTATCCATGTTTTAAATTAATAAATCACTATTCTCTCTCTAACAACCATCATATTCAATTGTCAGGTTTGAAGGAACCCAAAAGGACTGTGCTACTATCAATTTAAGCATATATGAAATATAGTTATAGTCTTAGATACCTAATCCAACAGTCTGCCACTTGGATAAGTCTAATAACTATAGTTGAAAGTCTAATAACTTGGTCAGTTATGTGTCCTTAGATAAGTAATCAAATATTCCTCTGTTCTACAAGATATCTTATGGACATGAGACATGGATTATAATCAATCTCTATGTCCAAGATTTGTTTCCTGATTTTTGATTTATGACGACTGATATCAGACTACTAATTGAACACATCAATTTCAGTCCAGGCTTGGCCAAGCGCTTTGGATGTCATCATCAAATCATCTAGGGGCCCACATATATCGCCTTTTCCCATTAGGGCAAAAGGAATGGATAAACTTCGACTTATATGCTTGTACTATTTACTCATCAAATCATGCACAAAAATTCTTTTACAATATCAAGTTTCTAATGCGTTTACGTATTATCAATGCACAACTGACTCGTAAACACCAACTTATATATCTCCGTTTCATGAATATATGATATTATCATCTCAAAATTACTTGTGATAAAATCCATGAAGTAATTCTTTGAGCGTGGTTTAATCCAATATGTAAATCACCATTTCAAATTACTCATGAACATTGCAGCAAAACCATTGCTATGTCTAATCTCCATAGACAATCTACAATTCAATTCATGACAATCTTAATTCACTACTTACTTCCAAAAGTATGATCAACTTTGCATATTTAAATAATCCAATTATTCGGGAAGTAAAACATACGAAGTGAAACACAATAATAACCTAATTAACTATGGTCTAAAGACTATTGAATATAAATAAAACACTTATTCTTTAATCACCATATTAATTAGACTTTATTAATTGTATAATGTTTCGATTAATCAACTAAACACTTGAATTATACATCAGTTATGTCATGTTACAAACATGCATACTATGTCTCTCTATGGTCCTTCCTTTGTAAACAGATCAATTGGACATAATTCTAATGATGCTCATTTCACTATTCCAAATCATTATTATAAGTGTAAGAATTCCAAATTCTTGTCACCACTAAATGTGTTAGAGTTTAACCTTGCACGCAATATCCTTTTCTGATGATGTGGCGTCAAAGTCACCGAGACTTAGCCAACAATGTCAAAATGTTCCATTGAAACTTTGTTACTTAAAACAATTTCATGCTAATGAAGCATCAAATTCAAGCTACATGTAACGACGTGATTTTCAAAACAAAATTCTCATTTTTCAACAACCAAAATTTTCATATAATAAACATTCGCGAAAGTGTTCCACAATTGTTATCAATTCAAAACATATCCCAAGATCAAAATTAAGTCTTCTCTCTGTGTGTACGGGTCACGCTGGCGCCTTCCCACGGTCCTCGCTAGTACCTAAGACACAACACAACAACTGTAAGCATAAATGCTTAGTGAGTTCCCCAAAATACCACATACAACACATACGACTTTCCAGGCCATAACTCTGTGGAAACTTCTGGTCCAAGTGTCTCAGGGGACTTTCGTCCCGAATCCCGGTAGACCTTCCGGTCCTACCCGTATCGACCTTCCGTTCCGTAACCTCCTGACCTTCCGGTCCATATCATCTTGACCTTCCGGTCCTCATCATACATAGCAAACATAACACATACATATCACATATCAACATATAACACATATATCATATCATACAAGACCTTCCGGTCCCACATAAGTACCCTTCCAGGTACAGTATAGTGAGAAGACAAACCTCGGGTATCTCGGGTAGTATCTCGCTCGCGTATACACTGATCTAGCCTTAGCCTAAAACATAACAATCATCTCAATTAATATCAGCTCTCCAGGCTAGACTAGACTCCCATATGTCCTCTAAGAAGGCTAAAAGATCATTTTACCCTTCGAACAGTCCACCAGTCCAAATGTCGACCAAACCCTAAATGTCAACAAAGTCAACGGTCAAACTTTGACCAGACTCGGCGAGTGCACCAATGTGACTCGGCGAGTCCATGCGTGTCCTTCATAATCCTGGCACTCACTTTACTCGTTGAGTCAATCCCCCACTCATCAACTCGACACTGATCGTGAATCGTGGGACAACCCGTCCTAACTCGTCGAGTTCAGTCGTGAACTCAAATCCCCTCTGACTCACCGAGTCATTCCCTCAACTCAGCGAGTCATCAACTTTGTGATCCTCGAGGAAACCCGCTCCTACTCGTCGAGTCTATTCCTGGACACGGCGAGTTCATGCCATTCACAAACTCAAGAGACTTCCTGAGGTCAGATCTGTTCCTCTAATCCTTAGATCTAACCTCCCCTAGCTCAATAATCACGTAAAGTCTCTATCTTGATGCACATGCAACGTCTAAATGACCATATATGATGATTTAGCCCCAAATACTTCAACCCAAGGTTCTAATCTTCATTTCTCTTCATAAAGCTTGATGAGTAAGGCTCCCTGGACCTCTATGGATCCACATCCAAAGCCTCCTCGCCATAAGGGACTATTTGGACATCAACTCATCCCAACAAAAGGGCATAAGAAACCCTAGATCCATATCTACTTCATAAATCAGAAGATGGATCGAAATGGTACCGCAAATGAGATGATCTTAGCCTCAAATCCATAGAATAGCAACCTTATTTGCTTCCTCTTGGCTAGAACCTCCTTCTTCTTGCTAAACAACACCACAAAGGTCAAGAATGGCTTCCTTTGTCTATCAAAACGTTCACACACTCTAGGGTTTCTCTCTATGAACTGGTAGCCGCAAATGGAGGCCATAAGGGACTTTAAATAGGTCCTAAAACCAAGAAATTAGGGTTTCTTCCGCCAGATCTGACTCAGAGAGTCGCTCCCCTGACTCGTCGAGTCCCCTCCTTAACCATGTCATCCATCCGCGACCAGACTCGACGAGTCTAAGCACCAACTCGTCGAGTCACCTCACATAATTAAAGGAATATAACATAAATCAATATACCTGGAAAACCGGATGTTACAATTCTCCCCCACTAGAACCAGACTTTGTCCACGAAGTCTCATGCTGTGAACAACTCCGGATGTTGCTCCCGCATCTCCGACTCCGGCTCTTAGGTCAGCTCGGACCCTTTCCGATGTTGTCACTGGACCTGCACCAGGGGCACTTCCTTGTTCCTGAGAATCTTGATCTTCCGATCCAAGATTGCGATCGGCTTCTTAGCATAATTCAGACTCGCGTCCACCTGGATATCCTCTAATGGTACTACTGCCGACTCGTCGGCTATACACTTCCTCAGCTGCGACACGTGGAAGGTATCATGAATCTGGTCCAACTCCGCAGGTAGCTCCAAACGGTATGCTACTCTGCCCACCCTTGCAATCACCTTAAACGGCCCAATATACTGAGGCCCCAGCTTGCCCCTCTTCCTGAATCAAATCACTCCTTTCCAAGGAGACACTTTTAGGAGTACAAGTTCCCCGACTTGGAACTCGAGCTCGGATCTTCGCCTATCCGCATAACTCTTCTGGGGACTTTGAGCGGTCAACAACCTTTGTCTGACCCGCTGTATCTGCTATGTTATCGAAAGCACTATTACCGTACTACCCATCACACGTTGCCCTACCTCACCCCAGCAAATGGGAGTCCGACACCTCCTCCCATACAACAGCTCAAAGGGTGGCATACCAATGCTCAAGTGATGGCTTTTGTTATAGGAAAACTCAGCCAAGGGCAAATACGTGTCCCAACTTCCTCCGAAGTCCAATACACATGCCCGAAGCATGTCCTCGAGCGTCTGAATCGTCCGCTCACTCTGTCCGTCATTCTGTGGGTGGTATGCAATACTAAAATGCAGCCTCGTACCTAATTCCTAGTGAAACTTCTTCCAGAATCTGGAAGTAAAATGCACATCACGGTATGAAATAATCGAGATCGGTACTCCATGCCGCGATACCACCTCCCTCACGTACAATTTTGCCAGCCTCTCAGCAGAAGAATTCTCAATGATAGCAAGAAAGTGAGCGCTCTTCGTCAACCTGTCCACGATCACCCAAATCGCATCGATACCACTTGCAGTCCTTGGCAATTTGGTGATTAAATCCATGGTAATCTGTTCCCACTTCCATTCGGGAATCTCCAAAGGCTGCAACTTACCATGTGGACGCTGGTGCTCAGCCTTAACTTTACGACAGGTCAATCACCTCTCCACGAACCATGCGACGTCTCTCTTCATACAAGGCCGCCAATATTCCTTTTTCAGTTCCAAAAACATCTTAGTGGCCCCGGGACGGATCGAGAACCTCGATCTATGTGCCTCCTCCATCAATATGGTACGCGTTCCGCCCACAAACGGTACCCAAATCCGTCCTTGAAAGGTCATAAGTCCTCGACTATCGGTAACAAATTCCGATACCCGCCCGATCACCCGCTCCCATTTGCGGTTCTCCAGTCTCACGGCCTCCTCCTGGGCACCTCGAATGGTGTCCAACACCGGATTCATCACTGTCAATCTCATGCACACGTCTCGTATCGGGGCACTCTCCACCCTACGGCTCAAGGCATCGGCTACAACATTAGCCTTGCCCGGGTGGTACAGGATCTCACAATCATAATCCTTTACCACATCTAACCATCTCCTCTGGTGCATATTCAAGTTGGGCTAATCCATCAAGTACTTCAAACTCTTGTGGTCTGTGTATATGGTACAACGAACCCCATACAGATAGTGACGCCAGATCTTGAGGGCGAACACCACAGCCCCCAGCTCCAGGTCGTGGGTGGGATACCTCGTCTCATGAGGCTTCAGCTGCCTCGAGGCATATGTTATCACATGCCCCATCTACATTAGCACTGCACCCATCCCAGATATTGATACATCACAGTACACCACGAAATCCTCCATCCCTTCCGGGAGTGCGAGCACTGGAGCTTCGCACAATCTCTGGCGAAGTGTCTCAAATGAGGTCTGCTGCTCCGAACCCCAGGAAAAAGCGACACCCTTCCGGGTCAACTTGGTGAGTGGCACGACGATCTTGGATAAATCCCTGATAAATCTCCGATAATAGCCGGCCAATCCTAGAAAGCTCCTAATCTCAATGGGCGATCTCGGCACCTCCCACCTCATGACCACCTCAATCTTGGTCGGATCAACCAAAATCCCACTCTGGTTGACGAGATGCCCCAAGAACTGGACCTCTCATAACCAGAACTCGCACTTGGAGAATTTGGCATAAAGACTCTTCGATCTCAGAACCCCAAGGATCTCCCTCAAATGCTCCTCATGCTGCTCTCTAGATCTTGAATACACCAAAATATCATCAATGAACACGATCACCGACCAATCCAACATTGGTATGCACACCCTGTTCATGAGATCCATGAACGATGCTGGCGCATTGGTGAGCCCAAAAGGCATCACCACGAACTCGTAATGCCCATAACGAGTTCTGAACGCCGTCTTCTAGATATCTTCATCCTGAACCCTCATCTGATGATAACCCGACCTTAAGTCTATCTTGGAAAAACAAGACACCCCCTGCAACTGATCGAACAGATCATCGATCCTCGGTAAAGGATAACGGTTCTTGACCGTCAACTTGTTCAACTCCCGGTAGTCAATGCACATCCAGTGTGAACCATCCTTTTTCTTAACAAAAAGGATTGGTGCTCCCCAAGGCGAGCTACTCGGTCGAATAAACCCTTTCCCTAACAGCTCCTGAAGATGCGAGGATAACTCCTGCATCTCTGGCGGCGTGAGGCGATACGGCGCCTTGGCGATAGGTGCTGCTCCCAGAACCAAATCGATACGGAACTCCACTTGCCTCTCGGGAGGCACACCCAGAAATTCCTCGTGAAAAACATCCAGGAACTCGCACACTATCGGAACCTCATCCACCGAACTTGGCCTCCCAACGGCCACTCGCGTGTCCATCATATAGGCTACGAATCCACTGCAGCCCTGCTGCAAACTCTGCCTCGCCCTGGCAACCAAACAAAATGTTGACCCACATCGGGTTCCCTCGCCGTACACCGTAAGTACTCCCCCACTAGGGTCTCGTACCGTTACCAACTGACGCTCGCAATCTATAACAGCTCCAAATCGGCTCAACCAATCCATGCCCACTATAACACACACATCCCCCATCGCAATCAGGGCCAGATCTATCAGGAACTCTACACCGAAGATCTCAAGGATACATACTCGAATCACATCCGTAGCATACACCGATCGCTCGTCAGCTATAGAAACTCACAGAGGTCGGCTCAATGCCTTTCAATGGATACTAATGTGCTGACTAAATGCCAAGGAAACAAATGACCGACTCGCACCCGAGTCAAATAACACCAAAGCAGGTACAGAACTCACAAGAAAAGGTCTACGCATATCATCATATAAGCACAATATCTCAACTCAAAAACAAGATAAAAACAGAATACATACCAGCCACAACATCAGGCGCTGCGCGGACCTCCTCCGCAGTCAACTGTAAAGCTCTTCCACGATCCTTCGGAGCCTCGGCCTTCACTGGCTGAACCTCGGTAACCCTAGCAGCAGGCACATATCCCTATGTTGACCCCTGATGCAACTGCGGACACTTGGCCTTCCGATGGCCAGCCTGGTTGCAATGAAAGCAAACCATAAATCCCTTGGGGCAATCCTTGGCGATATGCCCCTCCTTGCCATAATTTTTAGCAAGCACCCGATCAACAGACCCCCTCATGTCCCTTGCCGCACTTCCCGCAAGTGCGGCCCTTCTGGCCTCCAGTCCTCGAATCAGCGGACTTGGTCCGCTTCGCTGCCGGCTGAGACTGAGCCGGCCGCCGATCCATCCTCTGAGACTCAGCCTCCTCCCTGGCCTGAGTCTCCAACTCAATCTCCCTCTTCCGTGCATTTGCTTGGCGCTCAGCAAATGTCCGGTACGTCGAGTTCGACAAGAACTCCCGAATGTCTCTCCTCAGAATGCCCAAATACCGGCTCGTGCGTGCCTGCTCAGTAGAAACTTGCTCAGGGAAGAACATCTTCCTTTCATGAAACTTCCTCATAATCACAGTAACCGAATCAGTACCCTGCTTGAGGGTCAAGAACTCCTGAACCAGCCGTTCCCTCTCTACCGGGGGAATATACTCATCTCTGAACATGGTGGTGAACCTCTCCTAGGTCACCTCTAAGATCTCTGCCACTGTAAAGCTTGCCGTCACAAACTTCCACCAGTCCTTCGCTCCCAAGTGAAGTTGGTTCAATGTGAACCGAACCCTCAGATGCTTCGGACACAAAAACGTATAGAAGCATCCCTCAATGTCAGCAATCCATCTCATCGCAACGATCGGATCCTGCGTCCCGTCAAACTCAGGTGGCCTCGTGTTGCTGAACTCCCGAAACAACAATGAGTCACCTCCCTGAGGCCTGGTAGCAGCCATAGCTGCGGTAGCTGCAGCAGCTGCAGCCTCAGTCACCGTGGCGTACCGCTCATTGAAAGTCTCAATCAGTGTGGTCTTGATAGACCCAAACATCTCCAAAATCTCGGCCCTGATCGTCGCCGCCACCTCATCGTGAATCATCTGACGAAGCTCCTCGTCACTCACACCGCTCGCCTCAGGTCTGTGGCGTTTCCTAACCATGATATCTCTGAAATATAACATAATAATATCAAAGACTCGTTCGAGCATGCCCGCACTCGATAACTCGACCCTACTTGTTCCTTAGTACCCAATGATTCTTACTTAGAGTGCGCACTGCTCCGGTGTCTCCGGTAATACGGGCCCTTATACTACCGTCTACACCACATCAGTATTCACCCTAAGTCCTCCTCCTTGGATCCCAGATCACAAGTACTCTATATATCACTAGCATAGGTTACCCTTCGGTAGACCTCTTATCAGCCCCTCACTGCTACCTACTTGCTCTCAAGCATCACATAGCAGCATAGTCCTTCCTAGGCTAAGGCATCACAAAATCAGGCCACTTTAGTCCTAATATGAATACCTAGCCAGCTCTAGCATGCATAACATAACATATCATATCTCATAACACATAACGTAAGGGCATTTTGGGGATTCACCATTCGGGCGCTGGCTGTCCGTACACACTGCTCCGCGCTGGTTGTCTCAAAATCTCTTGCTCTTTTTTTTTATAAAATAAAACATAGTTTAATAATTTGAAAATTTTCCCAAATCCTCAGTTTGAGTTCAGATACGCCCGAAGGTGCATCCGAGTCCCTCAAACCAAGGCTCTGATACCAACTTGTAACGACGTGATTTTCAAAACAAAATTTTCATTTTTCAACAACCAAAATTTTCATATAATAAACATTCTCGAAAGTGTTCCACAATTGTTATCAATTCAAAACATATCCCAAGATCAAAATCAAGTCTTCTCTCTGTGTGTATGGGTCACGCCGGCGCCTTGCCACGGTCCTCGCTAGTACCTGAGACACAACACAACAACTGTAAGCATAAATGCTTAGTGAGTTCCCCAAAATACCACATACAACACATACGCCTTTCCAGGCCATAGCTCTGTGGAACCTTTCGGTCCAAGTGTCTCAGGGGACTTCCGTTCCGAATTCTGATAGACCTTCCGGTCCGTAACCACCTGACCTTTCGGTCCATATCATCTTGACCTTCCGGTCCTCATCATACATATCATACATAACGCATACATATCACATATCAACATATAACACATATATCATATCATACAAGACCTTTCGATCACATATAAGTACCCTTCCAGGTACAGTATAGTGAGAAGACTCACCTCGGGTATCTCGGGTAGTATCTCGCTTGCGTATACACTGATCTAGCCTCAGCCTAAAACATAACAATCATCTCAATTAATATCAACTCTCCAGGCTAGACTAGACATACATATGTCCTATAATAAGGCTAAAAGACCATTTTACCCTTCAAACAGTCCACTAGTCCAAATGTCGACCAAACCCTAAAAGTCAACAAAGTCAACGGTCAAACTTTGACCAGAATCGGCGAGTGCACCAATGTGACTCGGCGAGTCCATGCGTGTCCTTCATAATCCTGGCACTCACTTTACTCGTTGAGTCAATCCCCCACTCATCAACTCGACACTGATCGTGAATCGTGGGACAACCCGTCCTAACTCGTCGAGTCCGGCTCTTGACTCGGCAAGTTCAGTCGTGAACTCAAATCCCCTCTGACTCACCGAGTCATTCCCTCAACTCAGCGAGTCATTAACTTTGTGATCCTCGAGGAAACCTGCTCCTACTCATCGAGTCTATTCCTAGACTCTGCGATTTCATGCCATTCACAAACTCAAGAGACTACCTGAGGTCATATCTGTTCCTCTAATCCTTAAATCTAACCGCCTCTATCTCAACAATCACGTAAAGTCTCTATCTTGATGCACATGCAACGTCTAAATGACCATATATGATGATTTAGCCCCAAATACTTCAACCCAAGGTCCTAATCTTCATTGCTCTTCATAAATCTTGATGAGTAAGGCTCCCTGGACCTCTATGGATCCAGATCCAAAGCCTCCTCGCCATAAGGGACTATTTGGACATCAACTCATCCCAACAAAAGGGCATAAGAAACCCTAAATCCATATCTACTTCATAAATCAGAAGATGGATCGAAATGGTACCTCAAATGAGATGATCTTAGCCTCAAATCCACAGAATAGCAACCTTCTTTGCTTCCTCTTGGCTAGAACCTCCTTCTTCTTGCTAAACAACACCACAAAGGTCAAGAATGGCTTCCTTTCTCTATCAAAATGTTCACACACTCTAGGGTTTTTCTCTATGAACTGGTAGCCGCAAATGGAGGCCATAAGGGCGTTTAAATAGGTCCCAAACCCGAGAAATTAGGGTTTCTTCCGTCAGCTCTGACTCGGCGAGTCGCTCCCCTGACTCGTCGAATCCCCTCCTTAACCATGTCATCCAGCCGCGACCAGACTCGACGAGTCTAAGCACCAACTCGTCGAGTCACCTCACATAATTAAAGGAATATAATATAAATCAATATACCTGGAAAACCGGATGTTACAGTACACTCCTTGAGCATCTTCCTTGCATTAAGGCTTCTAACTCACATGTAGATTCTAATCAACAACTCCCATTATGGAAACATTTCCTTATTCCCATATGACTATCAATTATAATTAAGAATTATCCCAATCTGAAACATGTCACTATGGTCCCTTTATATTATACTTCCAACTATCCACAAGCAACCAAGCTTTAGAGAACCTCAGATTGTCCTTTAACAATTGTTTAACAACTATAGTCATTTCCAGTTCTAGTCCTTATCCCTATTAATGCCCTAGGAATTTGGAAAATCAGAACACGTGAATATTATAGCATATGTAATCAATCCAATGTCCAAAACATATGGGATTCAACACATAATGTCTCACATAAAGACATGATACTTGATTAGTCTCTTGCTATAATATTTCCATATATCTTGAATTTCCTATGATATTTATATATGCCCATGACCAAGTTCTATTAAATCCTTTAACCGAAACTTTTAGATTTGAAATGAAGCATAATTGTCCTCTCCCCTAAATCTTTTTGTAACGAAACAATTCCCAAATTTTGCAATTTGAAAATTGAAAACCTTGTTTCTTATAAATAGTATTGCCAACTTGCAACACTAAACATAACACTTATGCTCCCACTAGTATAACAATTATAATCTCACTAGCATAGCAATCATGCTCCCATTAGCTTTGACATGTATCCATAAATCAACTGGACTTCTAGAAATTAATACTTTTTAACTTTCTTACTAAAGTGCAGATTCCTGATGCGTAATGCTTCGATAAGTCTTCATCTAGACTTCTCAAGCTCATACACCTTTCATTTGATAACATATATCTGTGTTTAAACCCTTTCAGAACTTATAGTTATAAGTCATGAACGTTCAAACTATTCTTTCCATTTCTCACAATTCAAACAACGAAAAGGGATGTTGTAATAATATTGAGAATTTGAGAATGCAATTAACACAACCACTAATGATAATGATATTTATCAGATCTTTAAAATCTTCTAGCAATAGTGTTTCCTCATAATCATTTTCATGAATTAGAGCGAAACCTATTGCCACCAAGATTTTATGGTGTATACATTCCTATCCATTTGAATTTATCAATTCCAACCTACAATCACAAGATAAAGTTGAGGACAAAACCAAAATCAATTTTAGATTTTTCCTTTCATGAACTGAACTTGCTTGTTCTTAATTTCTTGCCTTCTGGTTGGACAAGGGCCTACTAATGCTTCCATGTTGTTAAGCAACTCACCCATATTGACCAATGTACTATCACTGACCAACTTGCTCTGCCTTTTGCAGTCGAATGATAAACAGAGAACTCATAAGCATTGCCAACTCAACTGAAAGGTGCACAGAAACAAGAATGTGTCAACTTAACACGATAGGTTTTCAACCTTAAGTCGTGTGCTAGAGATAACTAAAAGGTTTATTCTTGACTGACTCCTGAAACTCTTTGGGATCAATAAGACTCTCATTAACTTTTTGACATATAAGTTTCTCTCTCAAGGAGCATTCCTTGACGAGCAAAACAAATACTCAAAAGTTAGTGTGTATTTCGACAAGAAGAACACTTCACTGAATTGGTCTTAGTTTATCCTTTGTTTTAACCAAAATATCACAACTACCATTTCCATGTGCTAGAGTAAGAAAGCATTTCTACTCCACATTTCATGAGGTGTTATAAACCTACTTAGTTTGAAATAAGCTTCAAGATACGATTTGTAGTTACTAGAGTATGACTCTAAAAGTTGATTGGAAATGACGTATGACTCATCTCTCGATTAAACGATTTCAACAATATTTTATTCCTCTTCTTAGTCGAAACAATGTCACTAAGATGTTCTTCGAGGGTCAGTTGTGACATGGTTACACAATCATTAAGATGATCATAAAACACAATACAAAGTACCCCCCCCCCTTTCCTTTCAGATAGGAGAAACCTTTATTTTCTGCCTAATAAATTCTTCATATTCACTCTGCCACTCTTTGAAACTTTCCAAAGAATCAAAATTACACTAAATCTTATAAGCATAACCATATTTACTGAACCATTAGTAAATTATGACGAATAGACTTATCGTCCTTTGTGGTGGATCTGACCAGTGCATATTAGTATGTACTAGATCCATTTTTCCTTCACTTTGACTCACATAAAACATGAGATCAACGAATTAGTCTTAATGTTGCAATGATCAATATTCTCATATATCACACAATTTCGAATTGTATGACTCAAAGTTTTTATCACTGAAACTTGGGAGATGATAATTCCTTTTCACTTGGTTAATTATGACATTTCCACAAATGATATAACTAAGAATCAAATCCATAATTAACATTGCTAATAATATAACTATAACCACCAATTTTCATAAATGCCATTGCAAGGATATATAAAGTAAATAAATCAAAATTTCACTTTTATTGATAACAAGCGGAAAATTTTTGTCCTTACAATGCAAATATATGAAAAATATGTTTCTACATATTTACTAAGCAATCTGTTAATCTATCATAACTCCTAAGCAGCAGCTTCCAAAATCTGATCATCGAACCATATGGCCGTAATCCATCTCTCACGATCAGTTTCAGCTTACTTTTCTTAAGCTTCCTTATTTCTCTCAGATTTTGCAAAACATCATAATGTGACTATAACATCATGTATTATGAAATAATGAATAGGAAAATAATAATGGAGTTAGATGGTGGATGTACCTGAAGTAGAGTCACACAACTTGACTTTACTATCTCTAAGATCTTTCAGGTAGTCCGGGCAACTTCGCATCTAATGCCCCTTCAATTGGCAATAGAAACATATGGAACTTTTAGGAATAGCACATGAGATTGTCTCAGAATTTGTATTTCTCTTTCCCATATAGTCAAATGGATTGACCTTCGCCGATCCCTTTCCACTGGGAATAGAAGCCTTTTCTGGACTACCAATGTTGCCATTGTCAGTGTCCATGGAAACTTGGGAGACAAATGCTTCAAACATATTCTCTTGATTTGTGCTCTTAAACATTTTTTCTTTAGGAGCAATCAACATATATGTCAAATCGATTAGGGTCACGTCGTGGTCCCTCTCATAGAAGTCTTTAATGAACTGACTATATGAGTCAGGAAGCGAAAGTAGATACAAATCAATGGCCGACTCCCTTGGGAAAACTACAGCCAACATTCCCAATATGTCAATGTGCGATTTCATTTTCAAAACATGCGCACATACAGAGTTTCCATATTGATGTTTACTTGCCAATAACGCTTGAGTGACTTCGTATTATTCAGCTAGAAGAAAACATGGCTCGGGGAGAATTACTGGAGAAGGTGGAGGAAGAGTCGGAGAAGCATGATTTCCAGTTCCACCATAGCTTGAAGAAGGAAACATTCTCTCAACCTTGATCAACATGTGGAAGATCATCTTCGGAAGGAAAAACATTTCCAGAAGGACGAGGAAGACGATTGTTGTCTGAACTCGACATCTATAATAAGGATAAAAGAGAATTCAAGTTAGTTGATTTTAATCCTTAATTGTTAACCCAAAAATTTAAATTAAGGCTAGGATCCATATTTTCGATTCGAATTTTGAAGAGGGATGTCGTAATCAAATCAAATCTATTTTAGGTAGGTAAAACATTCACCAATTTCAGTCTTATTAAACTCCTAAATCTGTTGAGATTCATTGAACCATTCAATGACATGTTTAATCTCGATAATTCTCTCACTTTGTGACTGGGATGTTGAGGATCACAAACGAGATGTAAATAAACATGAAAATTAGCTTGGTACACTCGATGTCATTTATCATCTGAAATTAACGTGCTGGTTAACCGCACACGCTCCATTAACTCAATGATAATTTACGAGACACTTATTGCCAACAATATTAGTCCTATATTAGTGTGTCGGTTAACCACACACGCTCTACTAACGACCAATAAGGTGCAATGTGGAATTTCATGGGTTAGCATGAAATTCACATTTTTCCTAAAGTAACTAAGAGTGAGATTTTAGAAAATGGTTTAATTACCTTATCATTATACTTTTAATGAGGATTAATAGTCCTATCGAACTCGTTTGACTAACGACCCTCCACCATACAAGAGAGAGGTGTGTAAGAATGGATACCCAATGGTGGTCATTTTACAGGTCGTTTCCTTTAAATCCCCTTATAGTATGGCTTCGTGAATGAGGCATACTGGCGATTCGACTAACTTTTCTTATACGTGTAATATATATTAAACTCTTAATTATATATATATATATATATATATATATATATATATATATATATATATATATATATATATATATATATATATATATATATATAGTATAAGGTGAATTTTAAACATTTTAAAATTTCAAGGGTTTAATATTTTAACAAGTTAAACTTTTAAATTAATTAAATTGAAACCATATATGGATTTATTAATTATCCTTTAATTAATCATTTAATTAAATTATTAACAAAATCCATAAGAATGTAATTTAGGGTTTACATTTTGAATTTCAAAAATTAAACCTTTTAATTTAAATTTCAAACCACCCTAAAATTTATTTAATTAATAATCAAATTAATTATTTAGTAACCAATTATGGATATATTAATTATCATTTAATTAAATTATTAATCATATCCATAAGTATAATCATAATCAAATAAAATCAGCATTATCCAATTCATAATATATATTAAACTCTTAATTCTATATATAGTATAAGGTCAATTTTAAGCATTTTAAAATTTCAAGGGTTTAATCGTTTAATAAATTAAACTTTTAATTTAATTAAATTTAAACCATATATGGATTTATTAATTATCCTTTAATTAATCATTTAATTAAATTATTAACAAAATTAATAAGAATGTAATTTAGGGTTTACATTTTAAATTTTAAAAATTAAACTTTTTAATTGGTATTTCAAACAACCCAAAAATTAAATTTAATTAATAATCAAATTAATTATTTAGTAACCAACTATGGATATATTAATTATACTTTAATTAAATTATTAATCATATCGATAATGATAATTATAATCAAATAAACTCAACCTTATCCAATTCATAATATTCTTCTAACATTTATGTCATATTTATTTATCTAACATTACCAAAAATCGGGCTATGACAAATTTAATAAAAGATAATTACCAAATATTAACCAAATAAATCAAGTGAGGCAAGAAAATCTGAAATCAGGATCTGACGCACAAACTCGTCGAGTTGGAGGACCAACTCGTTGAGATGCAGTCCAACACATCGAGTACGAAGAAAACAACTCGACGAGTTCGAAGAACAGAATGATGATTTTGTTTTCTCCTCCTTGTTGAAGTTCATATTAGTATAAATTCAATGGAAAACTAAACCTAGGCTCTAATACCACTGATGGGTTTTGAGCAAATCATACAATCCTATGTGTGCATTCAACCCTAATTGAAGATCTACGTTTTCTCTAATTGAAGATACAATAATGAACAACAAAGTATAAACCCTAGATATATGGATAATAATTGAAAATCCCAACAGAAGGGTTATGATACATACCTTTTAGATTATTATGGTAAACAATCTTGAATCCTTGCTTGAAAGAGCTTTGGTAGCAAGCGCCACAAGTGTCGCGCCTGTAATGGTTCACAAACAAACTCAAGCAACCAAGGAAAACTATAAATATAGGGAAAGAGAGTAATAGAAGAGAAATTTAGGCCCTTAGGCTCTTACAAGAGTCATAACTGAAATTTAACCCTAAGGACGGTTTATATAGGTGTTAGGAAGGTATTAGATAAGGCAACAGTATCCAAGATAACCTTAATCCCTTAACTTCCTCCATAAGGCATCCAATGCACCCTTAGAGCCCATGGAAACCCTAGGAGCATCTAGAATATGTTCCCCCTACTATAGGGAGGTTCTAGAATTGTCCAATGCTCAACTATTGAACATTATCACCTTTAGTCCCTGCAGTTTCAATTAATTCCTTTAATCCAAAATTAATTCCAAATCAATTTCTGATTAAATAGTAATTAAACAATATGATTTATAATTAATATATTATTTCAATAATAAATTATTAAATCATTTATTTTCTTTTCTAATTAATTTATTAACCAAGTTATAAATTAATAAATCATTCTTCTCTCTCTAACAATCATCATATTCAGTTGCAAGGTTTGAAGGCTGTGACATCCCCAAAATCAAGGCCAGAAAACACCGATTTTGTTTATGCTTTATAAAAAAATCAGAGTAACATTTTAAATAAAAGTGTTGCGGAATTTGTCCCAAAACAAAATATGATAAAGATTTATCAAAAGCATTTCCATAGAAATGTATTTCATTAAAAGACTTGGGATGTCATGTTCGTACAAATGAAAAGCATAAACAATACAATATAAGCCTTACTACATTATTTCATATCTACAGGCCTATATCCGTAATCCCTCGTCCAAAAATCATATCTATGCTCAAGCGCCACTACCTGTAATACGTAAAACTGAGTGGGTCAGACTTGGGAGCCTGGTGAGCACATAGGGTTTTCAACCCACAATAAATAAGTTTATTAATTTCATCAATCAACAATAACCCGATTACCCGTTCCCGTTATCCTCAATTTATGTCCCTAAACACCTATCATAAGGGACCAAGTCTAAGGATCATCATCGGGATGGACATTACTGCTAAGGGGATTCCTCAACAATAAATGTCCTAAAGGCAACCATGTGGGGGATGGATTACACCGATGAACACATCGTTCACAAACACCTACAGGTTGCGAGCCTACTAGTGTTCCACCGGACTGTCTAGAAGAGTCTGTGGTCGTCATCCATACTCCGCTAGATGACAGAATCAACAACATCAACATCGAGGCCTCTCATCATTTTATCACACATCACCTATTACATCTACCCGTGTTTTACCCCAACATTTTCGTAGATATAAAATACATATACAGTTTAAATCATTGAAAACATGTATAACAATGTTCATCCGACATAGATAGCAAGTATTCAGATAATATGCACACATAGCACGTAATTTATCTAAAATACTTCATATCTATGTGTAAGCTGAAAGTAACTATGCACTCACCTGAGTAGGTGGTGACTCGGCACTTGGACACCACTTCGTTACTCTTAACACACTTTTCCTTCGGCAAAACCTAGTATCATTGCCACTAGGGTTTAGTGTAATATTCAACGCGACTAATTAATAGTCTAGCTATTATTACTATTATATAAGCATTAAACGATACTTATATAACCCATAATAATAGCCTAAGTACTTATTATAAGTTCCTAATAATGTTACTATATTAAAACATAAGCTAAACTAAAGTTAGGGTAGGTATAGCTCACTTACAGCGGGTTTTCTCGAAAACCGGGCTTCGCTGGAGCAGCGTTCTCGAGCCAAAAGGCTCTTTTGTCGGGACTCAAAGAGCCTCGGGGCTTCCTTCGGGTGCTAGGGGGTTTACCTAGGCTTTAGGGGGCTTAAGGAGGCTTAGAGAGAAAGTGTAGAGAGAGAAAGAAGAGGGTTGAGGTGTGAAGAGAAGTGAATGCCCGGCACCTCTATTTATAGGGGTGCTGACTGACCTACTCGCCGAGTAGGAGGACCTACTCGCCAAGTTGGTGCATGTGGCAACCTTCTGGTGGTGCCACGTGTCCAATTCTGGTGGTGCCACGTCACCCCTATCACGTATCAGCCTTCAAACTTAGAAAAATCATCACACTCGCATACGAGCTCCGTTTTCGACGTTCTTTATATCCACGCATAGGTAAAATCAAGATCTACAACTTTCGTTTAGACTCCGTCGGCTAATTCTCGACCGATCTCAAATTTAACAGTAGGAGGCGTTTAGACTGTTAAATGACCGTGAAGAATTCGTAACTCCTTCATACGAACTCCGTTTTCGTCCATCTTTTTACCGTTGAGTTCCTATTAATGAGATATTTGGTCGCGTAAGCCAAAAAACGCTTGAACTAAAATTCGAGTTTCGGGTCGTGTACTGCTAAGCCGAATCTTAGAAAAATCATAACTTCCTCATACGAAGTCAGATTTAGGCGTTTTTTTTATCGACGCTCTTAGTTTAACATATTCTACAACTTTAGTTTAGATTGCTAAGGCTAAATCTCGCTCTATCGTAAATTCACCATTTACGCTTCCCGGTGTCGTGCCGGTTTTGCCAAAAAACTTCGACGGGCCATAACTTCTTCGTTATAACTTGGATTTTGGTGTTCTTTATATGTACGGAAACCTTGAGACATATTCTAAAACTTTATGTAGAGATATCGGGCTTATATCACACTTTAATTTTGACGCTTATTTTTATTCTTTATTAATTATACATTTATAATTAAATAATAAACACATAAACACACATAATTCACATAATACTCAAATATTTCATCTTTATTACTTCAAAAAGAGTTACAATAGTTGACCTAGACTTTTACATTGACAAATATGCTTAGCCCTGAAACCCGGGCGTTACAATTCTCCCCCCCCCCCCCTTAGGATGATTCCGTCCCGGAATCATGTATCAACAAACAGATGTGGATAGCGACTCATCAAGTCATCATCTGTTTCCCAAGTGAGATTCGGCCCATTCGAATGTTTCCATCGGACTAGCACTAAGTCGACCATCTTGCGTCGTAACTTCTTAGTCTTACGGTCAACAATTGCCTCAGGCTCTTCGATCAGCCTTTTATTTTCATCCATCCTTAACTCTGAGATTGGAATTATGTCGGGAACTTCTCCCATGAACTTCCTTAAATAACACACATGGAAGGTGTTATGAATACCATCGAGTTCTTCGGGTAATTCGAGCTTGTAAGCTTGGTTCCCTATCTTCTGAAGAACTTTGAACGGTCCATTAAACCTTGGACTCAACTTTCCTCGTTTTCCAAATCTTATAAGTCCCTTCCACGGTGAGACTTTAAGCAAAACCGAATCCCCAACTTCGAAGGTCATTGGTCGTCTTTTCTTGTCAGCATAGCTCTTCTGACGATCCTGGGCCGCTAACATCCTTTCCCTAATCACCTTTAGTTTCTCAGCAGTCTCATGGACTATCTCGGGGCCCATAAACTGCTTCTCTCCGGCTTCAAGTCAACAAGACGGCGTACGACACTTCTGTCCATACAAGGCTTGATAAGGTGCCATCTTGATGCTCGAGTGAAAACTATTGTTGTAGGAAAATTCTACTAGAGGTAAGTGCTCGACCCAATTCCCTTGGAATTCGAGGGTACATGCTCTCAGCATATCTTCCAATGTCTGAATCGTTCTTTCGCTCTAGCCATCGGTTTGCGGATGGTAAGCAGTACTCAAACATAACTTTGTACCCAACTCCTCTTGTAGACTCCTCCAAAATCATGACGTAAAACGACTATCACGATCAGATATAATCGTAAGAGGGACACCGTGAAGTCTTATAATTTCCTTCACGTAAGCATTTGCGAGCTTTTCCATAGACCACTTCTCGTTGGCTGCTATGAAGTGTGCACTTTTGGTGAAACGATCCACGACTACCCAAATCATGTCGTGTCCGCTCTTCATCCTGGGTAGTTTAGTCACAAAATCCATGGTGATGTCTTCCCATTTACCCATGGGTACAGGTAAAGGTTCTAAACTCCCATACAGTTTTTGATGTTGTTCCTTAACTCTCGCACATGTTGCGCACTCGGCCACATACTTCGCAACATCGAGCTTCATCGTCGGCCACCAGTAGTAGGGTTTTAGATCCCTATAAATTTTAGTGCTACCGGGATAAATCGAGTACATGGTCTTGTGGGCTTCTTCCATAAGAAGGTCTCTTATTCCTCCCGTCTTAGGTACCCAAATTCGATTCTGGAATACCTTCAGTCCTCGACTGTTTGTACCGAACACTAACGTTCTTCCCAAACGTTCTTCCTTTTGGTCATTCTTCTCTAAAGCTTCTTCTTGAGCTTTCCTGATACTTTCCACAATCGTCGAGACGACTTCAATTCTTAATGCTCTTGGCCTTTCCCTTTCAAGATTGACTTTCCGACTGATAGCATCAGCAACAATATTTGCTTTACTTGGGTGGTAAAGTATCTCACAGTCGTAGTCCTTGAGTAGTTCTAGCCAGTGTCGTTGCCTCATGTTCAACTCCTTCTGATTAAAGAGATACTGGAGACTCTAATGATTAGTGAAGAGCTTCCACTTCATGCCGTAGAGGTAATGCCTCCATATCTTTAAGGCAAATACTACCACTGTCAACTCTAGATCATGAGTGGGGTAGTTCTTTTCGTGCTCTTTTAATTGTCGAGATGCGTATGCTATCACCTTTTCTCTTTAGGTCAGAACACAACCCAACCCAACTCCAGATGCGTCACTGTAAACCGCAAAGTCTTCAACTCCATCGGGTAGAGAAAGTGGTGCTTCACATAACTTCTTCTTTAGCTTCTTGAATGCCTCATCGTGTTTCTCACTCCATGTATACGTAGCTCCTTTGTGGGTCAACGCTGTTAATGGAGCAGCTATCGAAGAAAAGCCTTGGATAAATCGTCGATAATATCCGGCTAATCCTAGAAAGCTTCGAATCTCCGTGGGACTTTTCGGACGTTCCTACTTCATCACAGCCTCGATCTTTGCTGGGTCAACCATTATCCCTTCTTGGTTAATCACATGACCCAAGAATTGGACTTCTCGGATCCAAAAATCACACTTGGAGAACTTAGCGTAAAGCTTCTCCTTCTTCAATACTTCCAATACTTCCCGTAGATGCTTGTCATGCTCCTCTTGGCTTTTCGAGTAGATGAGAATGTCGTCGATGAACACTACCATGGATTTATCGAGGAATGGTTTACAAACCCTGTTCATCAAATCCATGAATGATGCAGGAGCATTGGTTAGTCCGAATGACATAACCAAGAACTCGTAGTGTCCATATCTCGTTCTAAATGCAGTCTTCTCAATATCCTGCTCTCTCACCTTCAGCTGATGATATCCTGACCTAAGATCGATCTTTGAGAAGTAGCTCGAACCTTGCAGATGATCGAATAGGTCATCAATCCTCGGCAATGGATACTTGTTCTTCACCGTTGCCTTATTCAGCTCTCGGTAGTCTATACACATTCTCATACTTCCGTCCTTTTTCTTCACGAATAACACCGGATCTCCCCAGGGTGATGAACTAGGTCGAATGAACACGTTGTCCAACAGCTCCTGAAGTTGCATCATAAGCTCCTTCATCTCCGTCGGTGCTAATCGGTAAGGTGCCTTTGCTATCGGTGTTGTTCCTGGTAACAAGTCTATATGAAATTCCACTTGCCTATCAGGTGGTAATCCGGGAAGATCTTCGGGAAAGACTTTCGGATAATCACACACAACCGGTATATTCTGCACCTCTTTCTTCTCCTTCTTAGCATCGATTACGAATGCCAAGTACGATGCACATCCTTTGGACAAACATTTCCTGGCTTTCATCAGGGATATGATTCCAGAATTCACTCTGCGCTTGTCCCCGTACACCATAAATGATTCTTTTCCGGGTGGGTTCACCCTTACTATCTTCTTTCGGCATTGAATCTCAGCATCGTTGGCGCTAAGCCAATCCATACCCAAAACGATGTCGAAACCGTTTAACTCTATGGGTAATAGCTCTTCGTGGAATTTGTTTCCGTTTAAGTCAATGACGATGTTCCTAATACGATTACTAAAAGGTACGAGTTTGCCACTGGCAACTTCTACAATCAGGGTATTATCTAGCTTTTCTACAGGCAATGCTAATTTCCCACAAAATTTATGCGACACAAAGGAGTAGTTGGCTCCGGAATCAAATAGTATATTTGCAGATAAACCATTTACAAGAAAGGTACCTGAAGGGACGTCTGCTGCCTCCTTCGTAGCCTCGAGCATCATCTGGAAGGCTCTCGCCTTCGGTTTCGGTGGTATGTTGGGTCTTCCTGCCTCCTTCTTCTTCGGGCAGTCCTTCAAAATGTGCCCTTCTTCATTACACCTATAACAAGCCTTCTGGTTGAGGGTGCATTCATTGGCATAGTGCCCAGGCTTTCCGCATTTGAAACAAGTGACCCCTCCGTCACACTTGCTAGAGTGCTTCTTCTTGCACTTGTCACACCACTTCGCTTCTGATCCTCCTCCTCTCGAACCAGACTTCGAGAATCTACTCTTCTTGTTGGACTTTAAGGATCCATCGAACTTTCGTTTCTCACCAACCTCAGCCCTTTCCAGACCTCTTTCCTTTTGTTGGGTCTCCACGTTCTTAGCTGCTCGAACAGCTGATTTCAGAGTGGTTGCCATCTTGACTGTTGGGCCAAAGTCAGCCGACAGTCCGTTTGTGAATTTCTCAATTTTGGAAAGTTCGGTCGGCACTAGGTATGGAAACAACTTCATCTTTTCTGTAAATGCAGCAGCATAGTCATCGATGCTCATTCTCCCCTTCTTCAAATTTTGGAACTCATTGTTCAGATCAATCAGGTCTATCTCTAAACAGTACTGCACCTTCAGTTATTCCAAGAACTCATCCCATGACATTTTCAGAGCTTCTCCTCGAGGCATTGTATTAGCCAATAGCTTCCACCAGCTCAAGACTCTAGTTTTCAATTGTCTTACAGCGAAGATAGTCTTCTGCTTCTCGCTGCAGTCGCAGCTCTCAAACACCATCTCCATCTCGGAGATCCAGTCCATAATCTCAACAGGCTTTGGGCTTCCTGAGAGACTTGGTGGTTTCGCACCCAAGAAATTTTTGTACATCCGCCCATCCTTGTTGTTTCTCCTTTCCGGGACATCCTTTTTCTCACCTTGAGTCCCTACTTGACTCGCTTGGCGGCTGTAGTTCCCTTCCTCATATTGCTCGGGAACTGACTCCATCGGTTCAACATGTATGGTAGGTTCGTCCCTATTCTCGTGGAGCATCCATCTCATTTCTTCCCTTTGTTCAGCTAGCATAGCCCGAATCATGGCTTGAACTCCAGCCATGGTAACTGGCTCAGGTGCAACTTCTTCAACAACAGGTATTTGCTGAACCACTGGGGGTTGGTTCCTGTCTCCGTGTGCGTTTACGTTTCTGCTACGGGTCCTTTCCATCTTGCTCTATACACCGAATAAGGTGAATTTAGATCTTTATTTAGGATAGACGTTTAAATCGTCCTTATCACTCCGAAACGTTTACATGCTAGTTCTAATATCGTAGTCGTACGTTTAGAATCCTAAACACATAAGGTTTCCAGATCCGGTCGGCAACAGACCATAGATCCGAACAATTTACAGCATACCAGGCACAAAGCATTTAGCACATAAAAACATTTTAGGCATAATTCCTAAAATAAGCTAGTGCTCACACCTCACAATGCTCGCTTAGCATTCTAAGTTTAAGTCTAGAAATCCTACCAATTCCTAGTTCGCTTAAACTAATGCTCTAATACCAACTGTGACATCCCCAAAATCACGGCCAGAAAAGACCGATTTTGTTTATGCTTTATAAAAAAAATCAGAGTAACATTTTAAATAAAAGTGTTGCGGAATTTGTCCCAAAACAAAATATGATAAAGATTTATCAAAAGCATTTCCATAGAAATGTATTTCATTAAAAGACTTGGGATGTCATGTTCGTACAGATCAAAAGCATAAACAGTACAATATAAGCCTTACTACATTATTTCATATCTACAGGCCTATATCCATAATCCCTCGTCCAAACATCATATCTATGCTCAAGCGCCACTACCTGTAATAAATAAAACTGAGTGGGTCAGGCTTGGGAGCGTGGTGAGCACATAGGGTTTTCAACCTACAATAAATAAGTTTATTAATTTCATCAATCAACAATAACCCGATTACCCGTTCCCGTTATCCTCACTTTACGTCCGTAAACACCTATCATAAGGGACCTAGTCTAAGGATCATCATCGGGACGGACACTACTGCTAAGGGGATTCCTCAGCAATAAATGTCCTAAAGGCAACCATGTGGGGGATGGAGTACACCGGTGAACACATCGTTCACAAACACCTACAGGTTGCGAGCCTGCTAGTGTTCCACCGGACTGTCTAGAAGAGTCCGTGGTCGTCATCCATACTCCGATAGATGACAGAATCAACAACATCAACATCGAGGCCTCTCATCATTTTATCACACATCACCTATTACATCTACCCATGTTTTACCCCAACATTTTCGTAGATATAAAATACATATAAAGTTTAAATCATTGAAAACATGTATAACAATGTTCATCCGACATAGATAGCAAGTATTCAGATAATATGCACACATAGCACGTAATTTATATAAAATACTTCATATCTATGTGTAAGCTGAAAGTAACTATGCACTCACCTGAGTAGGTGGTGACTCGGCACTTGGACACCACTTCGTTACTCTTAACACACTTTTCCTTCGGCAAAACCTAGTATCATTGCCACTAGGGTTTAGTCTAATATTCACCGCGACTAATTAATAGTCTATCTATTATTACTATTATATAAGCATTAAACGATACTTATATAACCCATAATAATAGCCTAAGTACTTATTATAAGTTCCTAATAACGTTACTATATTAAAACATAAGCTAAACTAAAGTTAGGGTAGGTATAGCTCACTTACAGCGGGTTTTCTCGAAATCCGGGCTTCGCTGGAGCAGCGTTCTCAAGCCGAAAGGCTCTTTTCTCGGGACTCCAGGAGCCTCGGGGCTTCCTTCGGGTGCTAGGGGGTTTACCTAGGCTTTAGGGGGCTTAAGGAGGCTTAGAGAGAAAGTGTAGAGAGAGAAAGAAGAGGGTTGAGGTGTGAAGAGAAGTGAATGCCCGACACCTCTATTCATAGGGGCGCTGACTGACCTACTCGCCGAGTTGGAGGACCTACTCGCCGAGTTGGTGCATGTGGCAACCTTCTGCTGGTTCCACGTGTCCAATTCTGGTGGTGCCACGTCACCCCTTATCGCGTATCAGCCTTCAAACTTAGAAAAATCATAACTCTCGCATATGAGCTCCGTTTTCGATGTTCTTTATATCCACACGTAGGTAAAATCAAGATCTACAAGTTTCGTTTAGACTCCGTCGGCTAATTTTTGACCGATCTCAAATTTAACAGTAGGAGGCGTTTAGACTGTTAAATGACCGCGAAGAATTCGTAACTCCTTCATACGAACTCCGTTTTCGTCCATATTTTTACCGTTGAGTTCCTATTAATGAGATATTCAACTCTCATTTAGGTCGCGTAAGCCAAAAAGCGCTTGAACTAAAATTCGAGTTTCAGGCCGTGCACTACTAAGCCGAATCTTAGAAAAATCATAACTTCCTCATACGAAGTCAGATTTGGGCGTTCTTTTTATTGACGCTCTTAGTTTAACATATTCTACAACTTTAGTTTAGATTGCTAAGGCTAAATCTCGCTCTATCGTAAATTCACCATTTACGCTTCCTGGTGTCGTGCTGGTTTTGCCGAAAAACTTCGACGGGCCATAACTTCTTCGTTATAACTCGGATTTCGGCGTTCTTTATATGTACGGAAACCTTGAGACATATTCTACAACTTTATTTAGAGATATCAGGCTTATCTCACACTTTAATTTTGACGCTTATTTTTATTCTTTATTAATTATACATTTATAATTAAATAATAAACACATAAACACACATAATACTCAAATATTTCATCTTTATTACTTCAAAAAGAGTTACAATAGTTGACCTAGACTATTACATTGAAAAATATGTTTAGCCCTGAAACCTGGGCATTACAAAGGCAACCTAAAAGGATTGTGCTACTATCAATTTAATTATCTAACAATTATAGTTATAGGCTTATAAACCTAATCCAACAAAAAATTGTTTTAAAATTTGAGTTGCTACTAGTTGGTATCAGAACCATGGTTTGCGGGATTCGGGCACATCCTCAGGTATGTCTGGACTCAAACCGAGGAGTTGATAAAGTTTTCAAAAAGAAATGATTTTCTTAAAAAGAGTAAAGGACTTTTAAGAGAAAAGAAGGACGAAGCAGTGTGTACAACCATCTAGAGCCTGAGTGATGATTTCCTAAAATACCCTTACTTGATTACATTATGAGATGAGTTAGGTATCTTCAAGAAGTGTGAGCTAGAGTTTCCAAATTCGTGATGCCTTAGCCTAGGAGGTCGCTTCTTTCATTGAACCTATCATTTCCATTGCTATATGTATGTTGCTTAGTTGTATATGGTTAAGTCTTTATAGCTTTAGAATGCAGGATTTAGCATTTCTTCCTATTCCTTGTTTGGTTTTGGACTTGAGGAAGAATCATTTATTCGACTGTCTATCGATACCTATATCATGTACGATTGTGTAAGTCCCAAAACACTTAGATCAATATGATATCAATCAAACTATCTAAAGAATGCGAAATATAAATCAGATAGTGATTCAAGAACACACAAATAACTCTTAATGTACACGATTTATTAGATGAAATCGTCTGGTACACCCAAAACCTCTTAACAGTCGAATACCACAATAATGAACAATTACTAGAACTCTTAAATGGTTGAAAAGTTATTTATACAAACCTAGTACTAAGCCTTAGCAGGCCCAAGCCCAAGCTGACCGAAATCACTATGTGATTTCGGTCCCCATAACCAAAAACACCATAAGCCCACTAACAATGAGAATAACTAAGTCCAAGTACAATAATAAACTAGAAGCCCAACATAAACCATTTAAATATGACCCAACAATCTCCCCCTTGGTTTATTGTTGGCTGATTTTACGGCTTCTCCACAAGAACATCAGAATCAGCCAACGCTCCTGCACAGTTGAACGATGCATTCCTCTAGAAATCATTAATCACGTCCTTGCGTATGACTGGATTTGACATGTAGAGTGTGGGAAATTATGCAATTGTTCAAACCCACAATCATGGATTTGAATTCATTGTACACGACAGGTAGATCCAGAAGATATCCAACGATAGTGTGAGAAGCAACAAACTTCAACTGATCTACCATTTATCTGCACCGAACGATCCAAGTGAGAACAATAAAAATTAAAATCAAAATTTTATTTTCTCAAAAATTCAAAGTTTGGTTAATAATGTCGGTTTCAGTCAAAAGTAAGTGACTTCGGTCAAAAGTAAGTGATTTCGGTCAAAAGTAAGTGATTTCGGTCAAAGAGAGACGATTTCGGTCAGATTAAGCTGTTTTCGGTCACATCAAACTGTTTTCGGTCGGATCAAGCTATTTTCGGTCGAATCAAGCTGTTTTCGGTCAGATCTGGGTCAAACCGAAAACCCGACGTTTCGAATTTTGAAACCCTAAAAAAATCGCCGGAAAACCTTTGAACACCTGCAAAAACTCCATGAAAGGACATAAACATTGAAACATGCTACTCGAAATCCACATACCTAGTAAACTTTTTGTAGAATCAAAGAAAAATTGATGATTTGAGTCGAGAATGAGGATGAAAAGATGAACAGTGAGTAAAAGGCTTTCACTTAGATTTTGGGAGAAAAAACTGATTTCGGTGGCGATTTAGAAATTGAAATAGAAAAAACCCTATTAAACCCTAAAATGGGTTCTCAGCCCTTCGGACACTGAATTCGGTGGGCCCCAAGAAAAAATCCATTAAACAATTCGTTTCTTAGATTAAAAATTAAATAAAATAAAACTAAAATTTAAAAATTGAAATGAACGCAAATTAAATGCAAAATAAAAACAAAATAAAATAAAATAATTTTAGAAACAAAAATAAAATAAACACATTTTTATAACTAAATTTAAAAACTTTTGGGATAAAAAATTGTGAAGAAAATTTAATACCGTTTATCAGCACACACTTGTATGGATAACTCTGGTCAATCACCACAATTGTGGTCCACTTAAACACAAAGGATATTTGCAAGTTAGACACATTATAAGTGAAAAAACATTGCAATTATATTCGTAAATAGACCATTTTGCTGACGATGACCAATGATAATGTTGTCCACTTAAATTCAGCAATGAGATCTACAGTCAACCTTTAGTCATGAACCAATTCAATTTTAAGCGCACTAGAACGTGTTCCCCACTTCACGACATACCCTAGAAATCAAGGAATTCCAAAGATCTCCTTACTCTAGGTGAGTGTAATGACCAAAAATTTCAACCAATTTAAAACATTTTATTTCATTCAAAAACCATTAAGTTCATACATCTTGTTTTCAAAATAGTTTAAAAATCAGAGTATCCCCCAGAACCATATTACATAGATCATAAAACATGAGGAGCGGTATGATCATGCCTTCGCCTTGCCACGATCTCCTGAAGTACCTGAAACAATACACTGAACTGTAAGCCCGAAAGCTTAGTGAGTTACCCCCAAAATACCAACCACATATAAACATACTCATAACATATCACAGATAGAACAGCCATGCACATTGAGTCTACTGTGTGACTGGTCCGCCTGCACCGGGCCTTCAGTCCACCTGGTCCACCCTCCAAGTCTAGCCATGTACATCGAGTCTACAGTGTGATTGGTCCGCCCGCACCAGGCCTTCAATCCACCTGGTCCACTCTCTGAGTCTACAATATGACTGGTCTGCCCACACCGGGCCTTCAGTCGGCCTGGTCCACTCTCCGAGCCTCGGCACGTCTGGTCCACCCTCTTGGGGCCTTCAGCCTATCCGGACCGCTCGCTGGGCCTTCGGGATATCCGGTCCGCCCTGGGTATGTTGGCCTACAACACAAAGCAGGACCCACCTCAACCCAACCCCCGTGAAACAACCATATGCACATAAAACAATTAATTACATAACAAACCCTCAACCAGACAAACAGTCTAACATATCACATAGCATATCAACATCCTAACCATGATTCCGACCTAACCGGTCACTAGCATAACATTACCCTATATATCGGGTACCGACCTTAACCAGGTCACTAACATAACACTATCCTAAATACCAGGATGCAGATCTAGCAAAACAATAACATAACAAACAATACCATAATTTCCATCCGATAAAGGGCCGGCCTTGGTGCCGTAGACCCTGTCGATATAGTGAGGATAACTCACTTTGCAACTGCCAAATCGAACCACGAAAACACTGACCCGAAGCACTGCTCCAAACTCCAACACCTGATGCCATCAATGGACCAAGACATAAATACTCTAAATCCATAACACCCCTGAAGGTCAAACGGGTCAAAGTCAAAGTCTTGGTCAAAGTCAACCTTCTTGTTTGACTCTACTCGCCGAGTCAACCCGTTGACTTGCCTAGTTCTCATACTCAGAAACTCCTATAGCACGACTTAACTCGCCGAGTCGCCCCAAGACTCTTCGAGTCCAACGATCTCCGACTCCCATCCTGCTCAACTCACAGAGTCACCCCTCGACTCACTTATTCGACGCTTTAACTAGAAGAGGTTAGGGTTCCGCGACCAGATTCGTCGAGTCCAAAAATAGACTCGCTGAGTCCAAGGTAATCTTCAACAGACTCGCCGAGTTGTTCTTCCAACTTGCCGAGTCCATGCTTATGCTCATACAACTCGTCGAGTACACCCATGTGACTCGCCGAGTCTCTCCAGCTCTCAATCCATACAAAGGCTTTTCGAGCCATGCATGGACTCCAATCCATAGATCCACTCTTCTACAGTCTAACCCTCACATAAAGTGGCAAACTTTACGTGAAACCAAGGAGATATAGGCCCAAAACACTCTAGGTCTAGGGTTTAAGACAAAGGGGCTTCACCAACAACTCTTAGACAGAAGCTTTATGACATTTTGGACCATCACAAGACTAGATCTGAGGTAGCAACCTCATATCTAAGCCTCTAACTCGAAATAGCTCTCAATCATACCAAAAATGCCCCAAATCTCAAATGATAATAGATCTAGATGCAAAAGAGCCCAAGCAACAGATTATTACCTCCAATATAAGCTCCAACTGAAGTAGATCCCGGATCTACACCACTCCTTTGTAGCAAGCCTCTTGATCTTCAAGCCCATTTCCAAGATTTTCTCCTCCAAAGCTCTATTCTCTCTATTAATCAAGGCTCACTCGATTCTAGGGTTTCTGGATCTCAAAAGATAGCAAAGAGGTTGAGGGTGGGTTATAATGTGATTTATATAGGGCACAACCCCCAGGATTAGGGTTTTCTCATTCCAGCACCAAACTCATCGAGTACAACTTCCGACTTGGCGAGTTGGCCACTTAACCCGCGATCAAATCCCGCTCCGACTCGATAAGTAGCATACCTACTCGTCGAGTAGCTTCCTTAATTTACACTTAGCCTCCTTCAACTTCTTGCTTCTGAACTTGGGATGTTACAGTGAGTGTTCAATTATTTAAGAGAGAGAGGATGAATATAAAGATACATATGTTGTATCCCAGGTTGGACCTCTTCCAATCACGTAGAGGGACAACATATGACTAACATAGATAGAGGGACAAAGAGATAGAAAATGTGCATATGATGTGTCCCAGCTCGAATCTCTTGCAATCACGCAGAGGGGACAACATATGACTGACATAGATAGATAGAGAGATACATAGATAGAGAGATGCATATGTTGCGTCCCAGGTCGGATCTCTTCCAATCACGCAAAAGGGGGCAACATATAACTGACATAGAGGATAAGAAAGAAAAACAATTTCACACATGCCTACTTTATTAGAACCCCCCAGTCACCCTATCAGCACCAAAATTAAGGACATAAGTCTGTATGTCGAAGAAGTGTTGAGCCACAGTTCTATATGATAAGTAACTTTAATGTATCTTGCAGACTCCCTTGTTTATCTCACTGCTTAATCTATCCAAGCGTAGTATGGTCAGTCCAAATGTAACTATGTAAGTCCAGATAAGTTAACACTGTCAAGTCCTTTCATTGTCAACAATGCGTTGTCCTTTCATTTTGAATCCTTCGTGCACACCAGCACATTGAACACAGAGTCTAAACAATTCAGTTTCAGTGCATTACACGTATTTTATATTGCCCTTTAACGCTAAATTTCATATCACTTCCCAAGAACACTTACGAAAGAAGACATATTTTTGGAATTTTTTATTTTTATTTTATATTTTTTTTGTTTTTGATTTCTCCCCCTAAATTTGTGCATAGGAAAGAAAGGAAATAAAATAAATGCGCAAATTTAAAGAAAAAAATTAGTCTTTGAAACGAATCATTTTCAGAAAACCCACAAGCACATCGAAACAAGCCTTACTGAAAGGTTTGGTGAACAAATCCGCCACATTGTTATCGGTGTGTATTTGTTCCAAATGAATGAGCTTACGCTCATAACAGTATCGAATAAAATGAACTTTAATTTCGATGTGCTTGGTTTTTGAATGTTGAACAAGATTTTTGGCAATTTGAATGGTCGCATCATTATCACAGAAAATGGAGGTGTCAAGAAAATTCAAACTGTAATCCAACAATTGATGTTGAATCCAGATAACCTAATAGCAACAGGCTGAGGCGGCAACGTATTCAACCTCAGCCATCGAGGTTGACAGTGTTTGTTGTTTCTTGAATTGCCATGACACCGATCGGTCCACTAAGAACTGACATCCACCCGATGTAGATTTCCTGTCAAGATCACAACATCCATAGTTGCTGTCAGCTAAAGCATATAAATCAAATTCGGGATTTTTATGATAACAAAGACCCAATTTAGGGCTACCTTTAAGGTACCTGAACATCCTTTTAACAAAAATTAAATGGGAAAGTTTAGGATTAGCCTGATAAAGAGCGCATTAACAGATGACAAACATGATGTCAGGTCTGCTGGCAGTCAAATACATCAAAGATCCGATCTTCGATCGACATTCAGTTTGATCTACGGATTCTCCTTCTGGATCTGGCATCAACAGTGGTCTTTTTGTGATTGGCGTGGAAGCAATTTTTGAATCTTTAAACCATAAATTTTCTAGCATGTATTCCACATATTTGCCTTGATGTAGTAAAATTCTGGCTGAATCCTATCAAACTTGTAACCCTAGAAACATTGTCATTTCACCCAGTGAGCTCATTTCAAGCCTTTTCTTCATTACTTCCTCGAACTCTTTGCATAGCTCTGAGTTGGTCGACCCAAAAATGAAGTCGTCTACGTAGATTTGGACGACAATTAAATTTGCATCCACTTTCTTGATGAATAACGTCTTATCAGTCGTTCCCCTTGTGTACCCGTGCTCCAATAGATGATCAGTTAAGGTAGAATACCAAGCTCTAGGAGCCTGATACAAACCATATAGAGCCTTGTCCAGTTTGTAGACATGATTTGGAAACTTTGGATTGACAAACCCTGGTAGTTGATCAACATAAATCTCCTCCTTCACGACTCCATACAAAAAGGTTGTCTTAGCATCCATCTGATAAGCCGTAAACCCCATGTCGGAAGTGTATGCTAGGAATATACGAATGGCTTCCAAACGCGCCACAGGAGCATACACTTCGGTGTAGTCAAGACCCTCTATTTTCCTGAATCTGTGAAGGACCAAATGAGCTTTGTTGCATACAATCACCCCGCTATCATCTTGCTTATTTCTGAACACCCAACGTCTATCCAAAGACTTCTTGCCCTTCGGTAGCTCCACCAACTGCCATACTTTCAACTTCACGAACTGATTTAGCTCTTCATGCATTGCATCCACCTATATTGGTTCATTTAGAGCCATGTTCACATATTTTGGTTCAATTTGGGATATGAAGAACAAGTAAAGACACTCATTGACATATCCACTTTGACTTCTGGTCTGAACCCTACGTTGTAGTGGACCGATGATGTTATGGATAGGATGATCGCGCTGAACACTGGCTGGGATTGGATGACTGATATCATTGACTGTGACTGGAAAATTTGTGATGTTGTCAAATCTGTCCGCTGCCGAATCACCCCCTTCAGATGGTCTTTGATCATGAGAAGTACTTGCCACAAATTCATTTGCGAACGGATCTGGAAAGAGAAATTCCATGAAAGTTTGTATGGTAGTTACATTGTCCCTTGAGATAATCTCAGCTTCTTCGGGAGTAAGGGGAGTGGCTTCGGTGTCGGAACTAGACTTTTGGACTGGTGAGGAAGGAGGTGTACTTGGTGTAGCTGCATCCATCGTAAGGGATTCAAGAATAACCACATATGGTTTGAATGAGCCAATGACAACATCTTCCTCATCATCTTTAACAACTGCACACGAACCTGAGTATGAACTTGAAACATCATCTAAAAACACATTAAATGATTTAAACAAAGGAGTATAATCAAATAACCAGTCTTGTCCAAATCGAGCTTTCGTCACATTCTTTTCTAGCCAGCACACATTGAATAACTCCATATCTGTTTGGTGGATTTGTTGTGAACTTCTTGTAGATTTTTGAGGGGTCGATATGCTGAAAAAGCTAATTTGAACAATGTCGAGATTGGAACAACATCAATGAATGAGTTGAATGGTCCAAATAGTGGATGATTGGAGATGAACTTGATCATGAGACGGATGGAGTCATTGTAAGCAGAATGATCATCAAATACTGCCCTAAAATTGCTAGATGCAATTAACGGTGATTGGTTCCTTGTAGCAGAGTCGAAACTAGTTGGTTGAACAGATGCTGGTGCCTTCGATTGTTTTCTTAAGACGCCTGATTTCACCATTTTTGAAAAATTTGAAGAATTTGCAGAAAAAGTTTGAAGTGCAAGAGGGTGAAGAGGATGAAGTTTGTCTTAGAGGGTTCAGAAGGCGTAAAGCTTTCTTGGGGAATAAAAGGGGGTTTATATGGGGGCGGATCTCAAAGCATTGTTTTTTACCCTAAATTAAGCGGTTTAAGATAAAAACTTTTTATTTAATTAATAAATTCATTATCAGCCACAAAGCATTAATGAAATTTTTTTTTATATTTATTATTCAAAATGTAGCATTTAATGAAATGTCAGGCCCAAAGTCCCACGTCTGAAGAACGTGTGGTGAGGGGCGATAGTCAGTTGAATAAAGGTGGAATTTGTAATAGATTTGACATTTTGGGGTAAGGGGAAAAGACAGTTTAAAGAAAAAGATTTCTTTATGGGAAACTGTTTTATTTTGGCATCACACCTAAAATAAGTCTGAAAAAAGGTTTATTTGAAAAGAAGAACTAAAACGATAATGTGCTACACAGCGAATGTTTTTTGAGAATGTTTTTCTTATTCAATGAAGGATCATTAAATTGCACACAATGTTTCATGAATTTATGAAGTAGTTGAAATTCCAATCAATGTGATTGCGGATTGATCACTTATTGCGGATTAAGACATCATTGCGGATGGATTCATCCTTGCGGTAGATGTTTAGATGCCTGCAGTAGAAGAAACTGAGAGAAACACTTGAACAAAATCAGAAATAACAAACAATAAGAACCTTAGAAATATAGGTATCATATGGAATTGTGGTACATAACATATACTACGGTACATAAGATGTACTGAGGTACATAAAGTATACTATAACTTATGTATGATAGATATATTTAACTAGGACCGCAATGTTGACCAAGTATGGTCTGTAGTACCTATCAATCCAAAAAGAATTGTGGGTCCGGATTCATCATTCCTAACATTTGTAAGAAACTGTTGAGTTTTGTATAGTCAAGTGCCTTTGTGAATACATTAACAATCTCTTCATGAGTGTTAACAAAAATTAGTTCACTGTTACCTTTCAGAATGTGGTCTTTAATGAAGTGATACCGTAGTTCAATATGTTTCATCTTAGAGTCATGAATAGGATTACGGGAGATCGCTATTGCACTCTCTGAGTCACAGTAAATCAGTATCCATAGCATCCTGTATCCGTAGTCCATAAGTTGCGTTCTCATCCACAAGACTTGTGAACAACAACTTGATGTGGCCTCATATTCAGCTTCTGCGGTAGACAGTGAGACACAACTTTGTTTCCTTGATGACCAACTGACGAGTCTTCCACCCAGAAATTGACATCCACCTGAGGTGCTTTTTCGATCCAATCTACATCCAGCATGATCCACATCAATGAATGCTTGTAGGCTGAAGTCGTTCCCTACGGGATACCATAGGCCAAGAGCTTTTCTTCCCTTTAAGTATTTGAGAATCTTCTTAGCAACGGTTAGATGTGATACTTTCGGATCGGCCTGGTACCTTGCGCATACGCCTATTTCAAAGACAATATCTAGTCTACTTGCAGTGAGGTACATCAACGAACCAATTATTCCTCTATAAGTTTTGTGGTCTACTGATTCTTCGGAAGGATCAACAGATATCTTATATCCGAAGGACATTGGAACCTTGGTTGAGGAACAATTGTCCATTGAGTATTTCAATAGTAGTTCAGAGGTGTATTTCTCCTGATGGATGAATATCCCTTGAGAGATCTGTTTAATTTGAAGTCTTAGAAAGAAGTTAATCTCTCTGTTCATGCTCATTTGAAATTTGTTGGTCATGAGCCTTGCAAATTCATCCACCATCCCCTGATCTGTAGATCGGAAGATGATATCATCCACATATATTTCTACAAGCATAAGTTGATTACCGTTCGCTTTTCTAAATAAAGTGGGATCAATCACTCCTCTTTTATATCCAGAAGTGACAAGAAACACTGATAGAGTCTCATACCACTCCCTTGGTGCTTGCTTTAGACCATAAACTGCTTTCTCAAGCTTGTAGCAGTGATCTGGGAGTTCATGACATTCGAAGCCCGAAGGTTGTTGAAGATAAACCTCCTCTTTTAATTCACCATTTAGGAAGGCACTCTTTAAATCCATTTGATGTACTCTGATATTTTTATGAGCTGAATACGCTAAGAAGATGCGTATGGCCTCCATTCTGGCTACAAGGGTGTATGTTTCGTCGTAATCAACACCTTCAAGTTGACTATACCCCTTGGAAACTAGTCTTGCCTTGTTCCTAATGACCACACCGGATTCATCCAACTTATTCTTGTACACCCATCTAGTACCAACAATAGTGTGACCTTACGGCTTTGGAACGGGTTGCCACACCTTGTTTCTTTCAAATTCTGCCAGCTCTTCTTGCATTGCTGCTATCCAGTCGGGCTCCATTAAAGTTTCTTTGATCGTCCGGGGCTCCAGGGAGGACATAAATGCTGCATAGTGACAGTGATCAGATAAATATTTTGAAGATCGAGTTTGGATGTCTGCTGATAGGTTTTCGATGATTTGACTCGGTGGGTGGTCCTTCGTCCATACGTGTAGACGGGGTTGCAGATGATCAACGACTGCAGTAGAAGGAATGTCTTCAATATCGGAAGACTCTGCAGTTGTAGACGGCAGTTTCCCCTGGACTTGAGAGCAGCCTGCAGAATTATCTTGAACTGTTGGAACGTGATCAACATTTTCTCGAGCAATAAAAAGGGGTTCCCCCTGGATTGCGGATGAAAGTTCCCCTTGAACCTGAGAAGGTTCCCCTAGATTGCGGACGAGAGTGTGATAACCCTTGGGTCAGTTCTTGTGTCAATGTTCTCTATATTTTCATCATCTGAGTCCAAAGAGATATTTGAGGGCTGAGATCCTCTGCGGAGAGGAACTAGAGCTACATCTTCAAGTACTGGAACCTCGATGGTTGTCACCTAATCCAGAGATGAACTTTCCCCCTCAACCGGCGAGGTGGAAGCATTGAGTGATAGTTTACTTCAACTAAGTTTAATGGATTCGAAGAGGCAGGAATATCACTTTCTAGGATTGCTTTGGTTTCGATTAATGGAGCAGTGTTGCAGACTTAATAGTCATCGAATTTGACGTCGAAGCTTTCGACTACGAGTCTTGTGTGTCTAATGAGAACCTTGTAGGCTACCTTGTTTATTGAGTAGCCAAGAAAAATGCCTTCATCATACTTCGGTGCAAACTTGTTAAGATGATCTTTGTTGTTGATCACAAAACATCTACACCCAAAAATGTGGAAGAATCGGACATTTGGTTTGCGGTTGTTAAGGCCCTCATATTGAGTTTTTTTGAGACGCTTGCACACAATGCTTCGGTTTTGCACAAAGCATGTTGTGGCCACTACTTCGGCCTAGAAGTAAAGAGGAAGATTTGCAAAGTTAAGCATAGATCTGGCTGCTTCCACCAGAGTTCGCTTTCTTCACTCTACTACTCCATTATGTTGCGGTGTGTAAGGAGATGAGAAATTGTGACCGATACCCTTTGAAACCAAGAAACTGTTTAAGAGATGATTGGTGAACTCGGTTCCATTATCACTGTGGATGCGACGTACTGGCAGCTTGATCTATAGTTCGATCTCCTTGATAAAATTGATCAACACCTATGGTGTTTCTGACTTGAGTCTCAGAAAGAAAACCCATGTGAAACGAGTAAAATCATCCACTATAACCAATATGTATTTCTTGTGATGAAGACTGGCTACGGTAGACGGACCGTAGAGATCAATATGTAAAAGTTCAAGTGGTTCAGAAATTGAAGTATCAATCATTATCGAATGACTTTCTTTGGACTGTTTGCCATATTCACAGGCTGGGCAGAGGGTATCATTGTGATATTTCAAAATGGGGAGACCTCGGACGAGTTCACCGGTAACTAGGTTGTTGATATAGCGAAAGTTGAGATGAGCTAACTTGCGATGTCATAGCCAGCTAACTTCTGATACTGCTTTGGATAGGAAGCATAGTTGCGGTTTCCCTATTATCAGAGAGACGTCCAAAGGATACATGGTGCCTTTGGATTTGGATTTGATCAAGCAAATACTTCTATCACTTGTCATTACATAGCAGAATTCACTTTCAAATTTAAACCAATGGCCTGCCTTACATAATTTTCCAACATTGATGGGATTGTGTTTAAGACCTTCCACATAAGCGACCTTTTGGATAGAGAAATTCCCAGTAGTGAGAACACCATAACCTCGGATTATCCCATTTGCATTGTTGCCGAATGTGACTTTTCCACCATTGCAAATTGGCCTTAAATCCCGAAGGTACTCCAACCTTCCGGTCATGTGCAAGGAGCAGGCATTGTCGATTAACCATTCTTCTTCTTGTTCCTCCTTGCACATAACCTGAGAATTACATGGTTAGTTTGGGCACCCAAACGAGTTTGGAGCCTGGGGTAACTGATGATTTTCTAATTGATGCATGAGCCGAGGTTGCAGGGACAGGTTTCATGTCAACTTTTAGGCCTAGTCCTGGGTATTTGTGAAGTATTGGAGTGTTGTGAGATTTTGAAAAGTTACGAGGTTTTTGAAAAGAACGAGATTTGACATGAGATGAGCCTTTTTGACAACTACATTGCATAAATTTTTTCATTTACCCTGACACTTTGCTTGGTCAGAGGTCTGGGTGAAGAAGTAGGCTTGTGACCAGTCCGAGAGAAGTGAGATCTAATAGTGGTGATGTTGGAATTTGAAAAAGTGCATTTTGCAGGAGTGGGAGTACATGTAGATCTCTTGGAAAGTGATTTCTTAAAAGTTTGATGTGATTTTAAAAGTGTTGGAGTTGGTAAAATCCCCTTCCATTTGGGTCATTTGAGGAATAGATTTGAAAACCATTGCTTCGACTTTAGTTTGTTTTGGGTTGTGTCAGATGTTTTTGAAATGGTTTTAGGAACTGTACATTCCCTTTTGTTTGTTTTCTTGATTGAAGAATTTTTTTTGAAAAGTAATTTGAGAAAACAAGCTTTTCTGGACTCTTAGATTTTGGAATTTTGACTTGTTTTTTATTTTTAGAAAAGATTTCCCTGTTTTTGCCACGGGATCGAATTTCCTCTTTGAAAGCCTTTTTAGCCTCGGTTTTTAGAGAACCGCAGTCATTGATGTTCAACTGCGGTTTCCTGGAAACCATTGAGATTTTTTTAAAACGAGGACTTGATTCATCCGAACTAGAGGATTCAATGTTTTGGGAGAATTGACCCACTTCAAAGATTTCTATGGGTATTTCATGATGAATTGGCTGAATGGTCATAGTGCTCTTGACTATGGTATGCGGTAAGGAAGATTGGACTACCGTAGAGTAAGTCTGAGTTGAGATTGTTGTGGGACATTTGATGATAGGCAGATGGACAAACTGTGGTTCATGACTTTAGTGAGAGACACTGCGGTCTGAGGGTAGAGTTGGAAAATCCATTGAGACTTCGGGTCCTTCCATAATAATTTCCTCATCAACAACTGATGAAGTCTGAGGATTGGGATAGATTATGCCACAGATAGGAGTTTGATCACTTGAGTGACCCGAAAATTCAGGCAAAATTTCCTCATTGACACAACTGTTACTCAGATTATGAAGTCTACCGAAGTGAGCTCTGATGTCTTCAGGAAAGGTTTTGTTATTGACTGGGAAATGGAATTCTAGGTCGGGAGGAACATAGAGACGGTCCTTGTTAAATCGGGGTGATGAGTCTTTTGTGGTAGAGTACCCATTGGACCAACCCCAATTGTATGTGTTGTCCACGGTTCCATTATTTACAAGGTTCTCAATAGCTTCACTTTCATTAAAGAGATTTTCTATTAAAAGATTTAAACGTACAATTTCACTCTGAGCTAAATCTCTTTGGTTCAAAGTTATTTCTAACTGTGTTTCACTCAAAATTCTTGCATCTTTCTCTAAAACTAAGTCCTTTTCTAACATAGCTACTTTGGGTCTTTTGCCATCCAGTCGTCCTCTTATGTGAAACATCTCTTGGGACGCTATGTTCTTCTCATCTAGATCTTTGTTATAGTCTGTAAGGACGGCAACACACGTGTCATTAAGGTTGTATATGAAGGGTTGACAGTCATGCATGCTATAATTTAGAGTTTGAATCATAAGTTTTACCTGTTCGACGATGCTTAGAGTCCCATCTTTTTCCATGAAGCAGTAGTTCTTTTCTAGCTTTGTAGACCCATCCTCGTCCGCAGTTGCCAGCATGCAAATCTTGCCTTTTCCCTTGACGTTGTTGATGTCTTCATCCTCATCTCCGGATGAACAAACTTGATGATCCCTTTTCACATGGGCTACATATTCCCTTGATTTCTCCTTTTCCTCCAATTCTTGAGCCATTCTAAGGTAGAATGCTCTATCTTTCACCACATTAGCTTTGCAGTCATTGGCAAAGTGGTTCTCCTTGTTGCACTTATGACAGATTACAACATCACTTTTATCTTCTGAAGAGGTACCGGAGTCAGTTGAATTGGCGGGCTTCGGTGCCTCTTTAGGTTGAGTGTTCTGAGGTTGCGGTGGTGAGTGAGTGTTTTTGGAGAAACATGAATGATTGTTTTGAGGATTGAAGTTGCGGTTGAAGAAGGGTTTGTTGAACTGCTGACTTTTACGAAAAGAAGAGGGTGGTAGTCAGTTGAATTGTTGGCTAACAAGAGCAATTGCGTTCTGGAATTCTTCTTCATCATCATACTCTGAGTCAGCTTCGTATGACTGTGGAGGATTGTCATACGAGGGAGAGTAAGATTGAGTATGTGGTGCTTGTGCTATGAGAGCATGTGGTCCTCCGAAGTCAGCACAATCCTTAAGTATCGTAGATTCTTGTGCTTGCAATTCACTATCTCCTTGGACTATCATCTTAGCAGTCGTACAGTGTCTTCCCAAACCATTAAGAAATTGAAGATTTGTCTTATGGTTGCTTCGAACCGTGCCAACATTAGATAACTTAGTGATAATCAGATTGAACCTTTTGAAGAAGTCTTCCAAACTTTCATCAGCATGAGCTTTGTAATTGTCGAACTCATTGAGTGCAATTGTGAGCTTCTTATCTTGAGCTTGTTCTGTACCCTCATATAAGTTCTTGAGAACATCCCAAATTTCTTTTGCTGATTTGCAGTTTATTATAATGTCGAAGTTGTTGGGAGCAACTCCACAGGAAATCTTATAAAAAGCAGTAGCGTCATTTTTCATTTTGTCGAGATCATCTTTGGTGGGACGATTCAGGGTTGGTTGACCTCCTCATAGTCTGGTTGTGGCGTTGTCGATTTGAACTGGTGTAAGAACAGGGACATGTGGCCCTTCTTCTACAGATCTCCATACATCTCTTCCAAGTCTCCTTAAGTATCTCTCCATCCTATGAGACCAGTGATGATATTCGTTTGCCACCAATATTGGAGCTCTATTAGAACCACCAACACTGTTGGAAACATTGACAGATAATGCTTGTGCCATATTTCCTTGTTTTTTAAAATGATTTTTTTTTGTTTTAAGAAATGAGTTTTAATGGGATAGAAGGCTTTTTAAAAAACAGAGTTTTGCTTCAAAAGGCAACCACTTTGGCTCTAATAGCAATTGTTGAGAGAAAAACTTGAGAAACACACTTGAACAAACATTAGAACAAGTTTATATTGCGGAATTTAAAGTTTAACTCAAAGGATCATAAAGTTCAACAATAATAAAAGTTAGAGTTAGATAGTTAGATGATTAGATGCGGAAATATAAGGAAATATAAATGACAACAAGTATTATATCAAGTATACACTTAAGTTGATTCTTAACAAAGAATGCAATCAGACCATATTAGTAAGTGATATCAAACTTAGTGATTAAGTCAAGATTGACTTGCTCCGAAGGAGAGATTTAGATCTGTTATATTTCAGATTATGTTTGGTAGAGTTTAGATAGTAAGAAGGGGATGAGAGAGTGAGTTATGAATTTCAAGAGATATGAGATTCAAGATGCGTAGATGTGCATTCATTCAGAAAGAGAGAACTCCTTTTATAGAGTCTCAAAGATTACAAATGTCTTGTCTGTTTAAAGTTGTCATGTAAGGCACATTGGATAAAAGAGAGTACATTTAAAAAAACAAATAAAAGACTAAGACTAAGTGCTGATGGTGATGATTGCGGTTGTGGTACTTGACTGCGGATGAGAGAGTGGTTGCGGATAAGGGAGAGGCTGAGATTTGGATTAAGTTTAAGAGGGTCACTTCTATGTTTCAACAATATATATATATATATATATATATATATATATATATATATATATATATATATATATATATATATATATATATATATATATGGAAAAGTTCAATAAAGAACCATAATTATTGGTTCTTCAAGGAACCAAATTTTTTTTTTTCAATTTCTAGAACTTATTCTTTATCGGAAAAAAAAATCTAAACATATCTAAATTCATATATTAACATTGTGAATGTGAAAAATATTTTTCGGATTCACCGTGTGAATCCGTATTCACGTTGTGAATTTTCAAAAATTCACATTGTGAATTTGACATTAAAAAAAATCGAATTTTATATCATTGGAAAAAAAGGATAACAAGTTATAAATTTCTGTATTTTTAGTTTTTTTTTTTGATAAAAAATAAGTTCTAAAAATTGAAAAAAAGATTGGTTCTTTGGTTAATTATGGTTCTCTATTGAACCTCACCATATATATATATATATATATATATATATATATATATATATATATATATATATATATATATATATATATATATAGAGAGAGAGAGAGAGAGAGAGAGATAGAGAGAGAGACACACACACATCTTATATTTCACATACTTACCTCATACACATTATATACATACATAATGCATACAATATGAAGAACTAGATTATAATACTTCATGAAATGGAATAGAACATGTGGTGGAACGCAATCAGAATGGTGGTGGTGTTGTGGGGGTGCTACGTGGTGTTATGGTGGCAAAACAATCTGGCAGCTTTGGTGTTAATGATGACAACCCAAAACTAGAGGTCAACAAAAGCTTAATACACAAAATCAAACACCCAAATCATTAGATAGTCAGTAGACAGAAAAAAAAATCAGTAGTAGAATCAGGAATCACCTGTAAAATTTGGGAATCACCCGTTGCCGATGATGATGCTTCCGTCGCTAGTGATGGCAATTGTCAGTGATAGAGGTTGCGTTGTCGGTGATTCTGCTTCGTTATCAGTCATCGATAATAGTTAGGTGAAAGAAACAAATTACAGAAAGCGGTGGAGAAAGAGGGGTATATTTGCGATGACCTTTAGCGGCGACAACGAGGTATTAGCGGCGACATTAGGGTTTTAGCAGTGACGCCCTTACGAGGAGAAAAATAGCGTCTTTTTTGGAGCATTAGCGGCGATGATGTCGCCGCTAATACGTTGAGCGGAAATCGTTTTCAGCCATTCGATTAGGTCCAGAGATCAACGAACACGGTTAACCAGATTGTTTTGACGCGGATCATGGTTTTCTATTATTAGTGACGACACTATTAGCGGCGACGCACACTATTAGTGGCGACAGGTAACCCGCAAATTACGTGTCACTGCTAGTGTTATGCCGCTATTGCCCTTGTTTCTTGTAGCAAGAGGGTTATAGACCAAAACATTAGAATAAACTCATTTAATATGAGATGAGAACGGGTCCAAAAGAGAAGAATAAACTGTGATGACATGGTGTGAAAGTATTACTTTACTGGTGGAAATTAGGGTAGCGAAGCCCACAGTTTTAGGAGGGTGCCCGAGATAAAAATTCACCGGGTTGTAAGAGGGTGAAGCTTAAGAGTTTCTGGATATTAATAATATGATATGTAAACTTTTTATTGCATGTATGTTGCACAACGTGTTTTATGGGTTCGGTAGTGAAACACCAATCAACAAAAATAAAAATTTTAATGGTTTTTAAAAAATAATACATGGAAGGTATTTTTCTGTGTTTGGTTAGTGAGTCGTGGATCAACCTGCCAATACCCGAATTTTTTCGGCTGCAGTGGAAAATTTTTTAAAATTTTTATTTTTTCTACTATCATGCAATCTCTGACTTTCTCGTGCAACCCCTACTGTAAAATTCTGCATCCGTCCTTAATTGATGGGTAAAAAAAGCTTAACCAAAAACCATTTACCCTCCTATTGAGTTCATGTCGTGTTGCGGGACTTGTCGATAATCGACAAAACCCTAATTTTTTTAGTATTGAGTATTGACTCTTATTATATTGCTATTTTTTGTTATAGAAATTCAATCCGTTTAAAGCATAAGATATTCCACGTCTATCGATAAGAAGGATAAAAAGGCCAACTTTAATTTAAACAACTGCCATACCATGGTAAAAGTATTAACTATCCAAAAAGACAAAAGCTAAAATAAAAAATATTATTAATTGTTTAAATAAATTAAGGTATTTCATATTTGTAAAGTACAAGAATAGAAAACATATTCGAGTAGCTTTTAACTTATAGTAGCATATATAAAAGAAAGAATTGGAGAGAGACATTGGATTTTTCTGGTCATGCTTTCAAACAACAATCATGATGATTCCTCCTCCTCCTCCATCGTCTCCAAATCTCCTCCCTCCCACACCACCACAGCCACTCTCCACCACCATCATTACCCTCTCACTCCCACTTTCTTCGTCATTCACCAACCCAAACAAAAACTCCATCATAACAAGTATATAATATGAATTCGAAGATGAGATGAAGAAACCCTAGAAATCTTCACAGGTCTCTTTTTCTCTCTATCTCTCTACTATCCTTCTCTCTTTCCCTGGGGAATCAAGCGACTTGGTCCGATTAATGTTTGCTAGATCAAACATCATGTGGTTTTCATGCTTATATATCCAGCTAGTTTCAATTCTTGCCCATCTTTATCATGGGTGGTTTTTCTTCTTTGTTTGAAACCCTAATTATTAGGGTTTGAAGTATTTAGTTTAAAAAATGGAAATCAAAGTGGAAGAAAATGTTTGTATTATTATACTTTTTAATGTTAAGGAACTGTTTTGTCCAATTTCAATTACTAAGAGTATATCAATAGATCAACGACAAGATTTTCACCATCTCCGATGCTGTTTCTTGATCTCGATCTATGTAGGGAAAATAAAACATGGATAATTTAGTTTCTGCTACATTTGTTGTGAGGGTTGCTGGTTTTGTGATCTAAGCCGACATTTGTTGGATTATAATATATATGTTTTAATTAATAGATTTGATTAACGCAATAAATATAATTTTTTTTTTTTTGGTTTGAGAAAGAATATGTTCTGCTGGTCATCGTTAGAAAAATTGAATTTGATTGTTGTTCTTGATACATTTTCACATTTCTATTTTGGATGACAAGGATTTGCTCCTCATGTGCTATGTCTCCAAACAACTCAATAAATCGTTATCTAGGTCCCTTAATAATCCAAGAAAGCATTCCATGCACATCAACTCAGATATATTCACTCTCTTGAAGAATACGCATGCTTATTCACAAGAAAATTAAATGTCTTTTTTGGCTTAAATTTAATCGAATTTTTTCTTAGTGCTTATATTGGATTTCATTTCATTTTTTTTTTTCATTTGAACCATTGATTCGGAAAAATACTAATAAAAGAAAAAAAAATAAGAAACTTCAGTTAACATTTATAGGTTAATTAAGATTTTTTTATTTGATCCATCATCATCATCATCATCATTATTATTATTATTATTATTATTATTATTATTATTATTATTATTATTATTATTATTATAATAGGAAATTACACAAATGGGCCATGTGGTTTGTGATAGTCTACAGAGTTGATTTCTAATTTTTATAATTCAGATCATTTTTATGCAATGATTTTGTTGCAGTATTTTAAATACACTCTACACAAAGAGGTGACTAATTTACCATCTACAACTTATATCGTTGCTTATAGCTCTCATGTCCGACTATGAAACCATTGTTGAATATTGGTAACAATTATAAACAATAAACGCATCTGAAACAATAATCAATCGTCCACCAAAATTGAGCTGATCGTCATGGATCTTGCAACTACAAGCAACACAAATAACAATTATAGAGGGAAAGACGATTTACCGATTGAAGACTTGAAGATGAATATATGCAACAACCCCCATCACTAAATCAAGTTTGGCTTGCAAACTCTGAAAAAATATCACGTCGAAAACCTCTGTCTACTTAGAAATAACTGTATAATGAACACTATAAACAAAGATGTTGGCAATAACTATATGATTTGGGATGTCTTATGCACCAACACTTAGCGAAAAACATGTCAATTAACCTTGTCTACTTAGAAAACTAATGGTAACAACAAGGGGTGTTCGCGGTACGGTTTGGTGCGGTTTAGAGTTGAAATCGCAAACCAAACTGCACATGCGGTTTAAGTTTTTTGGAAACCGCAAACTGCACCGCGAAATCTCTAAACCGCATTATACGGTGCGGTTTCATGCGGGCGGTTTGTGTGCGGTTTATGCGGTTTGATAAATTGTTCCAATTTATAACTTTTGTTATTATTCATTCCATTTAAATAATTTCAAAATTTATTATTTATATTGCATACCCTTTAAAAAGCACAAATATTGCAAAAAAAAAATACCACAAAATGTTTTGCTAAGTTGTTGTGACTTATGAAATTTGATATCATAGTCTTTTAAGTCTTTAATTACCATATTTCACCATCGTGATATAAAGAAAGTTATTCGGCAGTATGAAGTATTTGGTGATTGTAAACTTTGATATATATATATATATATATATATATATATATATATATATATATATATATATATATATATATATATATATATATAATTTTTATTAATACGATGTGGTGCGGTTTGAACCGCAGTTTGGTAACTATAAACCGCAAACCGCACCGCATAGTGCGGCTTAACAAAATTACGAACAGCAAACTGCACCGCGAAATTCTAAACCGCATTATGCGGTGCGGTTTGATGCGTGTGGACGGTTTATGCGGTTTTTTGCATACCACTAGTAACAACATACGTTTTTGCAATGAGAAAACAATATTTGACATGATAAGTCAATATCCTGTTAGTGCAAAATTCGATTCAAATTTTGAAATTCACAAGGATGATCCATGTCAAAAATTAAATTGTTGAACTAAAATTGCAGATAGATGTAAAGGACTATGAGCAAAACTATATAATAATAATAATAATAATAATAATAATAATAATAATAATAATAATAATAATAATAATAAAAGAGAAAAAGAACAACAAATTGCAAAAAATCAAATAAAAAAGGGTTGATATAAGTAATAAGGAGTACAATAAATAAAATTAAATATAAAAAATAAAAAATAAAAAATATGATTTAACCGGTGTCAAAAAATACAAAACCAATAAGAGTACAATAATAACACTAAATATAAGATAGCAACTCTCTCATGAGTCTTTGTCACATAATTTGGTCAACGATAACTAAATAATATTTTAAGATAATTATTCGTTAAAATAATGAGAAAATAATAAAAATAGTCATCTACATTAATTACATTATAAAAATAGCTAAAAAAAACCGAAGTTGCAAAAATAACCATGAATTTCGTAGATGTAATAGTCCCATCTGCGAAATGGGCTTTCCATCTGCGAATGTACAAGCAGCTAAAGCACAACTGTGCTTTAGCTGCTTGTACATTCGCAGGTGGTTTATTTATTTATTTATTTATTTTCTCTATATATATTGAAATTGTAGGGTAAAATCGCAGATGGAATAGTCCCATCTGCGATTTACTCTGATTCCATCTGTGAAATTGCGGTTATTTTTTAATTTTTTAATTTTTTTTTTAGTTTGACTATGAAATCAATTGGTTTGACTACGAAATAATGTTGCCGAACAAGAAGTTAAAGTTATGAATAGGCGTGTGATAGATAAAACTAAAAAGAAAAAAAATTCAAGTCAAAAAAATGAAAAAAAGAATGTTTACGGGCATTATGTTGATGTTGGTGATGTACGTTTAGATATAACCGAGCTACAAACCAATTGATTTCATAGTCAAACTATAAAAAAATAATAATAATAATAATAAATAAAAAATAAAAAAAATAACCGCAATTTCACAGATGGAATCAGAGTAAACCACAGATGGGGCTATTTCATCTGCGATTTTATCCTACAATTTCAATATATATAGAGAAAAAAAATAAATAAACCACCTGCGAATGTACAAGCAGCTAAAGCACAATTGTGCTTTAGCTACTTGTACATTCGCAGATGGAAAGCCCATTTCGCAGATGGACTATTCCATCTGTGAAATTCATGGTTATTTTTGTAACTTTGGTTTTTTTGGCTATTTTTGTAATGTGTTAGTGTAAATGGCTATTTTTGTCATTTTCTCTAAAATAATCATATCCGGAGCTTAAACATTGTCATTGATATATTTTTTTCATTATAGAAAAATACAACTTACCTTGCTAAATTTGTTAATAAACAATACCACTTACCTCTTTAATTTGCTTTTTCTGATATAACAGTTCACAAATTTATTAATATTTAGTGTTTTATATTTTCTATTTTGCAAATTGTAGTTTGATCTTACTCAATCAGAATAAGGCATCTTTGATTGTTATGTTTGAGGTCATGTGTTCAATTCTTGCATTGTCTAACATTTTTGTTTTTTTCTAGCTTTCTAATAAACTTGTGAAAACATTAAATTTAGCGAGCATAGGATTTATTCGTGGATATAGGTTGCAAGTTTGATCCTCGATGTTCACTTTTTCTTTTTTAACTTTTAAAGTAAAAATTATAGGAGGTGTTTGACTTATCTTTCTGGGAGCCAAAAGTCATTTTGGTAAAAGTTACAAAAAGACAATATTTCCTGACTTTTCCAAAAAGTCATTTTTCTTTATATAAAAAATCAAAAAGTAGCTTTTAAAATGGTTTTACCAAACATCTTTTGCATTCTATTTTTTCCAAAATAAACTTTTGCCCCTCAAAAGATAAATCAAACACCCCATAATGTTGTGAAAACAAAACCATTGAAACAAATTCGAACTCAAAAGCTCCAAGTGTATTGATACCCGTATGCGAATACATTCTCATTACATCAAAGTTTAATATATCACTTGATTGCTTGAAAGTAAAAAATAATAATAATAATAATAATGATAATAATAATAATAATAATAATAATAAATTTGGTCATAATTTCAATGATTTAAAACTATAAAAGTTTTATTAATAATAATAATAATAATAATAATAATAATAATAATAATAATAATAATAATAAAATGGTTCATAATTTCAATGATTTTAAACTATAAAAGTTTTATATGGATGTAACAGATAAACGAGCAACAAACTGTGTCACAACTCGTTTTTAGATGGAAAAACTAATTTTTTTAAAAGCAACATCCATAGATCTTGGAGTTATAACATTACTATGTATGATCCATTGGATTCTACTGAGGAGTTCCACAGCATCATCTGACGCAAAGAAACCGAAAATATCAAATGTAAAAAGTATAAACGTGTATTAATTTTACTTGCATGTTTTCTTGTGTTTAGCCACTTTACATGATATAACTTTTAAAATAGTTTGTCCTGCAGTGAAAATCTCACTCCAAAAGCCAACAAGAAGGAAAACACTATTAGATCCACACATACATGTTTCAAATAAAAAATAATGTTAAATTCTAAACTATCAAATTAAAAAGATAAAAAATAATAAACAACATAAATGATAAAATTGATTTTAGTAACTATCAAATTCTTACTCTCACAATTTCATAATTTTTATGATAAAATCAAATTGCACAAAAATAAAAAATCAGTAGTTTTTGAATAATTTACATAAAATACAATATATATATATATATATATATATATATATATATATATATATATATATATATATATATATATATATATATATATATATATATATATATATATATATATTTTAATTTTGACATTCAATGTCACATCAACACACACCACATTCATTCATTCCACATTAGAGCCATATTATCATAGAGTATCAAATAAGCGAACTTTGTTAACCAGACAGATAACCGGTTAAATGGTCAATATTAAAATAAATTAAAAAAAACAGTTTGTTAATTCAAACAAAAAAAATTTCAAAATCGTAAAAGCAAATAGCTTTTATACGATTTACCTATAAAATTGATATGTATTAATGTTTTTCTATAAAATTTATGTGTATTAATGTTTTTTTACAAACCTTCTTAACATATGTTTATATCTGAATAAGTAAAGCTTCATAATTTTTTCAATCGAACTATACAAAAACAATTATATGCATGATAAATACAATTAATTGTATTAAGGTTTTTAAATCACTAAAAGTAGTTCAAAGATTAAAATAAATAAATAAATAATCTATCGTTGTATACTTGTATCCCTATTTATTATCTTTAATTTATAAAAATAAAAAACAATTAAACATGGAATTCGTATTTTTCGAAGAAAAATGATATAAGACATATATATCTTTTTTTAATATATCTATCTGTTTTTTCTTCTAATAAATGAATTTTATATAAGTCACATGTCCCTCTTCTACACTTTTTTTCCGCGTGTCATCACCTCTAAGCCATTTACTTTATTTCCCGCCTAATCCTTCATCCAAAATCGTTGCTACAAATCAGGAATTTAAATTGAAAACCATTCTATTATCCTAATAAATCATCAAAATATTAGACAATAAATCAGCAATGTGATCTTATCAAAAGATTTAAACTGATGTCCTAATTACTTTCATTATTATATACATTAACTAGGTATGATACTCATATATTACATGAGTTTATTTAATACTGTTGGGTCGTGTTTTGTATTTAGTATTGCGTCTATTGGGCTCGTTAGCTAGTCCGTTGTATATCTCCGGTATGGGCTTGTCCATCCGTGAGTTTAGTAGGGTTTAGTATATATAGGAGCTTGCATGCATCCTAGATGGTAACGATAGAATAGAACGATTAGAGTATTATTCTGCAAGTTTATTATTATCGTTATTGTAACCCTAAAATCCTCTACAGCGGAAGTTCTTAGTCGAGCTCTGCTGAGGATTATTTGATCTAATCATTCGACACATCTTGATCCATACTTGTGTTATTTACTGCTTTTATATTCATCGCATTACCTGTTAACAAGATCTAATCGATCATTAAGTTTGTTTATAACTTATCAATTGGTATCAGAGCGGGAGGCTGTGTAATTCATACACATCTTTTCTGTGAAAAAGGTTGCGATTAGGGTTATTCCGCATTAACTAATATTTATTGAGCCGTCATCCCATAATTGACGTAACTCAGCATTTATTTGTTTTGCCCTAATTTAATATATTACAAGTCTGATCTTTCAAACAGGTTATACGATCAAGCATGGACGAGTCACAATCAAATCCCATTAACATCTCAAACAACATTGGATCAACGACGAAGATTCTCATCCTTTACACCCAGGATTACGACGTCTGGACACATCACTTTGAAGATTATGTCATTGGATATGAAGACAATGGATATCTTATTTGGGAAGCAATCGTGTCTGGACCATTCGCTCATTCAGCAACGTCTAAAATCATTAAAACTCAGAAAGAGTATAATGATCTGTTGAAGGACGTAAAAGATATTGCTTAAGACGAATAAGATAAGTTTCAGTGCAATATTAAAGCATTGAGATTAATCAGATTCGCTCTTCAATCGGATACTTTCAGGCTAATGAGTTCATGCAGCACTGCCAAAGAAATATGGGATAGGCTACGAGAGTTATATTCCACAGACGAAGATCTGGAGCATTCCATTCAGACCTTACTTTTATCTGAGTTTGGCGGATTTAAGCAGAATCCTGAGGAAACTGTTACTCAGACGTTCGATCGCTTCAATCATCTTCTCAGTAAGATGATTAAACACGATATTGAAAGGAAGTTGATTGAACAAAAGGTTACGTTTTTGGATGGTCTTAGATCTGAATGGAGAGCGGTTGTGTCCACTGTTAAAGCTCATGAGCAGTTCAAATCTTATTCATTGGCTAAGTTGGTAGGGATTTTGAAATCCCAAGAAAAGATTGTCTTGCAGGAGAAAAATGTGGTTTCAAGCTTGGGTTCCTTGGCCCTTATTTCTAAAAGCAAAAGTGTGATGGAAGATGAAGACCTTTACTTAGAAGACTATGACCTTACCTCTGAAGACTATACAATGATGGTGTCAAATCCAAAGAGGTTTATTAAGAAAAGGTTTCCTACCAATAACAACCGGAACTGGCAGGGAAGCTATAGTTCTGAAAAAGTGAGGGAGGAACCGAAGGCAGAAGAAGCAAAGAAAGAGCCGAAAGCTGAAGGGGATTCTAGTGTGAACTGCTACTACTGTGGAGGAAAGAACCATTATGCCAAAGACTGTGTCCTAAAGAAAATGGCAGAAAAGGATGAAGAAAAGGATGAAGAAGCTGTGTTGATGAAAAAGCTGGAAGAGATCAAGAGAAAGAAAACTACTGCTAACCCTTCGATGAATGCTTTAATTGTGCAGGGTTCGGTAGCGGATGATGAGTTCGGTGGCGTGGAGGTCTGGTCAACGATTCTGAGGATGATGAAGTCAGAAATCCATCTCATGGAAAGGCTTATGTTGCGAAAGGTGAAGGAAGCGATGGAAAGTGTCTGATGGTGTCGGATGTATCTCAAATGAGGGGATACAACACAGACGGTGGGAATGAAGACACTAAGGAGCGAGAGGACTTGTGCTTCACAGCAAAACCTCTCAGCGTGCAGTTTAATGAGCTTGATGAATTAATCAAGAAGGTACAATCCATTTTTGTTTCATTCAAAGTCCCACAAAATTCATATGAAAAAGAATTAAAAAACGTAAATTCAAGAATATCATATCTAGACAGCAGTTTAACTCAAACACGGGTCACCAATTCTAACCTGACTGACCAAATAAGCAGGGTGTCTTCAAAGAGTGAGGAACGGAGGATGTGGATAGAGCTGAAGGAGTCGGAGTTGATCAAATCCAAAGACGAAAACATTTATTTACAAAGAGACAATTTAAAACTTTTGAAACAAAGAAATGTGTTTTGTTTGATTGCTAAGCGTCTTTATTCTAACATCACTCAACTTCATCTTAACTGTGAAATTGGACAGAAAATTCACCGCATGATTTTGCCCTTCCTTGAGTTTAAGGAAGATGAAATCGATGCTGAAGCATATAATTGCGAAAGTGTAGTTTCGTATGAGGATGTAAATCTGACTTATATGTATGGTCTAGACAAAATCGAATCTTTCATAAAGTCCAAGGACCATAAGGACATGTTGAAAAACCTTTTGGGTGAAAATGATAAATTGAAACTAAGGACCGAAACCATACAAAAGTTTGACTCATTGAATGCCAACTTAAGCTCAGAAACTAAAATTGATGTTGAAAATGCATCTGAGCTTAATGAGGATGATGATATGAGTGAAATTTTTGTAGAGGATGAAGTTGATTGTTCTGAGTTTATCAAGAGCGAACCCGAAAAACACAAAAATCTTATTTCAGAAAATTCTGTGGAGTTTGCTCGTCTGTCCCAACAAAAGTCCCCGATCCTTGAAGAAAAGGCTATTGTATACCAAAAGGTAAGGACGACTCCAAATCAGGTGTATAAGGTAACAGGAGTAACCGAACATCAGACAGCCGAACTCACAGCCATTGTAAACGAAGATAATGCTGATGGTTGTGATGAGTTCTTCTGGTCCGCTCCTATCGACAATGCTGACGAAACCGTTGGTCTATCAGAACGGACGTCCTGGAAAACCAAAGGCAGATATGTGCCAGAGCCTTTGAACAAGCCTGATAACTTCGATATGCCAAGTACTAGTGGTTCAAAAGATGTTCCTGAAGAAAAAGGAGTTCCTGCAAAAGAAGTCACTCCTTCAAGTGAAACATCATTAGTTCAAAGTGAACCGGCTGACAAGAAGCAAAAGCAAAAAGCCAATATCCATCTACAGCCGAAGCAAGTGAAGAATCAAAAACAGCAAAGGAATCAGAGATACAAGAAGAATCTCTCTGAACGGAAACAATTTTGGCAATCTCAAAACGCCCATTTCTCTTATCATGACAAAAATTCGAAGTCAGAGAAAAGTGTTGTTAGACCACAAGAAAGTAATAACAACCAAAAGGAGAGGTTCGGTTCTGAGGATCATAACAACCGAAAGGACAAGTTCGGTTCTGAAAAATATGACAACCGAAGGCAAAGGTTCGGTTCAGAGAACACCAGCTACCGAATGCATAGGTTCGGTCCTACAAATGACCAAAAACAAAAGTGTCACTCAGGACCTCAAGACAATAAAACTTCTCAGTCTAACTTCTCTCGTTCTAATTCTTCTAATTCCTCTCAACCTCATTTAAAATCTAATTCTGTTCATACTCAAAATCCAAAATCTTCAACAGATTTGAAAGGAAAATCGAAGGTTTCCTCAGTCAAGACATATCAAAATCATCCCAAAGTCCAAATGCCTAAACCTGAATCCAAACCGACAGTAACAAATCCCAATAAAATTAAGGTTTTCACCATTAAAAAGAAAGATGAAACAACTTTAATAAAAAGAACATATCTTGTTGACATCTCTCTTACTATTCCTGTACCTGTGAAAGGCTCGCGTGGACCCAAGAAACTTTGGGTTTCTAAATCTGGTTAATTTTTGCAGGTTATCAGTGACGAGCAGTTTGACGAAGAATGGTATATTGACAGTGGCTACTCACGTCACATGACAGGAAGGAAGGAAGAGCTGAGGGAATTTCGGTCTCTTTCAAACGGTGGAAATGTTAAGTTCGGGAACAATTCATTCGGCACGATAAAAGGCTATGGAATGATAACAAATGGAGATTTCACGATCAGAAAGGTTGTATACGTTGAAGGGCTGCAGCACAACCTCATCAGTGTATCTCAACTTGTTGGAGGTACTGGTCTCAAGGTCTCATTCGACGATGAGGGTTCAGAAATAATAGAGAAGAAAAAAGAGTAATTCTCAAATCGGAGCGCAAAGGCGAAATGTTTCCCCTGAATCTTAAACCCATCAAAGGAAATCCAGCTATCTGCCTATTATCCAAAGCACAATCTGACGAAAGCTGGTTGTGGCACCGAAGGCTCTATCATCTCAACTTCAAGGATATCAACAAACTTGTCACAGGTGGTCATGTTCGAGGTCTTCCATTGCTCAAATTCGATCGAGAACATTTATGTGTTGCGTGTGAAATGGGGAAGCAGAGTCGTCAAAGTCACCCATCGATTGTAAACACTAAAGTTGTTGAACCACTAGAGTTAATTCACATTAACTTGTGTGGTTCATCATCTATCGAAAGCATCGGCGGTAGCAAGTATATTCTCTTCATTGTTGATGAATTTTCACGTTTTACATGGGTGTTCTTTCTGAAGCACAAATCTGAGGCAACTCACAAGCTAAAGATGTTTATCAAGCAGGTTGAAGTGCATCTGAAGAAAGTCGTTCGCAACATCAGAAGTGATAATGGGCTGGAGTTCAAAAATAAAGAATTTGAAGATTTCTTGGCAGAAAAAGGGACCAGTCACAACTTCTCAGCTCCCTACACCCCTCAACAAAATGGAATTGTCGAAAGACGAAACCGATCTTTGTGTGAGGCGGCCCGAACCATGCTAAGTTTTGCTTCCTTACCTTTATATTTTTGGGCTGATGCTATTGCTGCAGCATGTTTTACGCAGAACAGGTCCTATCTCAATAAACGCTTTAATCTCACTCCTTATGAGATCATCAACAACAGGAAGCCAAACGTGAAATTTTTCCACGTATTCGGCTCACGATGTTTCATCTTCAATTCTAAAGAACATCGTAACAAGTTCGACGTAAAAGCCGACGAAGGGATATTTCTGGGATATTCTCTCACTTCGAAAGTATACAGGGTTCTGAACAAGCGTTCGAGGAAGATTGAAGAAACTTATTATGTGACTTTTGATGACAGCTATGTCAAAAAGCTGAAGGCCAGTGAAGACACAGTTGGAGAAATTTTTTCTCAAACAGGCCAAGTCACAGCCTCGATTGCAAACCTGTTCGAGAAGTTTGTTTAGTTATTTGATGAACCAGAGAAGGCTACTCTCTCGGAAGCTAGTGCAGCAGACAACAAAGTAGATCATCTGAAGCAACTCATCGAAGATGCTGCCAAGAAAATGAATGAAGGAGGATCAAGTCCAAACAACTCTCCACAGCATGATGCTTCAGCTGAGGGCGAGGATCCACCTTCTTCATCACAGCTGGGCTCACATGTTGAGGGGGAGAACTGTTCTCCAGCTGCTCCCGAAAGACCAGCTATACCCGAAAGCCCAGCTAATCCTGAAAGCCAATCTGTACCCGAAAGTCCTGTGGTATCCGAAAGCTCAACACCACCCGAAACTCCTGTAGCTCCGAAAAGTCAAGATACACCTGAAAGCTTATCTGTCGAGGGGGAGAATGCAGATATGTCTTATGACGATGATAGTCAATCTGAACTAGAAGAGATGGTAAATGCTGAACTGGATCCATCCTATGATCCAAATTACCCTCCTCTTATCAAATGGACCAGAGATCATCCTGTTTCACAGGTTGTTGGTAATGTCTCTGAAAAGGTCCTGACCCGATCACAACTGAAGGCAAAGCAAACTTCCTTATTTTCAAAAGTAGAGTTCTGTATGTTTAATTCATTCGTGTCAAAATTTGAACCAAAGACAGTTAACACTGCTCTTGATCACTCCGATTGGGTTCAAGCTATGCAAGATGAACTTAATGAATTCGAAAGAAATAAAGTTTGGCGCCTCATTCCAACTCCTCAAGATGCCTCAGTTGTTGGTCTCAAATGAGTCTTTAGAAATAAGATGGACAAGGAAGGCAATGTGATAAGAAACAAAGCTCGTCTAGTAGTGAAAGGATACTGCCAGGAGGAAGGAATAGACTATGAGGAAACTTTTGCTCCTGTGGCTAGGCTGGAATCTGTTTGAATATTTCTTGCCTATGCCGCACACAAGAACTTTGAGGTCTACCAAATGGATGTAAAGTACGCATTTCTAAATGGAGAACTCGAAGAAACGGTCTACGTAGAGCAACCTCCTGGATTTGTCAATGAAAAATACCCCAATCACTGTTATATTCTGGACAAAGCGGTATATGGACTGAAACAAGCACCGAGGGCCTGGAATGAAACGCTAACCAAGTTTTTAAAGATGTCCAAATTCAAACAAGGTTCGGTTGACCCAACCTTCTTTCGTAAGAAGGAAGGTAACCACCTTATGATTGTTCAAATCTATGTCGATGATATCATCTTTGGCTAAACGAATCCTAGCTTAACGGCTGAATTCAGAAAGCTGATGGAGACTAAATTTGAAATGAGCTCAATGGGTCCGGTTAACTTTTTCCTTGGTTTAAATATTAGACAGGGACCCGAAGGCATCTTTATTAACCAGGAAGCTTACACAAAGACTCTCCTTGCTAAATTTGGCATGATGGGAGACTCAAAGGTTAAAGTTCCAATGGCGTTCGGCACCGAGCTCACTCCATCCTTGGATAAGCCAGCAGTCGATATTACGCTATATCGCCAAATGATCGGTTCTCTAATGTACCTTACTGCTAGTAGACCTGATATAATGTTTTCTGTTTGTTACTGTGCTAGATTTCAGGCGAATCCTCGTGAACCTCATATGCTTGTAGTGAAGAACATACTCCGGTATCTCAAGCGAACTACCTCTCTAGGCTTATGGTATCCATCCAACTCAGGCTTCTTCGTTCAAGCCTACTCAGATGCAGACCTTGGAGGTTATGGACTAGACAGGTAAAGCACCACTGGAGGCTGCCAATTCCTTGACGGGAAGTTGGTTAGTTGGCAATCAAAGAAACAGACCTGTGTATCTCTGTCTACCGCTGAAGCTGAATACATCGCAGCTGCCTCCTGTACATCTCAAATGATTTGGATCCAAAGCCAGCTTCGTGACTATGGAATCAATATGAAAAATATCCCACTATATTGCGACTCTGAAACTGCAATTAGGATCTGTCATAACTGTTGGAATAGTGTCTAAGGCTGTAACTATATTAGGCAAGTATTTGATCCGGTTGTGCATGGTCCTTTTGGGTTGCCTTCACCATAGCAACTTGATAGGATGATTTAATAAGAGAGAGTAAATATTATTAGTATATTATGGGAATAATATAATGAATAATATATTTGTTATTTGATTAATATAAGTCATAGAATTAATTAGAATTAATTTGGTGACTTAAAGATATTAATTAAATAAAGGGGTATAAACTGTCAATTGTTTGATAGTTAAGCTTTAGACTGTAAATCCATTTGGATATGCTATGGACGGATTCTAGAGGCTATAGGATAGCTAAAATCGTCCATTAGAGTTATCTAGGAATGGATTTGGATAGCCTTAAGAGAAGATTATCCAATTAGGGTTTAGATTGTAACCCTTAAGGAGTCTACAAGTATAAATAGACCCTATGGCTGATGGAATTCGACACATCTCCAAAAGTAAGGAACCTCTGGTCGAAATTCCTCCCCTCTCCTCTCTCCTAAATCATTCTTATTGCTTTGGTGTTTGTAAGCCATTAGAGGAGTGACATTTGTGACTCTAGAAGCTCCAAGACCTCAAGATCAACAAGGAATTCAAAGGTATGATTCTAGATCTGTTTCAATGTTGTTATTTAACCTAATTAGTCATTAGAAGACTTGGATTCAAAGCATGTTTATTAGAAAGCCTAGATCCGAGCATTAGGGTTTTGCATGCGCACATAGGAAAGTTCTTATGGCTAAAACCCATCAATAACCCAGTGTAACACTCCAAGACTAAGCACATAGCACTGAGGTATCACTTCATTAAGGATCATGTGGAAGATGGGAACGTCGAAATACACTTTGTTCGAACCACTGATCAACTGGCTGACATCTTCACCAAAGCTCTTCCTGAAGCATCTTTTAACAAAATACTACAAGGGCTAGGTATGATGGAATCGGAGTCAGTACCAAAAATTACCTCTCAAGATCAAAAGTAAGAAGCGAAATAGACCGAACGTTCGGGTTCGGGTCTTGTGCTAATATACCGAAATGAACCGAACGCTCGGGTTCGGTTGCATAATCTGTTTTTCGCTCATCACTCAAAGGTAGTTTCCTTGGTTGTAGATCTTATGTATAATTTTTTTTTTTTGAAATTCATTTATCTTATTGTCAAAGTTATTCTCTTTTTCAAACCGATTTTCTTTGGCAACCGAAATCAACCGAACGTTCGGGTTCGGTTCCAAAGTTTTTCTCAACCGAAATAGACCGAACGCTCGGGTTCGGTTCCAACTTTTTTTTTCGTGTTTATTTTTTTGTATGACTTCATTTTTATTATTATCAAAATTCCAAAAATATTTTTTTTTCGTAAATTCAAAAACTCCAAAAATATTTTAATTTTTTAATTTTTTTTATTTTATTTTTTATTTTGGCTTTTTTTTTTACTTGTGGGTATATCATTTCATTAGCTAAGTGTCCATAGAAGCATGTTGTTGTATGTGTCCAAAGCCTCACCTGATTCTGAATAATAAGCCTTACTGACTTGGTATAAACAAACCTTGTCTTCCCAATTAGGCTTTCCTATTTATTCTAATCATGAGCTACCTAACTCTCTTCTCACATGAGATATGAGTTTTCTGCTTGGTCCTATTTTTTTTATAGCAGAGGTACTTTGATTTCTTTACACCATCTACATTACATTTCTTCATCACATTTGCTTCACAAACGTAACCCTTGAGACTCTCAGAAATTACCACTGAGGTTTATGGTTGCACAATTTCTGCGTTTATGATCTTAGCTTCATGCCACTACGTGCTAAGTGAAACCCAATATTCAAATACCCAAGATGCATTAACGATGAACTATTAAATGGTTCTAGCTTTCACTGATGAATTGACGGACTTATCCATGGAGGTACAACATGAAATCTCTATTTTTCTTTTGAGTGATTCCTATGAAATTGTTAAAAACCATAACATTTCTTCCCTTGGGATCCAGTTTTAATTTTTGTTGAGATTTTATAAATTTTCTAGCCAACCCAAATTATCTCCAACCTACTTGTTCAACAGACTACACCGGTCTCACAAGTACTTCGTTCGATTTCTGTCTTATATCAAGATTAGGAATTTTGAATCGAAGCGAAAGCCACCCTAATAAGCCTAATTAAAAGAAGCCTTTCAACACTTCTTAATAAGTGTCTGATCGTTATTCAACGGGAAACCACACAAACACTTTAAGGTCTCTCTTGACTTTGAAGGAAGAGATTCGTGCCCGGGATCATTTGTTTCGTGTCTTTATTGACATCACATATTTTTCCAAAGAGTTCTTTTATTTCTTTTCTTTTACACACTCAGCACGAAAATCTTTTTGATTTTCCAAAATTCTGGTTCTATTAATTTCAAGGAGTTTTAATTGGCTTGGTTGTTATAAAAGATTGTGGTGAATTTTAATCCACATGGGAGAATTTTTAAAAAAGATGTCGTTACAATTTAAAGGGATAAGATGACGACATGATGACTCAGGCGGGAGTCCAATCGATTTGATTTCAAACGGCGCAAGAGGGAACGCGTGCGAATCGGAACCGTTTCATCTCCAAACGCTGCCTGATGGGAAGGCGTGTAATTAGGGCCTGACACTCTCTCTTATGCGTGATCATCGGCTACCCCAACTGTCACGCGTCAGTCAACTCCGATAAACCCTTCGTTTTTCGATCGAAGATTTGGAAATATTCTTCTCTCTCCTTTTCCCTCACTATAAAAGGCCGTGTAAACCACCATTTACCTCTTTACCGCGCCTATATTTCCAGAGAGCAAGAAATTCTTCAACCTTCACTGTTCATCATCTCCTCCATTTTCTTTAAAGAAATGGCAGATTCTTCCTCAGTTCACGCAACATCCCACATTTTGCCCATTCACCCACATTAAAGCTTGATCATCGATTTAACCCCTCACTCGTACGACGCATTCATGTTCCCCATCATCGAGTGTCTGAAGTTTTCTCCAATCACTCCTGCACTTACCAGAGCTGAGACCGTTCCAATGGAGTTCCTGTCACAGATCTTTGCCACCGCTCACTACGACAAGGTCGTTGACAGAATCTACTTCGATATTTTTCAACACAAGGCGTCGATTTCAAAGCAGCGGTTTTGCTCATTGTTAGGGTTTGACGCGGATTCTTCAAGGGTCAACCCGTAATTGATTCGAATGGGTCATCTGTTCAACATGTTCTATAACATGGGGTACACGGAGGTGCTTACTACGGTGACGAAGTTCAAGAAGTCGTGTCTACCTCCACAGTGGAATGGGATGTTCAAGGGTTTATCTGAACGAAGTGTCGGGTCTGATGGAGCCAACCGCTTATTTCTCTCCATCATGTATGGGATATATAATGGCGTCAACATGAACTACGGGTCCGTTCTGTGGCAACAACTCATTCAGAGTCTCTCCTCCACTTCCAGACATTCAGAGATCTCGTATGATCGTTTTTGGACAATTGTCACGAAATGGATAATGGACAAGTACCACGTCCCCATTGTCGCTGGTGCTCCAATGTCTTTGATCGGTACCTTCCATACCACGAAGATCATTGTGTCAGACGCTTCAAAGTTTCCTTTCAATGGTTCTATTCCGGAAACCATGTATGGGGATGTTCCAGCTGATAGCCGAATTATCAGGACGTACACGGAGTTCAAGCGTTCTGGTCCGAGGGATCTTACTCCGGAGATGCTGAAGTCAATTCATGATGCCGACAAGCCTGCTCCAAGAGGCAAGAAGGCTGATAAGGGAAAACAAGTGGCCAACGGGGAAAGAGGTCCGTCTCCAAAGAAGAGGAAAACCACCAAGGCTGCTCAGTCTCCACAGCAGAAAAGGAGAAAAACTCAACCGAGGCGAAAGTTGGTTATCGCTTCCTCCTCAAGCGAGTCTGAGGGTGAGAGTTCTGATTCTGAAGACTCTCAACGTGGCAATACTCCATCAAGATCTCCAACCCCTGAAGTTCATGTCTCTACTTCTCCCATATCCTCTCCCCCTAAAACCATTCCTATTTCTATTCCCCCCATAACTTCCACTACTCAAATACCATCCACTTCCATCCCAATACCTACACCAATATTCACCGAGGCAACCAAAACAACCATTGCAGATGTTAGAACCAACGTATCTGATATGGGGGTTGATACTGATGCACCAAAAACCACCTCAGCACCCGAAACCACCCCAGCACCCGAACCCACACCTACACCCGAACAAACAACCCAACCCGAACCTACCCATACTACCGAACCACCAGCTTCACCACCACCATTTTCTCCTGGTCACGCATCAGAGGAAGAAGAACCACTCCTTGGCGGGGAGAATATGACTTTTGACTCGGTCTACTATAGCCCGTTTCAAGTACAGAGTGATGACGATGACGACGCTCCTGTCACCAAAAGGCATCTCAAGGAGCTCCATGACAAAATTGACTCGCTCATCGCCTCCTCTTCCACTTCTCAGTCATCCCTATCTGAAGCTGCTGTTCAGAAAATTGTTGACGCTTTCGCCAAAGCTCAGCAAGCTTCCCTTGCTTCTGCCACCACCGCCATAGATGCCTCCACCAAAGCCTGTCAGGCAGCGACCGAAAAAGTCAAAAAACTATTTACTGATGCCTCTTCCCTGTTGAAGTCCTTACAGGAAAGTGCCAACGCTGCCAAGACTACGCTGGAACCTCTTGTCCACCAGCTGGCAACGTCAGTCGCAACTGAGTTAAAGTCCATCGCTTCTCTACGTCAAACAATTTTTGACGACAACTTACCCTTTCGAACAACCATCGAAGAGCGTCTCTCCAAGCTTCAAGAAGATTTGGCTGCTGAGAACTCTCTCATGGATGTTCTTGCAAGGAAGACTACCGCTCTGAAGGTCAAGAGCGTTCAACTCTCCAACTCTCAACAGGAGATTGAATCTCTTCGATCTGAAAGGGAGGTGATCAAATCGTGTGTTTCGGATGTCCACTCTGCCATCTCCAACATCCTAGAAGCACATGATCCGATTCTCAACTACACTGTGAGGCGTGACCTTGCAGAGAAGCTCGCTCCCGCCCTCGCCCTACTCAGCAAAATCGAAGGGCTCCTTGATTTCGTGTCCATTCCGAAACAAGGGGAGAAAAGGAAACAATGTCTCAACCACCTCCTACCTCAAAGGCAACTCACACAACCGAACCTCCTCCAGTAGGCCAAGCCTCCGGTTCTGGTATGAAAGACAAAGGCAAAAACATTGCTAAGGAAGAAAAAAAAGAAGATAAAGAGACAATCGCCGACTTGTTGAAGCGTAAAAGTCGAAACAATGAGGCTGACATCAGTGCTCGTGTGGCAAGAGAGGCTGAAGAAGTCGAACGCAAACAGAAGGAAGCCCACGACCTTCTTGAGAGCAGGAAAACTTTGTTTCCTTCCTGGACTCTTGAGAGGATGATTAAAGAAGCCATTGACACACCAAGTATCTTGTGGCTGGAACCTGTGATCTCTTTAGATCGGTCCAACACTGTCGACTCACAGTTCGATATGCCACTGACCCGAAAGGCATTCATCTTTCATGCCTTTTCCAACGTTGCAGAGTTCCCTCATCCTCATCCACGGGTTGATCAAGACTTAATCAATTTCTATCTGAAGGCTGCTCAACCCCAATATCAGACTTGGAGCGCTCAGAAAATTGTCAACGTTCGGGTCTTGAAGCCGTACAGTGAAGGTAACTTCATCAACGTTCGGTTCAAGGTACTTCGGGGATCTGCCAAAACCGAACATGCTATTTTCCTTGCAGATCTTCCCAACCTTAATCCCCATGATTGGATTATCTTGCACAACATCCTCCTCACCAACGAAGCTGAATACGGTCCGATCATCGACCATTTCAAGAGGATGCTCATGTGCTACATCATGGAAGTTGCATTGATGGATCAGGAGATTGTGAGTGTGTTTAAGAAGAAACCTAAAATATCTCCTATTGGCTCTGCCAGTGATCTTAACCTGATGCAGATGTGGAAGATTGACCCGAGGAGGAACTCGGTCATGTTTACAAGGAACGAAGGACAGAAATGTCTCTTCGCCTTGGCAGACAAACATCTATACACCACTGCCTGTTTGGAGCACGTTTTGGGGATCATCCACAGATGAAAGCAGAACACTGCGGATGATGTCAAGTACTTTGATGACATGATACAATGGTACATTCGGTTCAGACAAACTATTCTCGCTCTAATCTCACGTCTGTTTGATACTACAAAGAAGGTTCCCGCTGCTGGCCCAAGTAAGAAGAAGAAGTAGTCTCGCTCCAATTTGACGCAAAGGGGGAGATTGTTGGGTCGTGTTTTGTATTTAGTATTGCGTCTATTGGGCTCGTTAGCTAGTCCGTTGTGTATCTCCGGTATGGGCCTGTCCATCCGTGAGTTTAGTAGGGTTTAGTATATATAGGAGCTTGCATGCATCCTAGATGGTAACGATAGAATAGAACGATCAGAGTATTATTATGCAAGTTTATTATTATCGTTCTTGTAACCCTAAAATCCTCTACAGTGGAAGTTCTTAGTCGAGCTCTGCTGAGGATTATTTGATCTAATCATTCGACACATCTTGATCCATACTTGTGTTATTCACTGCTTTTATATTCATCGCATTACATGTTAACAAGATCTAATCGATCATTAAGTTTGTTTATAACTTATCAAATATATATATATATATATATATATATATATATATATATATATATATATATATATATATATATATATATATATGTGTGTGTGTGTGTGTGTGTGAAATTTTAACAATTTGAAAAGTTTAAATTTATAAGAAAATTTTTGAATTATTAAAATTAATGAGGTTTTAATGTATTGAATACATTACATATATAAATTCTTTCTAATAAATACCTTACATATTAAATGAGGAATTTTAATTTAATAAAATGACAAGTGGAAAATAGAAAATTTTAAAATTCTAAAAACTGACATGTGTCCAAATCAAGAAGAAAAGGACATGTGGCAAAAACTTCTTTTTTTATTAGGGAGGATTTCGTGAGTTGAACATTCTTCTGCATTCATTTTCTGGCATTGCTTTCAAGATTCTTTCTTCTTTGAGACTTGGAGATTTCTCGCATAAGGTAGTTATTTATGTGTTGTTGTTATATGTGTGCTTGTGTGTGTGGTAATTTAAATGTGGGCGCTTATAAAAAGAAGGATTTGGAGATGCTTATGGCGATGAAATATGGAAACCAACATTAAGAAGAAATAAACACCAAACTCTTCACACAAATACAATATCCCATTGGAAGAAACTATTTTCTTCTAATTATTTAAAATGAAATCATGCAATGAGAGTTTGTAGGTCCTCCATATTTGCAGATCATCCCTCATCCCCGAGGTACTTAGTCCTAAATTTCATCCTTATTTTTATTTTATTTTTTTGCTTTGTACTCCAGAAAAGAAAAGAACCGTGTTATTATTTATTTGTTAAGTTTCATTTATGATTGAATCCCATATAATGAAATGAACGTGATTCAAACAACTTTAATATAACTACATTAGCTTGAATGGTTTATACATTAAATTTAACATCCCAAAATTCAAGATTGATATGTACATAATTAGCCATATGTTTAGTATAGATTTTTATCAATTATTAGCTAATTATTTGCATAATATGGACAAAAGATGCTTAATAATTTCTAAATTATATTTTGAGTCTAGAAGACATGCTTGGAAACAAATAGGAAAAAGGAGAAGCAATTAGAAGGTAGAGAATGAAGAAAGAGGAGAAAATCTGGAGCTACTCGGCGAGTCTACCCACCTACTCGGCGAGTTACCAAGAATATTCGCGAATAAAAGTCAAAAATCCTTGCCGTACACGGATTTCTCATATCTACTCGGCGAGTTGGGCATCTACTCGCCGAGTAGACCCTGTTTTGAGATAATTATAAATATCGGTTGAGATCCCGAATTGGGGAGTTTTTTGGCTTCCTTGGAGAGCAACCTGCGACTGGAGATACCTTTGGAGACCTGAAGAACCCTAATCTTTGATCATTAAGAAGACTTAAGGCGAATTAGGTTAAATCTTCCACTTAATCTAGAAGTGAATCATGTTTAGTTTAATTGAATTTGTTTTTAGCTTTTCTATGACTGTAATCATAAGCTAAATTTCGTAGTTTCTGTTTAAGAAAGATTAATTTACTCCTATGGTGTGATTTATTACTTTATTTGATTGATTATTGGTGATTTTATTAAACTAAGTTTGTTAAAGAACCTTATGCATTGATTATAACTATTTTCTGTTAATTGGAAGACAATTAGGCTGCATGAACATCTCTTAATTGTCAACCTCATATGATTTATTTGAACACTTCATTATACGCTTAGGATTAGTGAATATGAAACTAGGATTAGCTAGAGAATGAGTAAATTAATGTATGAGCTTGTTTGGTAAACCAACAAACAAGAGGTTAGTTGAATCACCAATTTGATTAACCAATTACAAATCTTATTTAATCTGTAACGCCCGTAGATCAGGGCTAGTCAATTTAGAGACAATAAGTGTCAAAAATGACTTTTTGATAGTAGACTATTTAGGATGAATAATCCTAACTAAGTTGTAGGATATGTTACAAGGTTTCCGTGCATATAAAGAACGCCAAAATCCGAGTTATAACGAAGAAGTTATGACTTGTTGAAGTTTCGCGACAGAACCGGCACAACGCTGAATGACGTAAAAAGTGAATTCACGTTAGAGTGATATTTAGCCTTAGCGATCTAAACAAGAATCGAAGATCTCGTTGTTAGTAGCGAAACGATGAAAAGTTAGGCAAGAACGGACATCGGACGAAGAAGTTATGAATTTATAACGAAATTTTCTGTCCCGACCTATTAAAAATAAATAATAAAAATAAAAGTCAAAATTAGCCGACAGAGTCTAAACGAAAGTCGTAGAGCGTAGTCTCACCTACGCGTGGATATAAAGAACGTCGAAAACAGAGTTCGTATGAAGAAGATATGAATTTTCGAAGTTTATTAATGAATTAATAATTAAATTTAATTATTAAATCCCGGCCTTATCCGAAGACGAGTCATCGGACTCATCCGAAGTACGCCCCGCGTACGAGCGTACCCCCCGCGTACAGCGAAGCATGACGACCTTCGCACTCGAGTTTTTCGGATGACGCATGCAATGACGTTTCGGACGCGTACGCCTGTACGCCCCGCGTACTCCGAGGCTCCAGCCTCCTATAAATAGGATGTGAGGGCAGCCGGCTCTTTTGCCAATTTTCTCTCTTCTCTCTCCCGTTTTGCATCGTTTTGCGTGCCAGAAATACTCCGAAGCCCCGGTATTATTCTCGAGCCCCGAGGCAAGTCCCGAGATCCCGAAGATCCCGAGAAGTGCGGTTCCCGAGTCGAAGCTCTGCCCGCGAGAAGTTCGATTTTTGTGGAGATCTTCCAGATCTGCTGAGGATTACTACTTCTGCAAGTCGTAGTGCTGTCCGATCATCTTCTGATCAAGTGAGTGTATACTACCTTTCATAAACACGATAATAATACAAGTATGGTTTGAGTGTATTAAGTATATTGTTGTTTATATGTGTGAGTGTATAGTCACTTTCATCTTACACATAGATATGAAGTATTTTATAAAATACGTGCTATGTGTATATATATTGTTGTTTATATGTGTGAGTGTATACTACCTTTCATAAACACGATAATAATACAAGTATGGTTTGAGTGTATTAAGTATATTGTTGTTTATATGTGTGGGTGTGTAGTTACTTTCTTCTAACACATAAATGTGAAGTATTTGCTATGAAATACGTGCTATGTGTATATATGTTATTTGTCTATTTGAGATGGGCATGGAAATTGGAGTTTTATACATGTGTTAAATGATTTAAACTGTGTAAGTATTTATATCTACAAAATTGTTGGGTAGAACATAGGTAGATGGAATAGTTGGTGACTATGGAGTTAGCGCCTATTGTATAAACCTTGGCGACGATGTGACTTCGTGCCTATTTGATGAACCTTGGCGACTATGGAGTTAGCACTTGTTGAGTAAACCTTGGCGACTATGGAGTTAGCGTTTGTTGAGTAAACCTTGGCGACTATGGAGTTAGCGCTTGTTGAGTAAACCTTGGTGACTATGGAGTTAGCGCCTATTGTTAAGTGAACCTTGGTGACTATGGAGTTAGCGCCTATTGTTAAGTGAACCTTGGTGATTATGGAGTTAGCGCCTATTGTTGAGTAAACCTTGGTGACTATGGAGTTAGCGCTTGTTGAGTAAACCTTGGCGACTATGGAGTTAGCGCTTGTTGAGTAAACCTTGGTGACTATGGAGTTAGCGCCTACTGTTAAGTGAACCTTGGTGACTATGGAGTTAGCGCCTATTGTTAAGTGAACCTTGGTGACTATGGAGTTAGCGCCTATTGTTGAGTGAACCTTGGTGACTATGGAGTTAGCGCCAGATAACTATGGATTTAGTACTTGATAAATAAGCTTTGGCAGCAATGGAATTCGTGCCAATTCCTTACGAATAAATGAAGAAAGGATAGTTGGTTCTTAGGGTAAAACCTTAAGAAGATAATGGGGATGGGTAATTGGGTTGACTGTTTGTTGATTACATATAATAATTATATTATTGTGGGTTGAAAACCCTATATGCTCACCAGGCTCCCAAGTCTGACCCACTCAGTTTTCTTTTCATTACAGGTAATGGCACAAGGGTATAAGTTGGTGGACTTGACGAGAGATTTTGGTATTATAGATCAGTAGTCATAAATAACTATTGTAAGATCTATTTTATATTGTTTATGCTTTTGGTCTGTAACGAACATGACATCCCGAGGTTTTATTATTTAATGAAAATACATTCTTTTCGAGAAATGTTTTGATAAATGGTTATCATATTTTATTTTGGGAACAAATTCTGCAACCGTTTTCTTTAAACGATCACTCTGATTTATAAAACAAAACATAAACAAATCGGTCTTTTCTGACCGTGAAATTGGGGATGTCACATAATCCAAATAATTGAACTAGGGAGTTAATTAGTTTAAACACTTGATCACTGCTTAAATTGAGTAATTTCCTAAGGGTTGGTAATAGCGAATGCGAACCTAATCACTATAGTTGGTAACCAATAACAATCAATATAATACTTTATCATAAAATTGACCATAGGAGTGAATTAATTGGACCTAAACAGAAACCTTTTATTAAATTTGGTGAATTTTTACTTGTCTTAGTTGTTTAGTTAATTACGTGTTAGGAGGAGTGTTTAAGTTTCTAGTCTTGTAAAACTAGAGAAAAACCCTTTACTTTTATTACTTGTCTAGTTAAAATTAGTTATTAGTTTAATTTCCGTTCCCTGAGTTTGATACCCTACTTATTTAACTATACCACTAAAAGACAGGTTCACTGCCTTTGTGTGCTAAAATTATATTTTTAGAGTAGGAATAAAACCAATGCATTTTTACACACATCAAGTTTTTGGCGTCATTGTCGGGGAACGATTCAAAAATTAAATATAATTCCTAATTTTATCGATCCTTTGTGTGAGTTTATTTTGCACAATGTTAATTATTTTTAGTAATTCAGTAAGTAGGTTAGGTTTTAGTATTTATTAGTTTTTAGTCGTTTTTATTTAATTTTGTTTATTTTTTTAGTTTTATACGGCCTACTCGCCGAGTGCACTCGACTCTACTCGGCAAGTACCCTGCTATTTGGCAATTTAATTTTTATTTTTCATTCAGTTTCATCTTTTGTTCTTTTTACACGTTTTTCTTGTTTTGTTGCAGGATTTTCATGACCAGAGGATCCAACACTCCACTGGTTCCCCCTTTTGAAGACCCAGAATCCGCGTTGAGGAAAAACAGAGGCAAAGACGTTGAAAGCTCGAATACACCTAAGAAGTCGCCTTTGTCTAGCTTAAAGACAATCTTTGGGAACAAGAGAAGCAGCAAATCAGGAGCATCCATCGCCTCTTTAGCAAGCGAAGACCCAATCAAAGAGGACACCAAGTACGAAACCGAAGAAGAAGAAGAACCTACATTCGGGCACGACTCAGATTCCGACGACGAATTAGCTATCCCTATGATTAACATCGATGAAGTCCCCATGGGGGAATGGAAGAAGAGGATACGCGATGATACCGGACCGGGACTTGTGCAACCCGCAATTCCCGCAACTGCCACTTTTGAGCTTAAGGGTCACATACTTGCCCAACTCCAAGAAATCCCCTTCTACGGAAAAGACCATGAAGATGCTTACAAACACTTGGATGAAGTTAATGATGTAGCTGATTACTTCAATGTTCCAAACGTGCCTCGCGAGACTCAGCTACTTTGAATGCTTCCGGTTACATTGAAGGGTGCTGCAAAAGATTGGCTCAAGTCACTTCCCCCCGGATACATCACTACATGGGCCAAGATGAAAGAAGAGTTTATTGATCAATTTTGCCCACCTTCTAAAATAGCTAAGTTAAAGAAAGCCATAGCCAACTTTGAGCAACAAGCTGGAGAATCACTTTATGAGGCTTGGGAGATGTACAAAAGTCTATTAAGAAATTGCCGACATCATGATCTCAATAGTCAACAAAAAGTCTCCATTTTCTATAATGGAGTGAATGTTACAACAAGGCAATTACTTGACTCGCAAGGCCCCCTCACGAAGAAAGCTCCCCCGGTGATAAAGCAACTAATTGAGGAATTCTCCAAGCATTCTAGGGAATACCACAACCCGAGGAATGATGTGACGAGGGGGCAGCTTATGCAACTTCAGAAGATTTGTCAGCAGTCATGGCTATGTTGAAAACCATGGATAGGAGGATGGATAAAATGGATCAAACAATACATGCTATTTGGGTGGGTTGTGAGAATTGCAATGGACCTCATCTTACTAGAGACTGTGACTTAGAAGAGAATGGGAACAAGAAGGCGCAAGTATGCTACTCCAGTGGTGACAAATATGATGATGACTAGCGAAAACCAAAGAAGGAGTGGCTCCCTTATGAAGAGTACAAGAAAGCTAAGGAGGAGAAGTATAAACAAAAAGGAAGAGGGTTTTACCAAAAGGAGGAACTGGTGCAAGAAAGAAAACCGAGTTTGGAGGATATGCTTGCTAAATTTGTAGCTGCTTCAAAAAAGAGACACAATGACCATGATGCTGCAATACAAGAGACGAGAACAATACTTAGAAATCTGCAAGCATCTATCCACAACATTGAGACACAGCTGGGGCAACTTGCCTAACAAATAAATCAAAGGTCACCGGGAGAACTTCCTAGTAAAACGGAAACAACCCACGAGGCGCACATATAAATATTGTGACAACTAGAAGTGTGAAGATAATTACCATTCTGGTGCCTATTCAGAATGAAGAGCCCAAGCAGTCACAAAAGGAGGATGCAGAAAAACCGAGCCAAAGTCAAAATCTGCTGGACACAGAGCCTACTCGCCGAGTCCAGAATATGGACTCGACAAGTCCATTGCCTAATTAGAAAAGTCAGATTCCTGCAAAGCCATTTCAGCCTCCATTGCCATATCCAGCCAGAGCTAAGAAAGAAAAGAATGAAGAAGACTACCAGAAATTTCTACAACACATAAAGGCTCTTCAAATCAACATACCATTCATAGAATCGGTTGCCCAAATGCCAAAATATGCCAAATTCCTCAAGGATCTGTGATATTTGCATAATTAGTCATCTATTTAGCATATATTTTTGTTCATTTTTAGCTAGTTATGTGTATAATGTGGACAAAAGGTACTTAATAACGCTTAAATTTTGTTTTCAGTCCAAAAGGCATACTTGGAAGTGAAAGGGAACAAGAAGAAGCAATTAGAGACCAAAGAAGGAAGATTGAGGGACAAAAGCATAGCTACTCGATGAGTCTGCGAGCTTACTCGGCGAGTACACTAGAATATTCCAGAAGATAAGTCAAGACTCCTGGTATAAGACGGATAACAAGCATCTACTCGGCGAGTTGGGTCTGCTACTCGCCGAGTACACCCTGTTTTGTGATAATTATAAATACCAAATCAGTATCCTAAGGAAAGGGACTTCTGACGTTTTTGGAGCTTCATCTGCGATTGAAGAACCCTTGGAGGAGCTGAGAAACCCTAACCTTCAATCCTTTCAAGAATCAAGGCAATTTAGGTTAACCATTCCACTTTACCTTAGGAATTGAGCATGTTTAGCTTAGTTGAATTTGTTTTTGCTATGACTATGAACTAAATTCATTTTGTTTCTGTTGGGGAAGACCAAGTTACTCCTATGGTTTAATTATACTTTTTGATTGATTGTTATTTGGTGGTTTTTATTAAATTAAGTTTGTTAAAGAACCTTATGCATTAATGACAACTATTTCTTGTTAATTGGAACACTTCATCATATGCTTAGGAATAATGAATATGAAACTAGGATTAATTAGAGAATGGGTAAATTAATGTGTGAGCTTGTTTGAGAAACCAACAAACAAGAGGTTAATTGAAACACCAACTTGATTAACCAAGTACAAATCTTATTTAATCCAAATAATTAAACTAGGGAATTAATTAGTTTAAACAATTGGCCACTGCTTGAATTGATTAATTGTCTAAGGGTTAGGAGTAATGAACATGAACCTAACCACTATAGTTGGTAACCAATAATAATTAATCTATCATTTAAATAACCATAGGAGTGAATTGGTTGAACCTAAACAGAAACCCTTTATTAAATTTGGTGAATTTGTCATTTGGTTAAATTGTTTAGTTAGATAAGTGTTTAAGTGCTGTGTTTAAGTTTCTAGTCTTGTAAAACTAGAGAAAAACCTTTTATTTTTATTGCTTGCTTAGTTAAAATTAGTTTTTAGATTAATTTCCGTTCCCTGAGTTCGACACCCTACTTATCCAACTATACCACTAAAAGACAGGTTCACTGCCTTTGTGTGCTTAATTTATTAACTAAAAGTAGGATTAAAACTAGCTCATTTGACACGCATCAAGTTTTTGGCGCCGTTGCCTGGGAACGGTACTAAATAGTTAATCTAATTCCTAATTTTTTTCGATCCTTTGTGTGAGTTTAATGGCACAAAGTTAATTTATTGCAGTTTAGTAGTTAGTACTTAGGTTTTAGCATCTGTTTTAGTTTTATTATTAAGTTTAGTGGTTTTTCAAAATTTCACTGATACTCGTCGTGTGCATTCGCACCTACTCGGCGAGTACAGCAGTATTTCGCAGATTACTTTTCATTTTCTTTAGTTGCATTTTTTTGTTCTTTTTACGTTTTTATCTTGTTCTATTTCAGGAATTTCATGACCAGAGGATCAAACACTCCGCTGGTACCCCTATTTGAAGATCCCGAATCCGCATTGAAAAGGAACAAAGGAAAGGACGTGGAGAGCTCGGATACGCCTAAGAAGTCACCTTTGTCTAACTTGAAGATTGTTTTTAGGAAGAAAAAGAGCAGCAAAGCAGGTGCATCCAACGCATCTTTAGCAAGTGAAGAACCGATCAAGGAAGACACCAAGTACGACACCGAGGAGGAAGAAGAACTTACATACGGGCACGACTCCGATTCCGGCTACGAGTTAGCTCTTACCATGGCTAATATTGATGAAATCCCCATGGGGGAATGAAAGAAGAGGATGCGCAACGACACTGGCCTGGGACTTGTGCAACCCGTAATTCCTGGGACTGCTACTTTTGAGCTCAAGGGTCATATCCTAGCTTTACTTAAAGAAATACCTTTTTATGGAAAAGACCACGAAGATGCCTACAAGCATTTGGATGAAGTCAATGATGTAGCTGATTACTTTTGTAACATCCAGATTCCCAAGTATTATTTTATTCTTTTTATTTTTGGGTATTGTGAGGAGACTCGGCGTGTTGGTGTCTAGCCTCGGCGAGTTGGGTCGCGGATTCGTATGCGAGTTCACAGCTGGACTGGGCGAGTTCATGGGTGGACTCGGCGAGTCCACACTATTTAATGAAACCCTAATTTCCAGGGTTTGAGACCTATTTAAAGGGCCTTATGGCCGTCATTTGTGGCCACCAACCCCCAGAGAGAAACCCTAAAGAGATCTAGAGCGTTTGTGAGGAAAGGAGAGGCAATCTTGAGTTTTGTTGGTGAAATTTGAAGGAGAAGGTGTCCAAGGCAAAAGAAGGCTGAAGGAAGTGCAAATCTAGTGTCTTCAGGGATCAAGGGCTTCATATTAAGGTATTCCTTCGGACCTTCTCCAATTTTGAGTGTTGATTCATAGAGTTAGGGTTTTTAAACCCTTTAGAAGAAGAGTATGTAGAGTATTTAGTCCTCTTTTCAAGTTGTGCTTTGGATCTGGACTCAAAGAGGTCCAGAGACCTAAACCCTTGGAGCTTTATGAGCCATTTTGGATGTCATGAGCTTAGAATGTCGTTTTTAGGGCTAAATCACCATTTTGGACCATTTCTATATTATATGTGTGTCAAGGTCCGAACTTTACGTGATTATCATGTTTGGGGAGGCCAGATCTATGATTGTATGGAACAGATCTGACCTCAGGAGCTGTATAGAGTTTGTGCATGGCATGAACTCGCCGAGTCTGAAGAACAGACTCGACGAGTAGTATGAAGATTGCCCGTTAATCACCCAATGAGTGGACTAGCTGAGTTGGGGTATAACTCAGTGAGTCAGGGAGAGTCGGGGGGGGGGGGGGGACTGAGTTCAAGTGGAACTCGCCGAGTTGTTCTTGAGACTCGGCGAGTTGAGTCGAGGTGGCCCCTCGATTCATGCCAGGTGAAACTCGTCGAGTCAGGGGAAGAACTCGACGTGCCAAGAGAGGGATTAAGAGTGTCAGTGGACACGTGTGGACTCGCTGAGTTGCCCTAGTGCACTCGAAGAGTCGGGTTAAAGTTTGACCGTTGACCTTGTTAAATTTTATGGTTGAGTCCAGTTGTATTTATGAGAGTATTACTTTGTGTGATTAGACGGAGGCCAGATCACATTTCTTCCGAGACAGATACTTATCGAGACCTCGAGGTGAGTCTTCTCACTATACATTACCTAGAGTGGTACTATGCGATGACCAGAGGGTCTTATGTGTTATGTATGAGATTATGTGCTATGTGATATTGTATGTTGTATGATGATATAGACCGGACCAGAGGGTCCAACGAGCTATGACCGGACCAGAGGGTCCAACGAGTACGGGACTGGAGGGTCCCGCTGAGTCACATCGATCGGAGGGTCGTATTATAGCCTCGAGTGGCGTATATGTTGTATGTGGTATTTTGGGGAACTCACTAAGCATTCATGCTTACAGTTGTTGTGTTATGTGTTTTAGGTACCTGTGATGAGCGCGGGAAGGCGCCGGCATGATTCGTAGACACTTGAGGAGTTTATGTTTTGGATTCTGGGGAGATGTTTTTGTGATAAATACATTTGATACAATATGTTTGATGTTATTTTGTGAGTAAACGAATGTTTTGAAAATGAAAAATTGTTTTGAAAATTTATGTTGTTACAAGTTGGTATTAGAGCCTTGTTTTGAGGGATTCGGATGCATCTTCGGGGGTATCTGAACTCAAACTGAGGAATTGAGGAAAATTTTGATAATGAAGTAATTTTTTTTAAAGAGTAAAAGAGTTTTGAGACAAACAGAGCAGAGCCGTGTGTACGATCAACCAGCGCCCGAACGACGAATTCCCTAAAAGTACCCTTACTTTATGTGTTATGAGATATGTTACATTATGCATGCTAGAGTAGGCTAAGTATACATGTTAGGACTAGAGTGGCTTGATTTGTGATGCTTTAGCCTAGGAGTTTTCTGCTGCTGAGATGCTTTGAGGGCGAGTGGATAGCAGTTGGGGGCTCATGAGAATAGAGTACTTGTAATCCAAGATCCAAGGAGGAGGACTTGAAGTGAATGCTGATGCGGTGTGGTCAGTAGTATTGTGCCCGTACTACTGAAGACACCAGATCAGTGGGCATTTCAAGTAAGAATCTTTTGGATGACGGAGGACAAGTAGGGTTACGTCATCGAGTTTGAGCATGTTCGATCGAATCTCTGATAATTTTTGTTATATTTCAGAGGCATCATGGTTGGGACTCGACACATACCTGAGATCAGTGGTGTCAGCGACGAGGAGATCCGTCGGTTGATTCATGAGGAGGTGGCTGCTGCCATCCGGGCTGAGATTCTTGAGATGTTTGGGGACATCAAGACCACATTGATTGAGACTTTTGATGAGCGGTACGCAATGTTGACTGAGGTTGCTGCAGCTGCAGCTACTGCTGCTGTTGCTGCTGCCAAACCTCAGGGAGGTGACTCGTTGTTATTCCGGGAGTTCAGCAACACGAATCCACCAGAGTTCGACGGGACGTAGGACCCGATTGCCGCTATGAGGTGGATCTCTGACATCGAGGGATGTTTCTATACGTGCTCTTGTCCAGAGCACTTGAGGGTTCGGTTCGCCTTGAACCAGCTCCGCCTAGGAGTGAAGGATTGGTGGAAGTTCGTAACGGCAAACTTTACTTTGGCTGAGATTTCTGAGGTGACCTGGGAGAGGTTCACCGCTATGTTCCGAGAGGAGTATGTTCCCCCGGTGGAGAGGGAACGGTTGATCCAGGAGTTCTTGACCCTCAAGCAGGGTACTGATTCTGTGACAGTCATCACCAGGAAGTTCCATGAGAGGGTGATGTTTTGCCCTGAGTAGGTGTCGACTGAGCAGGCTCGTATGAGCCGTTATCTGGGTGTTCTGAGGAGAGATATTCGGGAGTTCGTGACGAACTCAACTTATCGGACATTTGCTGAGCTCCAGGAAAATGCCCGGAAGAGGGAGATCAAGCTGGAGACTCAGGCCAGGGAGGAGGCCGAGTCTCAGAAGATTGATCGGCGGCCGGCTCAGTCTCAGCCGGCAGCCAAGCGGGCTAGACCCGCTGATTCGAGATCTGGGGGCGCGAAGGGCTGCACTTGTGGGAAGTGCGGTAAGAGCCACGAGGGGTCGTGCAGGGTTGGGGTATGCTACAAGTGTGGGAAGGAGGGGCATATCTGTTGGGGTGCAAAGTCATTCATTCATGACTTTGTAAATGTTTGACTTTTGTAAAACCCACTTGCATGTGGTGCTTTAGCCTTTAGACCCATTTGATTGTTAGAGTGAGAGAGAGACATGTAAACACCTGTATATAAGGTGGATTTGTCCACTTGTAGAGGTGTGCTTTGAGAGATGTAGAAGTGAGTGTGTAAGTGTGAGTTAATTATGTAGTCTACATCTAGATCTTTTTTGTAGCTCCATATACATTCAATATATCTCTTAAACACCCAAATCACCATGTTCAATTGTGCAAGCTTTAATTCTGCATGCCAAACCATGTTCTTTGTCACTACAATTGGTATCAGAGCGGGTCTTCAAGATAAAGGTGATATTTGAAGAACGATTCTCGATTTGGCAAAATTTTGTCGCAATTTGATCAATTTTGGTGAGTCTCTCTCTATGATCTCTCGTAATAGTTGAATTCATGCATTGCTTTCTTGGTTTTTGATCATTTTGATTCATTGGATCTAATTCGTTTCAAATCTCATTGTTGATCCAATTATTTTTCATTGATCAAGTCTGATTCAATCCTATTTTTTGTTCGATTCAATTCTTAAATTTTTTTAATTGCCCGTGGAATCAGAATTTAATTCTAATTGAATTAAATAAATGTTTGGTTACTGTTCACAATTTTTTGATTTGATAAATTCATTTTGGATCTAGTTTTGAATTCATTGCTATTCACAAAACAGTTTGAGCCCAATTACATGTTATTTCATGTTTATGTCTGATCTTTAAGCCCATAAATCGATTCATAAAACAAGGAGGCTAAAGATTGATTAAATCATTTCGATACCCTTACTGTGTCCATTTTTCATCCTGCGCTTTACCGAGTTGTACACTTAGATTGTACAAGCAACTCATCTATGCGTGTTTGTTCTTAAGTTTCCAATCTCCTTATCTCATTTTTTTCTTGTTAATCAGTTGAATGTGATTCGTTTGTTGATCAAAGTCGTTCTGAATGTTTGTTTGATTTTGAATGCGTATCGTATTTGGATTGAAAAAAAAACATTAGAAAATAGTTGATTTATGTTGACTTTCGTTGTGAAGTCAAACTCAGTGTTCTTGACAAATCGAACTTGAAATTGAAAGATAAATTGGGTTTGGAATCGAAATGGTTGGAGTCGACTGAATTTTGACTATTGTTGATTGTTGATTTTGATTTCGATTCCTGGAAATCGAGGATTTCAATTTTGGGTTCGTTAGAAAAGCGAAGGATGAAAAACGAATCATGAAGGAACGACAATTGATTGGTGAATAAATTTGTTTTGATTTTGATAGTGATAGTTGTTGAGTAGGAATCGAATTCTCTTTGGGTCGTATGCGAAGGATGATTGATGTTTTAGGTTGGTGAATGAAAAACAACGATTCGATGGTCAACGATTAATAACGAACATATGGGCGATATTATGTTGAGTAGCACGAATCGAATGTGAGGAACGATTTTGGAATTGGGGCGAATGATCGAATGTTTGGAGTCGAGTATTGAGAATCAATTGTGGTTTTGGTTTGAATATAGGGATCGATTTAGATTGGAGTTGATCTTGACTGAAAAGCGAAAGTTAGACGGGTTATTAAAGGGTTAACGATCGATTTGTGTTAAGATTCGCATATTTGGAATTTGATGTTGCTTTTGTTTTGAGTGTTGAACTGAGAACAAATGATCGATGTGAAGTCAAGATGCGAAGTCAAGAAAAATGCAATTGATTAATTTCCAAAGTTGTGAATTGGGTTTCTGTTGAGTTCGCATTTGGGTCTCAATATTTAGCATTTGGTTAAATTGGGTTAAGATGCGAAGTATTTTCATCCATGGTTGATGTGCGAAGAATTTATTTGACTGGAACTTGCGAAGCGTGTCACTGTGAAATATATGAATTGAAAAAGAAGAAATCGAATTTACGAAACTGACCCTTAAAGTTTTGTTTGTTTGACAAGAGATTTCGTATGAATTTAAGAAGAATTTAAGAAGGAAGAAAAGGGCATACTCTTTGCATGTTTGGAGAACAAAAGGGAAGAAGTTTCGAAAGCGGCCCCTGAACCTTTGAATATTTTACACTTCGCAACTTAACTCAAATTTTGCATGTTTGACACTTTTCACCCAAATTCGAAAAAGGACTGTTTTTGCTGAAAATTGAAGATTGTGCATTTCAGGCCCCTGCAGTTTGTGCGAGTTTACACATTCTACCCAGTTTTGCAAATGGGGGTGTGTTTCGCATATTTGACTGTTTTTGGCGCACCGGGTCACTGCAGAATTTTGAAATTGACAATTTCTACCCATTTTTGAGAAATTTTGTCAAAGGCAATTCGGTAACGGCAATAAAAATTGAATATTTTTTGGGTTTTCCGGATTGAAGCACAAAGTTTATGCCACATGTTAAGGGGGAGTTTTAACATGAAAAATTCCGAATAGAGCACATTCTTTTTCCTTTGGAGTTTTATAATCAAATTTCGATTATAAAAAGGGGGAGAAGTTTTATATGGAAATTCGAGCTTGAATTTTTTATATTATGCGGATTTGAAGACCGAAGTGATCTTGAAGTTTTGAAGCCACGAGATGATGCAATTGGAAGTTTGGAAGTGATGTATTCGAAATGGGTTTGGAATTATTGAAGATTTTTGGGGTGTGTTTTTATGAGCAACTTTTGGGTGATTATTTGGAGTTTGGAATACTCTTGATCATTCGTTGCTGCTCGGTTTGTATGGTCTCACATCCTAGAGCCCAAATTGAAGGATCATGGAAGAATTGAAGAATGAAGTTCGTTTCGACATGTGTCACCTTTGAGGCTCGAACCACGTAGTGCTTGATTTTGGAAGATTTGAAGTGGTTCATTCATTCCTAACTTTGAGGGGGAGAATGTTGGGGGTGCAAAGTTATTCATTCATGACTTTGTAAATGTTTGACTTTTGTAAAACCCACTTGCATGTGGTGCTTTAGCCTTTAGACCCATTTGATTGTTAGAGTGAGAGAGAGACATGTAAACACCTCTATATAAGGTGGGTTTGTCCACTTGTAGAGGTGTGCTTTGAGAGATGTAGAAGTGAGTGTGTAAGTGTGTGTTAATTATGTAGTCTAGATCTAGATCATTTTGGTAACACCATATACATTCAATATATCTCTTAAATACCCAAATCACCATGTTTAATTGTGCAAGATTTAATTCCGCATGCCAAACCATGTTCTTTGTCACTACAATATCGCGAGGGATTGCCCCAAGGGATTCTCGATTTGCTTTCATTGCAACCAGACCGACCATCGGAAGGCCGAGTGCCCGCAGCTTCTTCAGGGATCAGCGCAGGGATCTGCGCCTGCTGCTAGGACTACCGAGGCTCGGCCAGTGAAGGCCGAGGCCCCGAGGGCTCGTGGGAGAGCATTTCAATTGACCGCGGAGGAGGTCCGCGCGGTGCCCGATGTTGTGGCTGGTATGTATTTTCTTTTCATCTTTTTTTTTCAGTTGAGATTTTATGCTTATATGATGATATGCGTAGGTACTTTTCTTGTGAGTTGTGTGCCTGCGTTGGTATTATTTTACTCAGGTGCGAGTCGGTCATTTGTTTCCGTAGCATTTAGTCCGCATATGAGTGTCCGTCGAGAGGCATTGGATCGGCCTCTGCGAGTTTCCATAGCTGATGAACGAGAAGTCTATGCTTCGGATGTGATTCGAGGATGTGTCCTTGAGATCTTCGGGGTGGAGCTTCCGATAGATTTGATTTCGATTACGATGGGGGATGTGTTTGTCATAGTGGCTATGGATTGGTTGAGCCGATATGGAGCTGTGATAGACTGAGAGCGTCAATTGGTGACGATTCGAGACCCTAGTGGGGGAGTTCTTACGGTGTACGACGAGGGTACAAGTATGGGGTCAGCATTTTGTTCGGCCGCTAGAGCGAGACAGAGTCTACAGCAGGGCTGTAGGGGGTTTGTGGCATATGTGATGGATGCGAGGGTTGATACAGAGAGACCAAATTCAGTTGATGGGGTCCCAATAGTGCGTGAGTTTCCGGATGTGTTTCCAGAGGAGTTGTCGTGTGTGCCTCCGGAGAGGCAGGTAGAGTTCAGTATTGAGTTGGTTCCGGGAGCTGCGCCTATCGCCAAGGCACCTTATCGCCTTGCACCTCCATAGATGCAGGAGTTATCCTCGCGGCTTCAAGAGCTGCTGGGGAAGGGGTTTATCAGGCCAAACAGTTCACCTTGGAAGACCCTTCCTCAACACGATAAGTGCTATAGTAGACATGAGGGACTCGAAGCTCACCATGCGGGTAGGAGAAGATTCAGTCACATTTGGGGTAGATCAAGCTATGAAGTATGCAAGGAACAGTGACGACACGACATTCTCAATTGACATGCTTGATGAATTATTGGAGGAATGCATAAGTGAAGATCCCAGCAAGTTCACAATTTTTGATGAAGAATTTGATGCAGAAAAAGACTTAATGGAGATCGAAAGGCTGCTGGAAGAAGCTGAGTTTGAAGAATTGGTGAAGCAATCTAATAGCTCTACTCGCCGAGTTCATCCGTAGAAAACACAGAATTCATAAATTCAGCAACCAACTCACTGAGTCCCTTACCTGCACTCGGCGAGTACGACAAACAGAACCCAAAAACTGAGCTCAAAAAGTTACCAGAACATTTGGAGTATGCCTTCCTTGAAGATGGCCATCAAAAGCCAGTCATTATAGCCTCTGACCTTTCTAAATCTGAAAAGGAAGAACTAGTGCAAGTTTTGAAGAAGCGAAAGCGGACCATAGCATGGAGCATCACTGACATCAAGGGAATAAGCCCCTCTTATTGCTCTCAGAAGATTAATCTGGAAGAAGGAGTAAAGCCGGTTGTGCAGCACCAAAGAAGACTAAACCCAAATATGCAAGAGGTGGTCAAGAAAGAAGTGGTCAAGCTTTTAGATGCAGGAATCATATATTCCATTTCCGATAGTCTGTGGGTGAGTCCGGTCCAAGTGGTGCCCAAGAAAGGAGGGATGACGGTCATAACCAACGAGAAGAATGAGATTATTCCAACACGAACGGTAACCGGTTGGAGAGTGTGCATCGATTATCGAAAGCTAAACGATGCCACTCGTAAAGACCATTTTCCCTTACCTTTTGTTGATCAAATGTTAGAAAGATTACCGGGCCATAGTTATTATTGCTTTCTAGACGGATTCTCGGGTTATTTCCAAATACCCATAGGCCCAATGGACCAAGAAAAGACCACATTTACCTGCCCAAGTGGGACTTTTGCCTATAGACGCATGCCCTTTGGGCTATGCAATGCACCCGCGACTTTTCAAAGGTGTATGACAGCCATATTCCATGACATGGTGGAAAATTCATGGAAGTTTTTATGGATGATGTTTCTATTTTTGGATCTTCCTTCCATGATTGTCTCACAAATCTTGACCTAATGCTTGCTAGATGCGAAAAGACCGACTTAGTCCTTAATTGGGAAAAATGTCACTTTATGGTCAAGGAGGGTATAGTTTTGGGCCACAAGGTTTCCAAATTGGGAATTGAAGTGGATCGGGCAAAGATTGACACCATTGCCAAATTACCCCCACCAACTAATGTAAAGGGCATTAGAAGTTTTCTAGGTCACGCGGGTTTTTACCGGCGTTTTATAAAAGATTTTTCTAAAATAACTAGACCTCTAACACAATTACTCTTAAAAGATGCACCATTTAATTTTACTAAAGAGTGTTTAGAGGCATTTGAATTTCTAAAGGAAAAATTAACTAATGCCCCGATCATTATTGCACCAAATTGGAATTCACCATTTGAAATCATGTGTGATGCTAGTAACTTTGCCATAAAATGCGTAAATGCATTTCTACTCGGCGAGTAGATCCTTTCTACTCAGCGAGTTGCCAACTTACACAGGCGGTATAAAATTTGAGAAATAAGGGTGTTTACCCACACACTCGCCGTGCACAACCTCCTTCAAGCGATTTCTGTGATTTTTTTCGAGTTTTGGCTTAATCCTCGACTTTCAAGGGAAAAGGTATGATTTTTACACTTAAAACTCATCAAAGGTTCAAGCTTTATCACTGATTTGTCCCTATTTTGTCTAAAATCGGATTTGGAGGTTTCCTCAAATTCTAGGGTTTTAATTTTACTATGAATTAGGAGATGTTAGGAGAAATTTCTTTTGGATTAGTGGTTATTAGACTTAGTACAGCAAACCCCTATGAGAAATTGGGTGTTTTGGACAGCCCATATATGCTCGACAAATTTTTGGTCCCGCTGTTCATCCTACTCGCCGAGTAGGACATGAACTCGACGAGTAGGAGGCTATACAGATCTGTTTATTTCGATTTTAATTGTTGGGTGTTGTTTGTTTGTGCTTTCTTAATGTTGTTATGCAGATACCATGTCCACAAGGGGTCAGTCTTCTAGAGGGGAAAGCCAAGGGGACATTTCGTGCCTCTCGTTCCGTCAAATCACATCCAAATCGTCTCAAGCCCGTGCAAAAAACAAGTTGGAGGCGTTGAAACAGAAGGATATTCATTTACCCAATGCTGTGGATTGGGATTGGTTGGGGAAAGTTGGTTTGGAAGAAGAGATGACACCATATTTGGTGAAAGACTGCACTGTCGGGGATTCAACCATCATATGTGATGGTTGGTTACAGCTATTCAAAATTCAAGAATCAGTCTATGCTGAGTTATGTTGGGAGTTTTTTGCTACCATTTCATTCCGAGGTGGTAGTGAGTACTAAAATCCCAATGTAATTTCTTTTTCTTTGGGTGGGGAGCTGCGATAATGCAACATGGCAGAATTTTCATGGAGGCTTGGAATCTATGAGCAAAGCACCATGTTGAATGAAGATTTTGAAGCCTTTTTAGAGAATTGCCACAAGGATCTTCCCGAGGAGGTGGTTGTTTCTACTTGGTGGAGCACTATAGTTAACCAGGTGTACATCCCCTCTACCGGAAAGGAGGGTCACACACGTTCACCAATCCACCGTCTCATTCATCGGTTCGTTGCAAGCACGATCAATATGAGGAAGGATTGGGACAAGGTCCCGACCTTTGACATCTTTTATCTTTGGAGTATTATTACTCCCAATTTTTTCTGCAATCTCCCCTATTGCATAGCTAAGTATCTTGCGGAAAGGGCTGTTAAGGAGAAGATGAACTCCAAGATAAATGGAGGGATGTTTGTGACGAGGCTAGCTAGGTCGTTTGGGGTGCTAGATTTGCAAGAGTCAAGGGCGTTAATGGTCATTTATCCCCCTCCGTTCAACACCGCATTATATAGGAGGGCAAGGATCATGGAAAATTTTGGTGATTCATTTTCTATTCGTCATGCGGATGAGCCGGCTATCCCCGAGGAGCCAGGAAGGCGAGTGAGACAAAGAAGTGAGCGTGTACGGGAAGACCCACCGGTTACTCCGATGGAAGAAGAGAATGATGGATGGAATCAACTTGAATACCGATTCTACTTGGATGAAATTGGAAGAGGAGTCAACTATAACAATCAATCTTTTGAATACCTCTTCCAACTAATGAACATCGCACCGAGACTCGGACCCGGCTATCCATACATTATGAGTTGGGAAGAAAGAATGAGGAGAAGAAATGAAGAAGGAGGAAGTGGCGCTGGAGGAGTCGACATGGATGATGAAGAATGAAGAATGTTTATTTTGTATTTTTAATTTATTTTTGTGATGTTTGATTTGGACAACTTGTTAAACTTGGATGATTTTATTTCTTGTTAGGACTTTTGGTTGCTTTCACTTTTGTTTGTATTTTTCAGGTTAGGAAGCATATTAAAGTGTTAAGGGTCAAGGTTGAAGTAGGAAAGTGAGGAACGTTCAAGCAAGAGTGCGAAATGTTGTCCTTAGAATTAAGTCCATTAGAGTGAGAGTAATGAAGGTTGTTGCTGCTAAAAGGTTTAGAGAAAGGTTCAATGAATTATTCAAATTCAAAACCTAAATCAAGAAGAACACAAGCTAGATCAGTTTTGGCAATACAGCGCCTACTCGCCGAGTGCACAACATCTACTCGGCGAGTACATGGGTCATTACACGTAAAAGTTGCAAATAAGAGATACTCGCCGAGTATACGGTACTACTCGCCGAGTAGATTGGCATTTTTCGAGTTCCAGAGTTGTGTTGAGCATTTTCACTGTAGTACTTGTCCATTTTTCGTGAAGAACTGTTACTGGAGATTTCTAAGAAGCTTTTTCCATGATATTTTCGAGCTGTCAACCACACGAGACGAATGACACCCAAGACATGGATGAGCTGTTCCCATGTCTAAAGTCAATTGAAGATGGAGCTGAAAAGAAGAGTTATCAACCTATCGACTGCTACCCCAGGGGAGTTTGTTCCAATTCTCTCTATAGTTTCCATTTTTATTTTTGCATGATATGCAATGAGGGTATTGCATAAAATAAGTGTGGGGTGGCGGGTTGGTCACATATTAGAAAATTGAGAATCTTAATTTAGGCTAATTTTAAAAAATTTGCATACCAAAAATATTACTTAGGAATTAATTTAGAAAATTTTGGTAAAAGCAATTAGGGTTCCATGTTAGAATTTTGTTGATAATTGCATGAAGACCCAAATGTTTAGTTATATACGTTCTAGTGCATTTGTGGCTTCCTTATTGTAGTGAAATCATGGGACAAAAAAACGACCTCGCTCAGCCTGAGTGATGCAATATGTTTAGCATCGTGTACCAGAAATGTATCCAGGAAAATTGTTATCTTTAGCTAATAAAGGTTGATGTTGAGCGCCCCTGCTTAAGCATGTAGGGTTTTGAGTGAAAAAAGTGAGGTACATGTAAAAGAGAGAGAGAGAGAGAGAGAGAGAGAGAGAGAGAGAGAGAAATTATAAGAAAAGTTTGAAGAATTTTTGGAGCATCAAAGTCAAATATGAAATTAGAAGATCAAAATTTCCAATGAAGTGCAAAAAGTTGAAGATACCAAAAATCAAACAACAAAGTGGTGAATTCAAAGAGATCAAAGATCAAATGCCAAGAAGTGAAGAATTCCAAAGAGCTCCAATGCGGTATCATAAATTGTAATTATCTAGATTATGTATGCTTGGGTTGCTCAAACAAAAATACCTTGAGGTTAAGAGGTTTTCTGGGGATGGATTCGGAGGGATGCATAAAATGAGCATAGTTCGAGGTGAGTGGGTGAATGTTTATCAAGATTGTGAATATTTACAGTATGGGGGTATTTAGGAAAATTTTAGACACAAATGCATGTGTTGCGGTCTTGGCATAATGGCTGGGTTAGATTGGAGTTGTCATATGTGGTTCTAATGTGTTAAAATTCAATTTTGCTAGGGGGCAAGCAAAAGTCAAGTGTGGGGTATTTTGATATTTGCATAATTAGTCATATATTTTTGTTCATTTTTAGCTAGTTATGTGTATAATGTGGACAAAAGGTACTTAATAATGCTTAAATTTTGTTTTCAGTCCAAAAGGCATACTTGGAAGTGAAAGGGAACAAGGAGAAGCAATTAGAGACCAAAGAATGAAGATTGAGGGACAAAATCATAGCTACTCGGCGAGTCTGTGAGCTTACTCGGCGGGTACACTAGAATATTCCAGAAGATAAGTCAAGACTCCTGGTATAAGACGGATAACAAGCATCTACTCGGCGAGTTAGGTCTGCTACTCGCCGAGTACACCCTGTTTTGTGATAATTATAAATACCAGATCATTATCCTACGGAAAGGGACTTCTGACGTTTCTGGAGCTTCATCTGCGATTGAAGAACCTTTGGAGGAGCTGAGAAACCCTAACCTTCAATCCTTTCAAGAATCAAAGCAATTTAGGTTAATCATTCCACTTTACCTTAGGAATTGAGCATGTTTAGCTTAGTTGAATTTGTTTTTGCTATGACTATGAACTAAATTCGTTTTGTTTCTGTTGGGGAAGACCAAGTTACTCCTATGGTTTAATTATACTTTTTGATTGATTGTTATTTGGTGATTTTTATTAAATTAAGTTTGTTAAAGAACCTTATGCATTAATGACAATTATTTTCTGTTAATTGGAAGGCAATTAAGCTGCATGAACATCTCTTAGTTGTTAACCTCATATGTTATGTGAACACTTCATCATATGCTTAGGAATAATGAATATGAAACTAGGATTAATTAGAGAATGGGTAAATTAATGTGTGAGCTTGTTTGAGAAACCAACAAACAAGAGGTTAATTGAAACACTAACCAATTACAAATCTTATTTAATCCAAATAATTAAACTAGGAAATTAATTAGTATAAACAATTGGCCACTGCTTGAATTGATTAATTGTCTAAGGGTTAGGAGTAATGAACATGAACCTAACCACTATAGTTGGTAACCAATAATAATTAATCTATCATTTAAATAATCATAGGAGTGAATTGGTTGAACCTAAACAGAAACCCTTTATTAAATTTGGTGAATTTGTCATTTGGTTAAATTGTTTAGTTAGATAAGTGTTTAAGTGTTGTGTTTAAGTTTCTAGTCTTGTAAAACTAGAGAAAAACCTTTTATTTTTGTTGCTTGCTTAGTTAAAATTAGTTTTTAGATTAATTTCCGTTCCCTGAGTTCGACACCCTACTTATCCAACTATACCACTAAAAGAAAAGTTCACTGCCTTTGTGTGCTTAATTTATTAACTAAAAGTAGGATTAAAACTAGCTCGTTTGACACACATCAAGATGCTAACCAATAGAAGGAAGATGGAAGAAGTTAGTGAAGTGGTTCTCAATGAGAATTGCTCAGCTGCCATGTTGAACAAGCTACCGAAGAAGAAGGGTGACCCGGGAAGCTTAACATTGCTCTGTCAATTTAAGAATTTGGCCACCATTCATGCTTTGGCTGATTCAGGATAAAGTGTAAACCTCATGCCATATTCATTCTTCAAGAAACTAGATCTCCCGGAACTGAGGCCAATCCGAATGCCAATCCACTTAGCAAACAAAACCGTTACATTCCCACGAGGAATCTGTGAAGATCTCTTGGTAAAGGTGGATAAGTTCGTGTTCCCCATGGATTTTATAATCTTGGACATGGAAGCGGATCCTCAAGTCCCGATCATCCTTGGAAGACCTTTCCTTAACATAGCAAGCGCTATAGTTGACATGCGAGATTCAAAACTTACTCTATGAGTGGGGGATGATTCAGTCACTTTCGGGGTTGATCAAGCCATGAAGCATGCAAGGAATAGTGATGAAAAGACATTTTCAATTGATATGTTGGATGAATTGATGGAGGAATGGGATAATGAAGACTCAAACAAATCCACCATCTATTTTGATGAAGAACTTGATGCTGAAAAAGACTTACTGGAAATAAAGAGACTGCTGGAAGAAGCTGATTATGATGAGTTAATGAAGAACATGGAGCAACCTACTCACCGAGTAGGCCTGATCTACTCGCCGAGTCCATCTGAAGAATCCCGAGAAATCATGAATTTGGCACAGGGCTCGACGAGTACCTTACTTGTACTCGACGTGTTCAGCATGCAGAACGCAAAATCTGAGCTCAAGGCACTACCAGATCACTTGGAGTATGCATTCCTTGAAGATGGTCAACAAAAACCTGTTATAATAGCTTCTCACCTCTCCAAATCTGAAAAGAAGAATTAGTTCAAGTCTTGAAGAAGAGGAAGAATGCCATTGCAAGGAGTACCACTAATATCAAGGGAATAAGCCCCTCTTATTGCTCTCACAAGATCAACCTGGAAGAAGCAGCGAAGCCGGTAGTGCAACATCAAAGAAGATTGAACCCAAATATGCAAGAAGTGGTCAAGAAGGAAGTAGTGAAGCTTTTAGATGCGGGTATCATTTATTCTATTTCCGATAGTCCATGGGTTAGTCTGGTTCAAGTGGTGCCCAATAAAGGAGGGATGACGGTCATAACAATCGAGAAGAACGAGCTTATTCTGACCCGAAGGGTAACCGGTTGGAGAGTGTGCATCGATTATCGAAAGCTAAACGATGCCACTCGTAAACACCATTTTCCTTTACCTTTTATTGATCAAATGCTTGAAAGATTGTCTGACCATAGTTATTATTGTTTCTTAGACGGATTTTCGGGTTACTTCCAAATACCCATAGACCCAATGGACCAAGAAAAGACCACTTTCACTTGCCTGAGTGGGACTTTTGCCTATCGCCGCATGCCCTTTGGGTTATGTAATGCACCTGCGACATTTCAAAGGTGCATGACGGCCATATTCCACGACATGGTGGAAAAATTCATGGAAGTATTTATGGACGATTTTTTTTTTGTTTTTGGATCTTCCTTCCATGATTGTCTTGCTAACCTTGATTTAATGATTTCAAGGTGTGAAAAAACCGACTTAGTCCTTAATTAAGAAAATGTCACTTTATGGTTAAAGAGGTTATAGTTTTGGGGCACAAGGTATCCAAAGCGGGGATTGAGGTGGATCGGGAAAAAATAGATACAATTGCTAAATTACCTCCACCAACTAATATAAAGGGCATTAGGAGTTTTTTAGGTCATGCGGGTTTTTACCGTCGTTTCATAAAAGATTTTTCTAAAATAACTAGACCTCTAACACAATTACTTTAAAAAGATGAACCCTTTAATTTCACTAAAGAGTGTCTAGAGGCTTTTGAATTTTTGAAAGAAAAACTAACTAATGCCCCGATCATCATTGCCCCGAATTGGAACTTACCTTTTGAAATAATGTGTGATGCAAGTGACTTTGCATTAGGAGCTGTCCTTGGTCAAATGGTTGATAAGCACTTTCGACCCATCTATTATGCAAGTAAGACTCTGAATCTGGCCCAAGAAAATTACACCACAACTGAAAAAGAATTACTAGCCGTGGTGTATGCTTTTGAAAAATTCCACCCCCATCTTATTTTATCTAAAACCACTGTTTTTACTGACCATTCTGCTATTAAGTGCTTGTTTGCCAAGCAGGATGCAAAGCCAAGATTGATACGGTGGGTTCTCCTTTTACAAGAATTTGATATAGAAATACGCGATAAAAAGGGAATGGAGAATGTAGTTGTTGACCATTTATCAAGACTAGAAAACCCGCACTTGGAAGCATTGGAAGAGGGTAAAATTAGAGACGACTTTCCGGACGAGTACATTCTAGTAACTGCGGGGGAGGAGCCATGGTTTGCGGATATAGCTAATTATTTAGCTACCAAATTTATCCCAAAAGATTTTACCCGCCAAAAAAAGAAGAAATTCTTTTCAGAAATAAAATACTACTTTTGGGACGAGCCATATCTTTTCCGAAGCTGTGCGGATGGGATCATAAGGAGATGCATATTCGGGAAAGAAATCCGTGAAATTTTGGAGCATTGCCATAGCGGGCCCACCAGTGGATATCATGGAGCACATTACAGAGTAAAGAAGATATTTGATATTGGTTTTATTGGCCCATAATTTTTAAAGATGCTACCCAATATGTTAAAGAGTGTGGTGCATGCCAAAGAGCGGGAAACGTATCATCCCGAAACGAGATGCCACAACATAGTATTCAAGTGTGTGAAGTCTTTGATGTGTGGGGGATCGATTTCATGGGACCGTTTCCAGTGTCAAAAGGGAACAAATATATTCTAGTGGCAGTTGACTTTGTATCCAAATGGGCGGAGGCACAAGCTTTACCAACTAATGATGCTCGGGTGGTGGTGCGCTTTCTAAAAAAGTTATTCTCAAGATTTGGAGTTCCTAAAGCCATTATTAGTGACCGAGGCACCCACTTTGTCAATGATCAATTAGAAAAGGTGTTAAGGAAATATGGGGTAACCCATAAATTCTCTACATCTTACCATCCACAAACTAGTGGGCAAACTGAAGTGACGAATAGAGCATTAAAGAGAATTTTGGAAAGATCGGTGGGTAGCAATCGAAAGGAATGGTCAGATAGGTTAGATGATGCACTTTGGGCCTTCCGAACAACTTTCAAAACACCTATTGGTACTACACCATATAGGCTAGTTTATGGGAAACAATGTTGTTTACCAGTGGAAATAGAGCATAAAGCTTTTTGGGCCTTAAAATATGGAACTTTGATATAGTTGAACTTAGAACCAACCGGTTGATGCAACTAAATGCTCTTGAAGAACTTAGGAATGAAGCCTATACTAGCTCCTTGATTTATAAAGAAAAAACCAAGAGTTGGCATGCAAAAGAATCAAGGGTAATAAAGACTTTCATGAAAGGCAAAAAGTGTTACTTTTTAATTCAAGGCTCAAACTCTTTTCGGTCAAACTAAAGTCAAGATGGGATGGTCCATTTCTAGTAAAGAAGGTTTTTCTGCATGGAGCTATCGAGTTATTATCAAGAGATGGCACTCCTTTCAAAGTGAATGGGCATCGAGTGAAAAAATATGAAGAAGGAATCCCGAGGAATGAAGATCTAGAAGAAGGGCTGCTGCTGGAAAGCATGGCAGAAACGTAGAGCGGGAAGGAGTCCAGCTAACGACTCCTTAAAAAGAAGCGCTTCCGGGAGGCAACCCGAGTTAGAGTTTGCATTTCTTTTCCCTTTGTTTTTCTTTTTCACTTTTAGGATCTGTTTTCTTTTCATTCTTCTTCTGAAATTATGCTTAAAATGAATGCTTGAGGGAAAGCAATGCTCAAAGTGTGGGGTTGTGGTTAAAAAGAATTTAGTTTTTTGTTTTTCATACTGAATCATATACTCGCCGAGTTCATAAGATTACTCGGCGAGTACTTTCGGAATTACACGAAAAATCGCGAATACGCGTCCGCACTCGGCGAGTAGGTATTTCTAATCGGCGAGTACATGCATTTAAATGGGTTTTTACAATCTGTAAATAAGGGTTTCCTTTACCCTACTCATTTTCACAACCACCTCTCATCCATACTCGCCGAGCATTCAGTTTTGTCTCAAGCCATTCCTTTATTTTCTTGTTGAATCTTCATCCACAAAGAAAAAGGTATGATTTTTCCGTTGAATTCTTGTTAAAGGTCACAACTTTATCAGTTATTGGTCTTTATTTTTGCTAAAATCCGGATTTGGGGGTTTACTCCAATTCTAGGGTTTCGATTTTAGGATAAATTAGGAGGATTTGGAAAAAAATTCTTGTGGATTTAGGCTTAAGGGACTTAGAACAACAAACCCCTATGCAAATATATGTGTTTTGATTGACCTAATAAGGACCGATTGGAAACTATTTTCACAGTTCATCCTACTCGCCGAGTAGTTCATGGACTCGGCGAGTAGATGCTATGAAAGACCTGTATGGTTAACTTTAATTGTTGGGTTTTTGTTTGTTGTTGTTTTCTTGATGTTTCTATGCAGAAATCATGTCCAGAAGGGTCAGAGTTCAAGGGGAGGAAGTCATGGAGACATTCCATGGCTTGCTTTTTCACAAATCACCTCAAGATCGTCTCAAGCTAGGGCGAAGAACAGATTGGAGGCCTTGAAAAAAAAGATCTATCTCCCCAATGCGCTTAATTGGGACTGGCTAAGTCAAACCGGGTTGGAAGAGGAGTTGACCCAGTATTTGGTAAAATCTTTCGAAGTGGATGGCACAATAATAATATGTGACGGGTGGATGCATCTGTTTAAAATACAAGAACCCTTGTTCGCAGAATTATGTTGGGAATTCTTTGCTACTATCTCATTTTGGGGTGGTAGTGAATATTATAACACCAACATTATCATTTTTTTCCTAGGAGGGGAGCTGCGCCACTGCAGCATAGCGGAACTCGCATGGAGGGTTGGTCTTTATGACCAAGATGTCATCATGACGGATGATTTTGAAGCATTTCTAGAGCAATGCCACAAGGATCTTCCCGAGGGAGTTGTTGCATCCACTTGGTGGAACACTATTGCAAACCGGGTCTATATTCCCTCTACTGCTCAAGAGGGCCATATTCGTTCTCCGATCCATCGTTTCATCCACCGCCTCATCGCTAGTACTATAAATATGAGGAAGGATGATGACAAAGTTCCTACCCTCGACATTTTCTATTTGTGGAGCATTATCACCCGGACGTCTTTTGCAACTTTCCGTATTGTTTGGCAAAATACCTTGAGGATGGAGCGGTTAAAGAGAAGATTACCTCCAAAATCAATGGGGGTATGTTTGTGACAAGACTTGCAAGGTCATATGGCATTTTGGACATGCAAGAGGCGAGGGTGTTGACCATGATTTCTCCTCCTCCATTTAGCATTACCTTGTTCTGGAGGGCAAGGATTATGGAAAATTTTGGGGATTCTTTTACAATCCCAAATGAAGACGAGGTGGTTGCTCCCGAGGATCCGGGAAGAAGAGTGCGACATAGGAGGGAGCAGGTTCGAGAAGACCCACCAGTTATCCCGGTGGAAGATGAGAATGAGGGGTGAAATCACATGGAGTATCGGGGATATTTGGATGACATTGGCCGGGGCATTAACTATAACAATGAGTCATTCAATTATCTCCTTGAACAAATGCACATTGCTCCACATCCCGGGCCCGGATACCCGTACATTATGAATTGGGAAGAGCGGATGCAGAGGAGAAACGACCACGCAGGAGGAAGTGGAGCATGAGGGGCAGACATGGATGAAGAAGTTTGAAGTTTGATTTTATTTGGATGTTTTTTTTATGTTTTTTATTTAGTTTGATGTTAAACTTTGATGTACTTGGATTTATTTTTAAGTAGGACCTTGGTTTGTTTGCTTTCACTTGTGGTTATATGTTTTTCAGGTTTGAAGATTAGGATGCATTTAGGAGTCTTATTGGTCAAGGCTAAAGTGAGGATTGGTTTAGATGAGAGTGCGAAGTGTTACATTTAAGGTTGAGTCCGTTAGGAAGAAGAGTGACAAAATATGTTATTACTGAAGGACATAGAAGAAGAGTCACTGAAGTATCCTGATTTAGCACCTCAGTCAAGAATAAAAAGCAGGAAAATTTATTTTCGACTCAGCGATCTACTCGCCGAGTGCACTTAGGGTACTCGTCGAGTGCATGTGTAAATACATGATTATCTGCTGAATGTCGATCTACTCGCCGAGTACACAATTGACTTGCCGAGTCCATCAATATTTCACACTAAAGATTCGTTTTAGGCACATTCACTGCAGTTCTTATCCATATTTTTCGTTGAGATTCATTCCTGGAAGAATTCTGAGAACTTTGTCCTAGATATTTGGAGCTATTTAGAGGTTTACCACACGCAACATGACACCCAAGGCATGGATGAGCTGTTCCCATGTCTAAAGCCATTCAAAGTAGGAGCTTAATTGAAGAAGATCAGCCTCGCGACTTCTACCCCAGGGGAGTTTGTTCTAATTCCCACTACATTTCATATTTTTACTTTTCATGCATAACATGCAATGGGGACATTTCATGAATTAAGTGTGGGGTAAGGGGTTGGTTACATTTTAGTAAATTTAGAATCCTAATTTTAGGCTTAATTTTTGAAAAGTTTTGCATAAAACATTGCTTAGGGCTTAACTTAGAAAATTTTGGTAAAAGTAAGTAGGATTCCATGTTAGAGTTATGTTGATGATTGCATGAAAACCCAAATGTTTAGTTGAGCCTATATACGTTCTAGTGCATTTGTGACTTCCTTATTTTAGTGAAATCATGGGACTAAAACACGACCTATCTTAGTTTGAAGGATGCAATATGTTTAGCATCGTGTACCAGAAATGTATCCAGGAAAATTACTATCGTTAACCAATAAAGGTTGAAGTTGAGCGCCCCTGCTTAAGCATGTAGGGTTTTGAGTGGAAAAAGTGAGTTACATGTAAAAAAAAGAAAAAAAAGAGAGAATTACAAGAAAAAGTTTGAAGAATTTTTGGAGTATCAAAGTTAAAGTATGAAGTTCAAAGATCAAAAATTCTGAAGAAATTCAAAAGTTAAAGATACCCAAAAATTAAAGATCAAAATGTCAAAAAAGTGAAGAATTCCAAAAGAGCTCCATAGTGGTATCATAAATTGTAATTGTCTAGATTATGTATGCTTGGGTTGCTCAACCAAAAATACCTTGAGGTTCGGAGGTTTTCTGCAGATGGATTCGGAGGGATGCATAAAATTAGCATTGTTCGGAAAAAGTGGGCAAATGTTTCTGAGGATTGTGAGTATTTAGAGTATGGGGGTTCCTTAGGAAAATTTTAGACACAAATGCATGCGTTGTGGTCTTGGCATAATGGCTGAGTTCAATTGGGATTGTCCTATGTGATTCTAGCATGCTAAAATTCAGTTTTGCTTAGGGGCAAGCAAAAGTCAAGTGTGGGGTATTTTGATATGTGCATAATTAGCCATATGTTTAGTATAGATTTTTATCAATTATTAGCTAATTATTTGCATAATATGGACAAAAGGTACTTAATAGTGTCTATATTATATTTTCAGACCAGAAGACATGCTTGGAAACAAAAAGGAAGAAGGAGAAGAAATTAGAAGCTAGAGAATGAAGAAAGAGGAGAAAATCTGGAGCTACTCGACGAGTCCACGCACCTACTCGGCGAGTTACCAAGAATATTCACGAAGAAAAGTCAAAAATCCATGCCGTACATGGATTTCTCATATCTACTTGGCGAGTTGGGCATCTACTCGCCGAGTAGACCCTGTTTTGAGATAATTATAAATACCGGTTGAGATCCCGAATTGGGGAGTTTTTTGGCTTCCTTGGAGAGCCACCTGCGACTGGAGATACCTTTGGAGACCTGAAGAACCCTAATCTTTGATCATTAAGAAGACTTAAGGCGAATTAGGTTAAATCTTCCACTTAATCTATAAGTGAATCATGTTTAGTTTAATTGAATTCGTTTTTAGCTTTTCTATGACTATAATCATGAGCTAAATTTCACAGTTTCTGTTTAGGAAAGTTTAGTTTACTCATATGGTGTGATTTATTACTTTATTTGATTGATTATTGGTGATTTTAGTTAACTAAGTTTGTTAAAGAACCTTATGCATTGATTATAACTATTTTCTGTTAATTGGAAGACAATTAGGCTGCATGAACATCTCTTAATTGTCAACCTCATATGATTTATGTGAACACTTCATTATACGCTTAGGATTAGTGAATATGAAACTAGGATTAGCTAGAGAATGGGTAAATTAATGTGTGAGCTTGTTTGGTAAACCAACAAACAAGAGGTTAGTTGAATCACCAATTTGATTAACCAATTACAAATCTTATTTAATCCAAATAATTGAACTAAGGAGTTAATTAGTTTAAACACTTGATCACTGCTTAAATTGAGTAATATCCTAAGGGTTGGTAATAGCGAATGCGAACCTAATCACTATAGTTGGTAACTAATAACAATCAATATAATATTCTATCATAAAATTGACCATATGAGTGAATTAATTGGACCTAAACAGAAACCTTTTATTAAATTTGGTGAGTTTTGACTTGTCTTAGTTGTTTAGTTAATTACGTGTTAGGAGGAGTGTTTAAGTTTCTAGTCTTGTAAAACTAGAGAAAAACCCTTTACTTTTATTACTTGTCTAGTTAAAATTAGTTATTAGTTTAATTTCCGTTCCCTGACTTCGATACCCTACTTATTTAACTATACCACTAAAAGACAGGTTCACTGCCTTTGTGTGCTAAAATTATATTTTTAGAGTAGGAATAAAACCAGTGCATTTTTACACACATCAAAGATCAATAATTTTATTTTTAATATAAGAAAACCTTTAATAACGTTGTTCCAGACATTGAAAACATTTCATTTAAAACAAATATCTCAGCCAAATCCCAAATCCCACAATCCATCAAATCCTTCCCTCTAAGATTATTTAACCCTACTAGGAGAGGCGTCGCACCACCCGGTCAACTAACTGCTTCATACAAGAATTCCCTTATCGCTGCCTCTGTCCGAAAACCCCACAATCTCTTATCCGCTTTCCGAATGAACCGAGACCACCCTAGTCTCAACTAATCTGTCAGTTATCTAAAAATACCGGATCCTACCTAGTTACCGAACTTAATTTTGATGCTGCCTACTCACATGTGTTTGGCCTACCCTGACCTGGTTTAACCTATCTGAAAAACCCCACAAGTGAGACACACCCCTGATACATTCTTACTACCGAATCGGGACCGATGAATGCTACGGGCCACCCCGCAGTCTCACTCTTCCATATTTACTGACCACTAATGAATGTTACGGCTACTCTATTGTCTTACTATACCATTATACTAACAGCTAACTGACGAGTGCTACAGGCCGCCCCGTAGTCTTACAATACCAAATCTACGGGCCACACCTCAATCTTACTATATTAATGCTACGGGCCACACCGTTGTCTAACTATACTAATATATGAATGCTACAGGCCACGCCGCAATCTAACAACGTCCTAACTCTATCTGCCAACTAGTGATCGCTACGGGACACCCCGCAGTCTTGCCACACTTCTCCTGGTATCTGGCCCCTGGTGAATGCTACAGCTAACCCGCAGTCTTCAACACTTCCCACACTGTCTGGCTACTAGTGAATGCTACGACCATCTCGCAGTCTTACAACACTTTCCATGTTGATCGGCTACTAGTGAATGCTACAGCCATTCCGCAGTCTTACAACACTTTCGACGCTGACTGGATGCTAGTGAATGTTATGGCCATTCTGCAGTCTTACAACACTTTCCACGCTAACTGGCTGCTAGTGAATGCTACAGCCATTCCGTAGTCTTACAATACTTTCCACGCTGGCTACTAACCCGAACACCCCTATAATCGAGCACACAGGCATAATCTAGTACCCCAAGCTGTATTATGTCCTTACTGAAACTCCCAACCGATTTTTCTGAAACCTGCTATCAGACATCCCAAGAATGCGATCTCACCATTGACAAGCTTTCCAAACTTCCAATTCACACTATCCTCAATTCATACAGCCGCCTGGGCTGTCTTTCTCCCTAACAAGAGATCAAAACTTACCCCATTTTCAAAACCGCTCTTGCTTCTGAGTACAAAATCATTTCTCCCCCACTTAGCTTCGACTAAGTCTTTATGGAGCGCAAAAAGCTGAGGATTTCCATTCCTTCCTCCCTTACACGATAGGCATGCCAACTACCAACGCCTTAATCTTGTTAGCGATCTGTCACTAGCCCACTCCAAAGGTCGCACAATCACTGAAGACTAATGACTCCAAAAGCTTAACCTGATGTCCTTCTCAACCTTAAAGTCGAACTAGTCGATGCTCAAAGTAACCTTTTTAGCGATAGACTATTTCTCTTGATGCGTCTAAAAGTTATCCCTAGCACAGGGACTGATCTTCACTGAATCCTGACGATGGTGGATAACCATCCTACTGCACCTTTACCGTAAATTTCTCATGATGCTCCTGAACTGATCTCGGCCGTAACCGAGATCACACTGAACCCTTTGAACCAGAAAAGGGAGATGACCTTACCCTAGCTACTAATAATTCCCGGTATGCAATTGGCATATGACATTTTCCGTAAATACAATCCAAATACTAGCAGGGAGATAAATCACACACAATTACCCGAGACCGATACAAGAACAATCATCAAACATATAGAATCGAAAAGGACAACTGATACATACCTGCAACATTTTCTGTTGTAATCCAGATCTCTCTCTTCTGTCACTGCAAAGCCTTACCCCCTCGCCCATCTGTAAACCTCAAAGCAGTGTTCTAAAAGGCGTGCGCCATGGCGTGAGGTGTGCTCCGCCGTTACGAAAAGCCTCATAACGTTGCTGTTAGGCGTGGCGTGTGGCAAGGCGTGATATGGCGCGCCATGGCGCGTTATGGCGTGTTATGGCGTGTGTTTTTTCGTTTGAGACACAGTTTTTGCTCTTTGTTATGTCTTTTCTAATCGGAGATACAAGTATTGTGGTTTTTGTTAAAATTTTGTTACTAGTTATTGATCTAACACTTCTAAAAAGTAGTTATATTTAATATAAATTTATATTTATGTGGTAATATAATTTTAAATTAATACAAAATGGCCGCTTTACATCACGCCTTGAAAAACGCCATGGCTCGCCATGGCTCATTAAGCTTGAGGCTTGACCTTGCCGCCACGCCACGCCTCACGCTATTTAGAACCTTGCCTCAAAGTAGTCAGGGCAATCGTACTTCCTGCTCCTCCCCTCATCGTCGGGTAGTCGGCCTTCTTGTGGCCCACATGATTACAGTGAAAACATAATGGGCTTGCCCAACATGACCATCCCTGCCACATTTGTAGCAAAGTGAACCTTTAGAATGACAAAATCCCTCGTGCAGTTTCCCGCACGTGCTGCACTGACTTCGACCCTGCCGTCCTACCAATCGTTGGTATGAAGTCTTGGGTCTCTTCCCGGGACCCTCCAAAGTACACATCTGATATGACCCCCTCTTTGCAATGTGCTCCAAATCGATCTCCCTCTCCCGCGCCCTGGAAATCATAGAATCCAAGGTCGGGCATGCCGAGTAGCTGACATGCTCCTGAATGTTAGCTCTCAACATGTCGTGATAACAGGTCTTCCGCATCTCCTCATCTCCTGCATACTGAAGCACCAACAAGGCCCTCTCCCGAAACTTGGTGGTAATCTCCGCCACTATCTCTGTCGTCTTCCTCATGTCGAGGAACTCCCTAGCTAGCTTCTCTAGCTCCACAGCCGGTGCGAACTCTGCCCCAAACCGGGCCACAAATTCTGACCAAGTCATAGCCTCAATGGCTGAGGCTCCTAGAGAGTCACCAACCGACTCCTACCAATCTCTAGCTCTGTATCTCAAACATCTCGCAGTGTACCGGGCCTTCGACCCCTCGGGACAGAAGCTAATCAACTGACTAGACTCCATGTCTGCAATCCATCTCCTGTCACCAATGGGGTCTTTCACCCCATGGAAGTTTGGCGCACCACATCCCCTGCAGTCCTTGAAGTAAAGTGTGCGTCTCCCCGTCTGTCCTGATGCCATATCACTCCTGAATGCCTTGAGACGATCCTCCATCAACTCGATAATCCCCTCCTTGATCGACCCAAAAATCACTACGGTCGCCTCAAGGATGCCTTTTGTGATCTCCGACGCGATAAACTCGTGCAGACTCTCACCAACTGGTTCGGATCCCAAACCTAAACCTGATCCCGATCCTAATCCTAATCCTCCTGCCTCGTGTCGCATAATCATCACCATTCTGAAACGTAACACATAATCGGCAGGGACATACGTACCCTCAGGATGTATCACATACTATAAGTTCCCTGGTTCTATCTCGACCCTCCTTGAATCGAGTACGGATCCTCTGCTTCCAGTAGTACGGGCCCACACTACCTTCCATATCTACCCGTACTTTCCTCAACGATTGCTTCGACTTCACCAAGTCCCTTACTGCCACAACTGCTCTCAGCACTACTCTCATCCTAGGCTTTCCTAGGTTCCCGAACCCACCAAATCCTCAGCTGCTGATAGACTCTTCATGATGCCAATTAACCACTACATGAATACCATCACATGTGGCGAGGCTCGAATATTCCTTCGATTGAAGGACTTATCCCTACAACGGTTAGACTCAGACGAGAGTTGCGTAGTAGGGTCAAATCCAACACTCTGATATTATTCAACCCTGGTCACATGTGACTTAACGTATTAATCTAGTAGTTAAATCCCATCACTCGAAGTACCACAAAGCACAAAGCAAGCAACATTCAAACAAACGGAAATATCTAACCAAACAAGCCACTCAATCCTCTTACTAGGAATCTCTACTCGCGTGTAATTCAAAGGCTCATACAATCGGGCATAACCCTAACAGGCCATCCTACTACTGGCTGATCATTTCTAGCATGCAAATCTACAAGCTCATATAAGCATATAAAGGCATCTATCCTAGACCCTTAGCTCTAATCTAGCATGCAAATCACATGATCATATCATATAACAAACATGTATTGGTATTTTTGGAGCAACTTACTTGCGATCGGCCGATTGCACGCATCACACCCCTTTCTTTTCAAAGTTTATTTCTCTTTTCAAATTCCTTTCAAAGTTCTTTTATAAAAATGATTTCCCTTTTGAAAAGTTTCATACCAAGTCCCCAGTTTGAGTCCAGACACGCCCGAGAGTGTGCCTAAATCCCTCAAACCAAGGCTCTGATACCAAATTGTAACATCCCAAAATTCAAAGCCAAAAATTTCATTTTTAATATAAGAAATCCTTTAATAACGTTGTTCCAAACATTGAAAACATTATATTTAAAACAAATATCAGAGTCAAATCCCAAAGATCATATAATGCAGAATAACATGGGCGAGTGCGTTGCGATCATCCCGAGCTCCTTTTTCTTGAAACTAAAGATACCTGAAACCAAAACTATAAACCGTAAGCACGAAGCTTAGTGAGTTCCCCAAATACCACATACCATACATATCAACTGTGTTATACATGCCATACATATTAAACATATCCATAATCAAGTAAGGTGCTATGTGTCAAAGATAGTCCTGCTGTTATGCCACGGGTTGCACGTGGTCTTTCTTGCCAAGCTTGGGGCCAACACCCTCGGTCTTACAGAAAAGTGCCAAGAGCCACCCCTGGTCTTCCATGCTAGCATCACAAAGACAACTAACATACATACTACTCTACTTAGATAATCGGCATACAATGTGCCAGGAGCCACATCCTGGACTTTCATACATAATGGCATACAGTGTGCTAGGAGCCACATCCTGGACTTTCATACGTATTGCCTAGGGCTAACCCCCCAGGTCTTCCTACCATACATAATAACATATTGTGTGCTGGGAGTCGCCCCTTGGTCTTTCATGCATAATGACTAAGGCTAACCCCCAGTCTTCCTACCATTCATAATAACATACTATGTGCTAGGAGTCGCCCCCTGGTCTTTCATGTATAATACATACGGCTAACCCCCAGGTCTTCCTACCATTCATAAACTAAATAGGCCGAAATTGGTGCCTTAGACCCATATAAATAGTGAGGAGACTTACCTCGCACTGCTGAAGACTAGCTGAACACTTATGGCTGCTAACTGGCAACTCCTGAACTGCTGATCCTTCAGCTCCCTGAACTATCAATACCCAAAATAACACTTAGACTACAATACCCTCAAAAGTCAAAATTTATCAAAGTCAACGGTCAAAGTCAACGTTCCAAGTTGACTCAACTCGCCGAGTTGACTGTTGGGATTAAAACCCTAATTGAGATTTGATGAACAAGATGCGAAAAATAAGAACAAACACAAATACGAAGATTATGTCGAATGATCACTCGATTTATTCGAATATGAGGAATAAATTACACTTAAAGCATAGACTAAAGAATCTAACACTACATAAGAAACCTCACGTGGCGGCTACATTTTGCCTTACTCTTAACCCTAATTGTGAATAATACATGACTATTTATAGGGAAAAGACAAGTCTTGGGCTTTTAACCTAGAATTCATAAAATGGGCCCATTGCCATCATCCATGGAGTGCTTTGAAACCCTACAATCTCCCCCTCAAAGTATGGAATGGATGACAATGCTTTAACTTCCAAAACAAGCATCTAGCAAATAAAAAGATCTGTAACGAGGAATATATGAAGCAATCCACGAATCTTGATTCTTCAATAGTCTTCAAACACGGGCTCTAGGATATATAAATAAAGCACTGAAGTAATGTGTTTAAACTTCATTTTCAAATGTAATCCCAAAGAATCTTCATGAAAACCAAACCCGCCATAAAACCCATTTCAGAACAAAGAAACCGAATCACTTCTTGTCTTTGAAGAGCTCCCCCTCCAAGTCACAATGATCTTCAAATAAGCTAATGATATAAGCCATCAAAAAATATCATGTAACAGCCCAAACTTTAAGATTCGTAACGCCACTTGATCGAGAAAATACAAGAAGTCGGAGATATAACAAGTCCTTAGCAGAGCTCGATAAAGAACTTCCACTATAAAGGATACTTCTCTGTAAAAGCTTTAGCAGAGCTCGATGAAGAACTTCCGCTGTAAAAGCTACCTTCATGATTCTACCACAAGCTTTATCAAAAAAACTTCAACTTTGAAAAGTCACAAATCCAATTTCGAATGGCCATACCAAATTCTCCCCCGATTTATAATCAAAAACATGATTATAAAGCCTTCAAATGATCATGAGAATGATCTTGAATGGATAAAAATTTACCATGCTCCCCCGTGACAAAATGATATACACAATAATGTATAAAATCCAAGAAAGTCGTGAAAATTTGACGTTATCACGAAAAACGACTTTCCGAACCGCCAAGACTTGATGGAATCTTTATTTTTCTGTTCACGAAAAAAATGTGTGCGTTAAAGAATTCAAAATTGTTCACCGACCCTTAAATTATTAAACTTTTCTGAATATAGGACAGAAACTGTCACTTTCCAGAAACTTAGGGGCTGGAATTGTAATACAGCATCAATATACCCCTTTATTTGTAACAAAATCTGGAATGGTCCAAAACTGCCAAGACATGAAAAGTATAGGGACCAGATCGTCAAGTTCTTGAAGTTGCAGGGACCAAGTGTGAAACTTTGAGTTATCTTCTTCATTTGACACCTGATAAAAGGATACGACTGGAATGGTGATTTTAAACAAATGGTCACAGACGAACCTACAAATACGACTCCAGTTAGTTTCATCTACTTTCGTTCCGAGCACAAGCGACTGAATCTAAGTTCGTTCCAAGATCGTCAATTATACACCCGAAGCGAACCCAACCGAACGTTCGGTTCCATTCGTTTCCATTTGAGACATTCGCTTCCAGGTCCGTTCCAAGCTTCATCAGGCGAATCACCTTTCGCTTTCGGTCCTTCCTTCGTTCACTCCAACCACTAACAAAAGACCTCAATTTCGTTCCAGGTTCGCTTTTTCTGATGTTTGAGGGAGCTACGAATCCGATAATTTTTGCAGGTAAGAACATTCGTTCCAAATCAGTCACAATTTTGACTTTTCGTTTTGACCAACAATTCGACCATTGCCCATTCCAGTTACGAATCTGATTTTGTTTGCATCAAACAATCGATTTTGACATAAGCCCCTATTCCAATACCTTTCGCATCGATCACAATTCCGATCGTGAATCAACAATAACTCCGAATCCAAGATGATCCGTTTTACTGAAATTACGAACTTTCACAGGTAAGAGAGGTTCACAGCAATTTTGACTTTTCTGAATGTGCCTTTGACTTTCAATTGCGAATAAGCACACAACCACCCCGATTACATTCCCGATTGTAGTAACAATTTTGATTTCATTCGTTCGCAGGAACTCATCATTCTTTCATTCTTCATCACAATCCTTCTTGTTCCGATTGCATTCCAAATAAGCCATTTACGCAGACAAACATTTCCAAATCAAAGGCTTGATTCTGATTGCAAATATAAGTCACAATATCAAATTCAGTTCTAGTTCCTTCCACATCGACTCATTCTGAGCATCAAATGCATCATTCCAAATCCGATCACAAGATCGGTTTCATCACAACAAGATATTCATTCCGATTAGATCTTCACCAATTCGGAAGACGATACACACCAAACCTCAAAATCAAATAGTCAAGAGAGAAATACTAGAATTCGATAATCGATGTAAAAAAAATGCTTGATTTCGATTCTTGATAATAACGATTTTTTTTTTTAATTCATGGATTCGATTCTATGAATAAAGGATGCGACGAGGACTAAAGAACAGAAAATAGGAAACAATCGTCAAAGCTTTAGGTCAACAAAAATTGAGACACCCAGTAACAGATTGAACAAATGGACAAAATCGATTTGGACCCAAGGAAAAAAACGATGAACAGTAACAAACTGGGCTTAATATCGATTGGAAAAATTGAGTTTCATATCCAAATACAAGCGGTGAACAGTAGGAACACGTGACTTAGGGTAAAACAAAGATCTATTAAATCAAAAGATTTTGATCAAAAATCATATTAGATCCAACGGAAAATAATGAATTGAAAAGAGAATTGGATCATATTACCACGAAGAACAGTAAGAACTTTGTAAATCTTCATGAACAGTAGCTTGAACAGAATTTTGATTCCATGCCACCAAAACACCAATAATCTTCAATAATTTGTGCAAAAAATCACCAAATCAAGAACCGATTCTTCAAAAATCAATAGATCTTCAAAGACCCGTTCTGATACCACTTGTTGGGATTAAAACCCTAATTGAGATTTGATGAACAAGATGTGGAAAATAAGAACAAACACAAATACGAAGATTATGTCGAATGATCACTCGATTTATTCAAATATGAGGAATAAATTACACTTAAAGCATAGACTAAAGAATCTAACACTACATAAGAAACCTCACGTGGCAGCTACATTTTGCCTCACTCTTAACCCTAATTGTGAATAATACATGAATATTTATAGGGAAAAGACAAGTCTTGGGCTTTTAACCTAGAATTCATCAAATGGGCCCATTGCCATCATCCATGGAGTGCTTTGAAACCCTACATTGACCCACCAACTCGTCGAGTCCCACAATCCACACGTAACTCTAGACTTCGGTCCTACTCGTCGAGTCTTCCTTGAGCTTGTCGAGTTCACCTTCAAACACGCCGGGACCCTTGTTCAACTGACTTGCTGAGTTCACCTCTGAACTCGCTGAGTCAATCTTCATAAGTTAGGGATATTGCCTTAGACTCTCCAAGTTCATTCCTTGAACTCGTCGAGTACGGTGATCTTCAAGTTCATAGTGAACCCAACTGGCTAAGTCCTCTACCAACTCAACACACCTACTATCAGAAGGGTTTTGGGCAGAAAACGGTCTGACTTGCCGAGTCCTAAGAGCAACTTGTCGAGTTCTCCTAAGTCTAATTCTATTAAGACGATTTCAGTCGAACATAAAGCATCCAAGACCCATATCTAACCTTCTAGGGTTTAAATAACATGCAAAGCCTTTGCCTTTACATCCATGCATGGCCCATTTTGATCAAAAGGCCATAATATCTCTGAGTAGAACCAACCCTATGCTATACTAAATCTCCAGTCACTCCCAGTGTTGGTTCCTTCGCTATCAACTACTGAATGCTTCCTCTTATCACGCCTCAATGTTGAACGCCCAACCCAACGGATGGACCAGATAATCCTTCAAGTAATAGATTTGCTCCTGCAACTATTAGACTCTGACGAGAGTTGCACAACAGAATCAAATCCTTCCCTCTGAGATTATTTAACCCTATTGTGAGAGGCATCGCACCACCCGGTCAACTAACTACTCCATATAAGAATTCCCTTATCGCTACCTCTATCCGAAAACCCCACAATCTCTTATCTGCTTTCTGGATGAACCGAGACCACCCTGGTCCCAACTAATCTGTCGGCTATCTAAAAATACCGGATCCTACCTGGTTACCAAACTTAATTATGATGCTGCCTACTCACATCTGTGTGACCTGCCCTGACCTGGTTTAACCTATCTGAAAAACCCCACAAGCGAGACACACCCATGATACATTCTTACTACTGAATCGGGACCGATGAATGCTACGGGCCACCCTGCAGTCTCATTCTTCCATATTAACTGACCACTAATGAATGTTACGGCTACTCCATAGTGTTACTACACCATTATACTAACAGCTAACTGACGAGTGCTACTGGCCGCCCTGCAACCGTCACTGAATATGATTTCCCTCGATTCATTGGTTCCCTGAGAATACAAGTATTTTGAAAAACGTCAACATATGAAATGTTGGTGAGTTCATAAGTAAGGTTTGAAATCCAATGTTTGTATTGTTTGAAAACCACCAGAAAATCCGATATTTTCTGAAACGAAAAACTTTCGAAAATGTTTGTGGAGATCCATAGGTATGCCTGTTTGTTTCTATACTTGTAAAAATTAATTATTAAAAATTATATGCGTTTCGAATCCGATATGTTTGAAAAACCTAGGAAAACCCGATGTTTTCCTAAGCCTTTGAAAAACCGTTAAGTTGTGTTGAAACCATTACAAGAATAGGAGTGTCATTCCCAGGCGACGTTGGATTATTTTTGAGCATGATTATTTACTACGAACCCGCATTACACAAACGCCCAGTTCATAGCCGTACTAACGATCCCGAAGGCGTCGTTCGTACAAATCACGTTATCCAGCCGCCCTGACTATGTGCCGTCCCACATCCGAAGAGTAAGAGGACACGAAGGCCTCGATGACTCTATTAATCGGTTGGGGATAATATGCGTGCGAGGGGTCCCCGACCCGCCTCGTAAAATATGCAGACTTTTCTAGCAATACCAAGGACCCTTGGGGACCAGTGGTATACAAGCCATTGAAAGTCCCTCTACGTTGTGCCGAGTCGTTGAAACTCAACACTTCGTAGAAAATATGCGTCTTCGGGCCTTAAGATCAGGTCATTGGGCTAGCTAGGCCCAACAAGCAAGATTTTACACTTTTGGGGCCCGAAGATGGTGCGTAGACGTCTGTGCACACTCGTATGTAAGCTAAGTTCCCAAACATTATTTATATGAACCGTAGTGTCGTAGAGTTAGTAGTTGTAGATTTCTATTGGCTCGAGACCGAGCCAATTCGTTTAACAACGACTTTTGGTATTGTAATGTGTTGTATTTCGTCGATAGTCGCGATGCTATTATTTAATCAAATTGTGTATATTGAATTAGCCTTGAAATATTTCTGTTTTCAGCCCCTCATTATTTGTAAAATTTACATTTTCAACCCTTTTATTTAATATTTCTCGGTTTAGTCCTTAAATTAATTTTCTTGACATTTTAACACCAAAAATTATTGAAATTAATATTTTTCAGCATATTTTTCATAGAAAACAGTTTAAGTCCCTGAAAATGCAGTTTTCTCGGTTTTAATCCCTTCTTTTCGCAACTTTGACAATTTTGGCCCAAATTGGAAAATTTTTACAACTTTGGTCCTTTTTAAATTTAAAAAGCATTTTAAACCTTTGAAAAGGATTTGGAACACTTATAGTCCACTGTTTTACAGAAAATCACAGTTTTGGCCCTCCAAAACAGAAAAATTCGCATAATGGGCCTCATTGGGCCGAAATTTTCATTTTTAGCCCATTAAGCTTGAAATTCATGTTTTTAATCCTCTAATTGAGTATAATTCCAGAAATAGTTTTATGGAAACTGTTTTGGCACACTTCATCCATCAGAATCTGTGAAATGTCAATTTGGGCCCTTAATTTTGTATTTTTCACATTTTTGGCCCAAAATTTGTGTTTTTAGCTTAAAGAAAATTGTTACTAAACCATTTAGCTATCTTTCTTGAAACACTTTGTATGTAGAAATACATTTCATGCTAAAATCATATAGCATAAGTTATATCTCGGTTTTGAGGAGTTTTATGGCTAGATCCAACATTAAAACACATAAAAGCATACATTAAAGCATGGAAATCATACAAGGCATATAAACACATATAGATCTACACTTTCACTTGTATTCCCCCCCCCCCCCCCCCCACAAAACTCATAAAAACAGAAAATAGGGGGTATAAAGCTCACCTTGGGTGTGGGGGCTCGGTTTTGCAAAGAAATGGAAGGAAAATGAAGTGTTTTTGGCCTTAGCTCCCTTCCTTGGTAGATCTCGAGTTTGAGATGGTTCTAGGGTGCAAGATCACGATTTTTGCATGGATTAGGAAGAGATTTTTGATAAATAAGGAGTACAAGTCATAGATCCAAGCAAAACCTTACCTTAGATGATGATTTTTGTGGAAGAACTTCCTTGAATGCTTCCTAATTTTCGAGATTTTGGATGGAGAAGAAGGGAGTGTTCTTGAGAGAGAGTTGAGAGATTTTTGTGGTGTGTGTGTGTGTGTATGGCCGAGAGTGAGAGAGAGAAGAGAAGAAGAGGTGATATTTGAGGTGATGTGCATGGAGAAATGAGAATAATGCATGGATATCCTATGGGTAAAGATGAGGTGTCATTTGAAAGTCAACTCTTTCTTGGATTTGGGCCTTGGGCCGAGAATGTGAAGGGAAAAAGGAAAAATTTGGGCTTTTGCCCCTAAGCCCACTATTAGAGTTAATCTTGGGTATGTTTCAAGCTTAAAAGAATGTTGTAGGATTTTTATGTTTTTATTGGACTAGTTTAGGTTATTCCTGGCTCAAAGCTTTCAATTCATTTCATTCTAGGCCCAATATGGCCCAAAATGTTGAAATAAATAAGTGTGAGTCCAAATAGAGCCCAATTAGGGTTCTAAGCCCATGATAGTCTAATTGGAAGCTTATTGGTCCATTTGGATCCAATAGGGGAGTCCTAATCCAAAATGGACTTAACAAGGACTTTTAGGGTCTCCAATTGTTTGAGGACTATTTGTAATACTAGCATGTTGTGTTTGATTGAAGTTTTTGATTCACATTAACTTGAATGTATAGATTACATGGCTCAAAATTTACAGTTGTGACATCATCCCCCCTTTAGAGGGAATTTCGTCCCGAAATTTTGTTTGAAAGCTAGATCTGTGAATGCTAGAATAGGTGAGGGTACTTCTGCTTCATTTGATCTTCGCGTTCCCACGTGAATTCTGGCCCACGCTTCGCGTTCCACCGTACCTTCACGATCGGGATGCGACTCTGCTTAGTACGCTTCACCTCCCTATCCATGATTTCGATTGGTTCTTCGACGAACAGGAGATTCTCATTAATTTCGATTTCGTCAAGAGGAATGACAAGGGTTTCACCTGATAGGCACTTCTTCAGATTAGAGACATGAAACACGGGGTGTACACCGTTTAGCTCCGCGGGTAGTTGTATTTTGTAGGCTACCGGACCTATTCGGGCGACGATTTCGAAAGGTCCAATGTACCGTGGGTTTAGCTTTCCCCGTTTTCCGAAACGTATAACCCCTTTCCAGGGTGAGACTTTCAACAATACTCGATCACCGACCTGGAACTCTAAGGGCTTTCGTCGTTTGTCTGCGTAGCTCTTTTGTCTGTCACGCGACGCTTGCAATCGAGCTCTGATCTGAACGATCTTCTCTGTGGTTTCGCGAATAATCTCCGGTCCTGTTAGTGCCCTGTCCGACGTATGCGTTCTTGCTAGCTGGGTGTCACCTACTTCAGCCCAACATAACGGTGATCTACATTTACGCCCGTACAGTGCTTCGAAAGGGGCCACCTTGATGCTCGAATGATAACTATTGTTATATGAGAATTCGATCAACGGTAGGTGGGTATCCCAAGACTTTTCGAAGTCTATTACACATGCACGAAGCATGTCTTCAAGCGTCTGAATGGTTCGTTCGCTTTGACCGTCCGTTTGTGGGTGATACGCGGTGCTCATATCGAGGTGAGTTCCCATTGCCTTGTGGAGTGATTGCCAAAACCGCGACGTGAACCTACTGTCCCTATCCGAGATGATAGATTTTGGCACTCCATGGAGTCTTACGATCTCTCGTAGGTACAACCGTGTCAGTCTCTCCATCTTGTAGGATTCCTTGATTGGAAGGAAATGGGCAGATTTCGTCAGTCGGTCAATTATTACCCATATGGTGTCCAGTCCGTCCGACGTCTTGGGCAGCTTGGTCACGAAATCCATAGAAATACCCTCCCATTTCCACTCAGGGATTGCCGGTTGCTGTAACAATCCGGAAGGTTTCTGGTATTCCACTTTTACTTTGGCGCACGTAAGGCACTTACCAACATGAGTCGCGATTTCCGCCTTCATGTTAGGCCACCAATAGTGTTGCTTGATGTCCAAATACATCTTGTCCGAACCGGGATGAATGGAGTATCGTGTCTTGTGGGCTTCCTTCATAACGGTCTCCCTAAATCCTCCGATTTTTGGGACCCAAATACGGTTCATGAAGTAGTATACCCCATTCTCTTTGACTTCCAAGTTCTTCTCCATTCCGCGTAATGCCTCGCTAGTTCTATTTTCCGCTTTCATAGCCTCTGCCTGAACTGATGCAATTTGAGTGGCCAGATGAGACTCAATGGTTATCGAGTGCGTTTTCGTACGGCGATTAGAGTACTCCTTCCGACTTAAGGCATCGGCTACTACGTTGGCCTTGCCTAGATGGTACTTGATCTCGCATTCGTAGTCGTTTAGCAATTCCACCCATCTTCGTTGTCTCATGTTCAGCTCCTTCTGATTCAAGATGTGCTGGAGATTCTTGTGGTCCGTGAAGATGGTGCACTTTGTACCGTACAGGTAGTGCCTCCAAATTTTCAAAGCGAAGACCACGGCTCCCAGTTCTAGGTCATGGGTCGTGTAATTTACTTCGTGCGTCTTTAGTTGGCGGGACGCATATGCTATCACTCTTCCACGTTGCATGAGAACGCAACCTAAGCCTTGATTCGACGCGTCACAGTAGACTACAAAATCTTCCGTTCCTTCGGGTAGAGATAGCACGGGAGCGCTAGAGAGGGCTTGCTTCAAGGTTCGAAACGCAATCTCTTGTCGGTCTGTCCACTTGAATGGCACGCTCTTTTGTGTAAGCAAGGTAAGCGGCTTGGCGATCTTAGAGAAGTTTTGGATGAATCTCCTATAGTAGCCTGCTAGGCCTAAGAACTGACGAATTTCGGTGGGCGTAGTCGGAGTTGCCCATCCTTCCACAGCTTTGACCTTAGAAGGATCCACATGAATTCCGTCTTGGCTAACTACGTGGCCTAGGAAATTCACACTCCGGAGCCAGAACTCGCACTTGGAGAGTTTGGCGTAAAGCTTTTCCGTTCGCAGAGTCTCTAAGATTTGTCGGAGATGTTGGCCATGCTCCTCTTTGCTTCGAGAATAGACGAGGATGTCATCGATAAACACAATGACGAAGTTGTCCAGGAACGGTCGACAGATTCGATTCATTAGGTCCATAAATGCGGCAGGTGCATTTGTTAGACCGAAGGGCATTACGACGAATTCATAATGTCCGTAGCGGGTTTGAAAAGCGGTTTTAGGAATATCCTCTTCTCGGACTTTGAGTTGGTGGTACCCAGACCGTAGATCTATTTTAGAAAAATAACTAGCTCCTTGGAGCTGATCAAATAGATCATCGATTCGAGGGAGTGGGTAGCGGTTTTTAACAGTGAGTTTATTCAACTCCCTGTAATCGATGCACATTCTGAAAGATCCGTCCTTCTTTTTGACAAAGAGCACCAGAGCTCCCCATGGCGAGTAGCTAGGTCGGATAAATCCCTTGTCCAGAAGCTCACTGAGTTGGCTGGACAATTCCTGCATTTCAGCAGGTGCCAACCGATATGGTGATTTAGCGAGAGGAGTTGCTCCTGGAACTAGGTCGATTCGAAACTCAACCTGTCTCTCTGGGGGTACTCCTGGAAGATCTTCGGGAAACACGTCCGGAAATTCACATGCTACTGGAATGTCTTGGATGTTAGTTTCTTCTTTGGTCTTGTCCACTATGTGAGCCAAGAACGCCAAATTGTTCTTTCGCAAGTGTTTTTGTGCTTTGATGCACGAGATGAGACGAAGATTCGCACTGGGTTTGTCTCCGTAAATTACTAGGGTTTCGTGATTTGGGAGACGAAGGCGAATGGCCTTCTCATGGCACATAATCTCAGCATGATGGGGGCTTAACCAATCCATGCCGATAATCACATCGAAACTCCTAATTGATACTGGCATCAGATCTATTTGTAAGACGTGTTGGGTGAGGGTTAGGGTACATCCGATATAGATCTCCCTAGTGGATTCGGTTTTTCCATTGGCCATTTCCACCGTATAGGTTTCATTTAGCTTCTGGGGTTGTTGTTTTAATAAATGTTTAAACTTCTCACTTACGAAACTTCGCTCCGCTCTGGTATCAAATAAGATGCATGCATAAGTGTGGTTTAAGAGGAACGTACCGGTCACAACTGCGGGGTCTTGAACTGCATCACCCTGACCCATGGTCAGCATTCTTCCTGCTCCTCTGTTTCCTGAGTTGTTGTTGTTGTTAGGGCAATCTCGACGGAAATGCCCCGTCCTTCCACACCCAAAATAGGTGTGGCTAGGCCCTGCGTTATTGCCGCCGGTATTGGTGTTGATGTTATTGCGGCGGTTGTTGTTGTTCTGGTTGTTTCCCTGACTCTGGTTCTGAGAAGGATAAGTCCTGCAGAACCTTGCAGTGTGTCCCCTTCGGTTGCAACTGGTGCAATGGAACTCCTTGCATTCTCCATGGTGATGGAACCCGCACTTATTGCACTTGGGAGAATTACCGGAATAGGGTCGTGAAGCATTTGAAGTAGCTGAGGCTGGAGCATGTGATGTGACTGGAACCGGCGCAGTGACAGCGTGAACTGCCACCGTTTGCTGCTTTTTAGAGGTCTCGGGACCCTGACGCCCCTTTCTCTTGTTGTTCCACCCTTTCTTACCATCACCCTCCTTTTTCTTCTCAGTCTCCACTGGCTTCTCGCCCTTCTTGTTGTTATGATCATATAGCCTCTTTGCCAATCTCTTCGCACTGCCAAATGTTTCAGGGTTTGCAGCTATCACATTCCCTTGAATGGGGGATGTCAGTCCCCAGATGAATCGTTCGATCTTCTTTCCCTCTGATGTGATCATACCCGGGCACAACAGAGATAGTTCACTGAATCTCGATATGTAAGCATCGATATTCCCATTCTGCACCGTGAGATTCCATAGTTCCTGCTCCATCTTCTGTATTTCACCTCGGGGGCAGTACTCAGCCGTCAACATCTCTTTCATTTCTGCCCAGGGAATAGAGTTGGCGACAGGGAGCGTCATAGCTTCTACGTGTCCATTCCACCAAGTGAGTGCTTGGTCCACAAAAGTGCAGGCCGCGAACTTCACCTTCATCTGCTCGGAGCACTCGCATATCTCGAATACCGACTCTACCTTCTCGATCCATCGCTTTAGAGCGATCACTCCTCCAGTACCGTTGAAAGTTCGGGGTTTAGCGTTCGCAAAATCCTTGTAGGTGCACGTTTTAGTGGGTCCTTGGTTCGTCCCGTTGTTCGAACTTCCGGATCCTTGCCCGTTACCTCCTCCGTTGTTCCCTCGGTGAAGTTGTGCCATAGCTGTTGTGACCGCAGCAGACACGGCTGCCTGGAAAGCAGTGGAGTCAACTTCGGGCGGGGTTGGTTCGGGATTTCTGCGAGTAGCTGGGCGAGGCATCTTTTTGTCATGAAACGGAAAGATGTTGAGTGTACGTGGTTTCTGTGAGGTTGTGATCCTACTAATTAGGTGTATGATACGAACCTAAACATTACTACCATCGAGCATATAATCATAACGTCTCAACACATAACAACTGAGAATATCATAGCAAAACACCCAAAAGTTTATTAATATTATCCGTGTTTAGTACAAGAAAATTTGCTCGTAAGAGCATACATAAGTAACACTAATCCGACAGCATCACGGCTCCATGAGTAGTGTAGTCACTTAAACATAGAGCCGGAGTACATAACATATTTCCTAATATCCTACTATGATAAGTCTATCTCTAACCGCGATGAGCTGCGTCAGGAGGTGGTGCTGAAGATGTGGATGCTCCCTGAAGACGAGCCACTAGGCGTTCTGCGTCCTGAAGTCGAGACTCCCACCTCACCTGCCTCATGTGAAACTCCCGGAGGACGTCACGCGTCTCCTGTTCCGCACGCTCGACCCTAGTCCACAACTGGCGTACTTGATCAGCGGTGCCCTGAGCAAGGTCGCCGGTGTCCCGCAATCGTCTCACCATGACCGGTAGGGCTCGGTCGGCCGGTCCTCCATCCCTCAAGTCAAAGAACTCACGTGACATGCCAAACGGGGGTCGCTGTCCCTGATGTCTGCTCCATCTCCAAAGATCAATGCCCCAAGGAGGGGTAGGTCCAGTGGGGCCCACACGGTAAGCGGGCACCCTGATCGGGTAAGGGGGGTCGATGACCTCGGATTCTGCATCCGAATCACCCCCTTCGCTGTCATCGAGCTCCTCTCCGAAAGGTTCTTCGTCTTCTTCGGGTTCGGCAGGCTCGCCCTCGACTTCTGCCTCCGGTTCCCTGTCAGATTCTTCTTCGGGGTCCTCCTCAGGTTCCTCTTCGGGCTCTTCCTCAGGCTCCTTTAGCCGCCCGTTGTTTCCCTGATTAGGGAAGTAGGGGTCTCCAGGGTGATGAAAACCAGCCATGCTGTCTGCGCGAGTACGTAAATATGCTAACATTATTCCTAGGGTACTATGACTATTATACAGACTAAGCAAACATTCTCTTTTTGGGTGGTAAAGGGTATAGTTTTAGGTTCCCTGGCTATCCCGACCTCATCAAGACGTGTGTTAGTTTTACCTTGGAGAGAATGTAGTTGATCAGGCTACATTCACTCCTTGGTATCACTAAGAACAGTCCCGAATTAACCGAGATACCAGTGTTATTGTTGTTTGATTCAGTGTTAGATTCTTATCCCTAATGCAAGCAAGTGTGTTTTATTTACTTGTTTTGTTCAGAGTTATGTTAGTCCCTCTTTTTGGTTTATAGTTGCATATCAATGTATGGCTCGACATGCTAGTTCACTATAAACAAAGCTCTGATACCAACCTGTCACACCCCCGAACCAGACGGCGGAAACGTCCGGGGGCTGTCGTGACTCAATTGAATACCATAACATTGCATATATATGAAACATAACAACATTCGTCACCATTCATCAATACAGTACAACCAGTAGTGTTTACATGAAATACATTGGTTAAACATTACATTCCCAAAAATTAATTTGTTCAATTCATACAAAAATAAACTGCAACCGTCACTGAATATGATTTCCCTCGATTCATTGGTTCCCTGAGAATACAAGTATTTTGAAAAACGTCAACATATGAAATGTTGGTGAGTTCATAAGTAAGGTTTGAAATCCAATGTTTGTATTGTTTGAAAACCACCAGAAAATCCGATATTTTCTGAAACGAAAAACTTTCGAAAATGTTTGTGGAGATCCATAGGTATGCCTGTTTGTTTCTATACTTGTAAAAATTAATTATTAAAAATTATATGCGTTTCGAATCCGATATGTTTGAAAAGCCTAGGAAAACCCGATGTTTTCCTAATCCTTTGAAAAACCGTTAAGTTGCGTTGAAACCATTACAAGAATAGGAGTGTCATTCCCAGGCGACGTTGGATTATTTTTGAGCATGATTATTTACTACGAACCCGCATTACACAAACGCCCAGTTCATAGCCGTACTAACGATCCCGAAGGCGTCGTTCGTACAAATCACGTTATCCAGCCGCCCTGACTATGTGCCGTCCCACATCTGAAGAGTAAGAGGACACGAAGGCCTCGATGACTCTATTAATCGGTTGGGGATAATATGCGTGCGAGGGGTCCCCGACCCGCCTCGTAAAATATGCAGACTTTTCTAGCAATACCAAGGACCCTTGGGGACCAGTGGTATACAAGCCATTGAAAGTCCCTCTACGTTGTGCCGAGTCGTTGAAACTCAACACTTCGTAGAAAATATGCGTCTTCGGGCCTTAAGATCAGGTCATTGGGCTAGCTAGGCCCAACAAGCAAGATTTTACACTTTTGGGGCCCGAAGATGGTGCGTAGATGTCTGTGCACACTCGTATGTAAGCTAAGTTCCCAAACATTATTTATATGAACCGTAGTGTCGTAGAGTTAGTAGTTGTAGATTTCTATTGGCTCGAGACCGAGCCAATTCGTTTAACAACGACTTTTGGTATTGTAATGTGTTGTATTTCGTCGATAGTCGCGATGCTATTATTTAATCAAATTGTGTATATTGAATTAGCCTTGAAATATTTCTGTTTTCAGCCCCTCATTATTTGTAAAATTTACATTTTCAACCCTTTTATTTAATATTTCTCGGTTTAGTCCTTAAATTAATTTTCTTGACATTTTAACACCAAAAATTATTGAAATTAATATTTTTCAGCATATTTTTCATAGAAAACAGTTTAAGTCCCTGAAAATGCAGTTTTCTCGGTTTTAATCCCTTCTTTTCGCAACTTTGACAATTTTGGCCCAAATTGGAAAATTTTTACAACTTTGGTCCTTTTTAAATTTAAAAAGCATTTTAAACCTTTGAAAAGGATTTGGAACACTTATAGTCCACTGTTTTACAGAAAATCACAGTTTTGGCCCTCCAAAACAGAAAAATTCGCATAATGGGCCTCATTGGGCCGAAATTTTCATTTTTAGCCCATTAAGCTTGAAATTCATGTTTTTAATCCTCTAATTGAGTATAATTCCAGAAATAGTTTTATGGAAACTGTTTTGGCACACTTCATCCATCAGAATCTGTGAAATGTCAATTTGGGCCCTTAATTTTGTATTTTTCACATTTTTGGCCCAAAATTTGTGTTTTTAGCTTAAAGAAAATTGTTACTAAACCATTTAGCTATCTTTCTTGAAACACTTTGTATGTAGAAATACATTTCATGCTAAAATCATATAGCATAAGTTATATCTCGGTTTTGAGGAGTTTTATGGCTAGATCCAACATTAAAACACATAAAAGCATACATTAAAGCATGGAAATCATACAAGGCATATAAACACATATAGATCTACACTTTCACTTGTATTCCCCCCCCCCCCCACAAAACTCATAAAAACAGAAAATAGGGGGTATAAAGCTCACCTTGGGTGTGGGGGCTCGGTTTTGCAAAGAAATGGAAGGAAAATGAAGTGTTTTTGGCCTTAGCTCCCTTCCTTGGTAGATCTCGAGTTTGAGATGGTTCTAGGGTGCAAGATCACGATTTTTGCATGGATTAGGAAGAGATTTTTGATAAATAAGGAGTACAAGTCATAGATCCAAGCAAAACCTTACCTTAGATGATGATTTTTGTGGAAGAACTTCCTTGAATGCTTCCTAATTTTCGAGATTTTGGATGGAGAAGAAGGGAGTGTTCTTGAGAGAGAGTTGAGAGATTTTTGTGGTGTGTGTGTGTGTGTATGGCCGAGAGTGAGAGAGAGAAGAGAAGAAGAGGTGATATTTGAGGTGATGTGCATGGAGAAATGAGAATAATGCATGGATATCCTATGGGTAAAGATGAGGTGTCATTTGAAAGTCAACTCTTTCTTGGATTTGGGCCTTGGGCCGAGAATGTGAAGGGAAAAAGGAAAAATTTGGGCTTTTGCCCCTAAGCCCACTATTAGAGTTAATCTTGGGTATGTTTCAAGCTTAAAAGAATGTTGTAGGATTTTTATGTTTTTATTGGACTAGTTTAGGTTATTCCTGGCTCAAAGCTTTCAATTCATTTCATTCTAGGCCCAATATGGCCCAAAATGTTGAAATAAATAAGTGTGAGTCCAAATAGAGCCCAATTAGGGTTCTAAGCCCATGATAGTCTAATTGGAAGCTTATTGGTCCATTTGGATCCAATAGGGGAGTCCTAATCCAAAATGGACTTAACAAGGACTTTTAGGGTCTCCAATTGTTTGAGGACTATTTGTAATACTAGCATGTTGTGTTTGATTGAAGTTTTTGATTCACATTAACTTGAATGTATAGATTACATGGCTCAAAATTTACAGTTGTGACACACAACAACTGTAAGCATAAATGCTTAGTGAGTTCCCCAATATACAACTTACGCACATACGCCTTTCCAGGCCCGACCTTCCGGTCCATGTGTCTCAGGGGACTTCCGTCCCTGCTGGGTAAACCTTCCGGTCCTACCCACGTCGACCTTCCGGTCCATCACACATCGTATCGCCTTCCGGCCCATAACATATTGCCTTCCGGCCCATAACATATATAGCACATATAACAAATAACTTACCACATATAGCATACATATCACATATCATATTCGACCTTCCAGTCACACAGTCAAACCCTTCCGGGTACAGTATAGTGAGAAGACTCACCTCGTAAAAGCTGAACGCTAGCAAATCCCGAAATGACTCGTGCACAACCGACGAGCTACAACCTCCCTGGAATATGCCCTCTCTGTGTCTCCAAACCGCAGAACTCGAATCCCTTGCTGTTCCTTTAGCCAAGACCCTTCTCCTCCTTGCCCAACAATTTCTTCAAGCCCTAATATCCTCCAATCTTGCTCTAGATGCCCACAGCCGTTTAGGGTTCCTCTCAATCGACTAAAAACGGACAATGACGGCCTATAAGAGCATTATATACGATCCAAAACCGAACGGTTAGGGTTTCTGCTGAACAGCGTCGACTCGCCGAGTCCATATCTGGACTCGTCGAGTCCAGTCGCGGACCCGCGACCAAGTCTGCGATCCTACTCGGCGAGTCTAGGCTCCAACTCGCCGAGTCCCCTCTTAACTCACCCCAAAAACATAATTAAACAATACCTGAGATTTCGGGCTGTTACAACTCTCCCCCACTTGGATTAGACTTCGCCCTCGAAGTCTCACTCTGCAAATAGTTCCGGATGCTGCTCCCGCATCTTGCGTTCCGGTTCCCAAGTCATTTCCGATCCCTTACGGTGTTGCCATTGAACCAACACCAGAGGTACCTCCTTGTTCCTCATAACCTTGATCTTCCGATCTCTGATAGCCACTGGTCTCTCCACGTAATTCAGGCTCGCATCCACCTGAATATCCTCCAATGGAACCACTGCCGACTCATCGGCTATGCACTTCCTCAACTGCGACACATGAAAAGTGTCGTGGATCTGACCCAACTCCGCTGGCAACTCCAACCGATAGGCTACCCGGCCTATCCTTGTAATCACACGAAATGGCCCAATATACCGGGGCCCCAATTTGCCCCTCTTCCTGAATCGAATCACTCCTTTCCAAGGAGAGACCTTCAGGAGAACGAAGTCGCCGACCTGAAATTCAAGTTCGGATCGGCGCCTGTCTGCATAACTCTTCTGTCGGCTCTGGGCAGTCAATAACCTTTGTCTCACTTGCTGAATCTGCTCTGTCGTCTGGAGCACGATCTCTGTGCTGCCCATCACTCTCTGTCCCACCTCTCCCCAGCAAATGGGGGTTCGACACCTCCTACCATACAACAGCTCAAAAGGTGGCATGCCAATGCTCGAATGATGGCTGTTGTTGTAGGAAAACTCTGCCAATGGTAAATACGCATCCCAACTACCCCCGAAGTCTAACACACACGCTCGGAGCATGTCCTCCAGCGTCTGAATCGTCCGCTCGCTCTGACCGTCTGTCTGGGGATGGTATGCGATACTAAAATGCAATTTAGTACCCAACTCCTCATGGAATTTCTTCCAGAACCTGGAAGTGAAGCGCACATCACGGTCTGACACAATCGAGATCGGCACCCCATGCCGAGATACCACTTCTCTCACATATATCTCTGCCAACTTCTCCGCTGAAGAACTCTCGCTGATGGCAAGGAAGTGTGCACTCTTCGTCAACCTATCCACAATCACCCAAATTGCATCAACTCCCCTGGCAGTTCTCGGCAATTTGGTGATGAAATCCATAGTGATCTGCTCCCACTTCCACTCGGGGATCTCCAATGGCTGTAACTTGCCATGCGGTCTCTGGTGCTCAGCCTTAACCCTACGGCAGGTTAAGCACCGCTCGACGAACCATGCAACGTCCCTCTTCATACAGGGCCACCAATACTCTTTCCTCAGGTCCAAATACATCTTCGTAGCACCGGGATGGATCGAGAATTTCGATCTATGAGCCTCTTCCATCAAAGTAATACGCGTACCGCCCACAAACGGTACCCAAATCCGACCCTGAAACGTCATAAGCCCTCGCACATCCTTAACGAACTCTGAAATTAATCCCACGACTCGCTCTTTCTTCTGCATTTCTGGTTGCACAACTTCGGCCTGCGCCCCACGAATAGCATCCAATACTGGAGTCATCACAGTCAGTCTCAAGCATACATCTCGCAATGGAGTGCTCTCCGCCCTGCGGCTCAACGCGTCGGCTACCACATTAGCCTTACCTGGGTGGTACAGGATCTCACAATCATAATCCTTGACCACATCCAACCACCTCCTCTGACGCATATTTAGGTTGGGCTGATCCATCAAATACTTCAAGCTCTTATGGTCCGTATATATCGTACATCGAACCCCATACAGGTAGTGACGCCAAATCTTGAGAGCGAACACTACTGCTCCCAACTCTAAATCATGCGTGGGATATCTCGCCTCATGAGGCTTCAGCTGCCTCGACGCATACGCTATCACATGACCCCTCTGCATCAACACTGCACCCAGTCCCGAAATCGATGCGTCGCAATATACCACAAAACCCTCCATCCCTTCTGGAAGAGCTAATACCGGGGCTTCGCACAACCTCTGGCGAAGTGTCTCAAAGGAGGTCTGCTGCTCGGGCCCCCATGAGAATGCAACACCCTTCCGGGTCAATCTGGTGAGTGGCACTGCGATCTTGGAGAAATCCTTGATGAATCTCCGATAATACCCTGCCAACCCCAGGAAGCTCCTGATCTCAGAAGGTGACTTCGGCACCTCCCAACTCATCACCGCCTCAACCTAGGCTGGATCGACCAATATCCCTTTCTGATTGACAACATGTCCTAGAAATTGGACCTCTCGCAGCCAGAAGTCACATTTGGAGAACTTTGCATAAAGCTTCTCCGACCTCAATACCTCAAGGACCTCCCTCAAATGCTCCTCATGCTGCTCTCTAGATCTAGAATACACCAGAATGTCGTCGATGAATACAATCACTGACCGATCCAACATCGGTCTGCATACCCTGTTCATGAGATCCATGAACACCGCCGGGGCATTGGTGAGTCCGAAAGGCATCACCACAAACTCATAATGCCCATATCGCGTCCTAAACGCTGTCTTCTGGACATCCTCCTCCCGCACTCTCACCTGATGGTACCCTGACCTCAGATCGATCTTGGAAAACCAAGATGCTCCCTGCAACTGATCGAATAAATCATCGATCCTCGGCAACGGGTAACGGTTCTTGACCGTCAACTTGTTCAACTCCCGGTAATCAATACACATCCGGTGTGAACCATCCTTCTTCTTGACGAACAGAATAGGTGCTCCCCACGGCGAGCTGCTCGGCCAAATGAATCCCTTCCCCAATAGCTCCTGGAGCTGCGAGGACAACTCTTGCATCTCTGGAGGTGCAAGACGATAAGGCACTTTAGCAATAGGCGCGGCCCCCGGAACCAGATCGATACCAAACTCTACTTGCCTCACAGGAGGTACTCCCGGCAGCTCCTCGGGGAAAACATCTGGAAACTCACGCACCACAGGGACCTCCTCAACTGATTTCGGTCTCTCGAGAACCTCCCGCGTATCCATCACATACGCCACAAAACCCTTACAGCCCTGCTGTAGACACTGCCTCGCCCTAGCGGCCGAACAAAAAGCTGATCCCGAACGGGTACCCTCGCCGTACACCGAAAGGACTCCCCCACTATGGTCTCGTATGGTCACCAGCTGATGCTCACAGTCGATGACAGCGCCGAATCGGCTCAACCAGTCCATGCCTACGATGACACAGACATCACCCATCGCAATAGGGATCAGGTCAATCGGGAATTCAACCCCGAAAATCTCTAGTACACATCCCCGAAGAACCTCCGTGGCACAAATCACTTTCTCGTCAGCTATAGAAACTCTCAAAGGTCGACTCAACGACTCACGACTAACGCTGATATGCTGACTAAAGGCTAAGGACACAAAGGACCTACTCGCACCCGAGTCAAATAACACTAAGGCAGGCACAGAGTTCACAAGAAAAGTACCTACGCATATAATAACATAAGCATAACATCTCGACATTAAAATAATTACATGAATTACAACATACCTGCCACAACATCGGGCGCAGCGCGGACCTCCTCCGCAGTCAGCTGAAAGGCTCTTCCCCGAGCCCTCGGGGCCTCGGCCTTCACCGGTCGAGTCGCAGTAGCTCCGGCAGCAGGTGCAGATCCCTGAAGAAGCTGAGGGCACTCGGCCTTCCTATGGCCAGTCTGGTTGCAATGAAAGCAAACCGTAAATCCCTTGGGACACTCCCTAGCAATGTGCCCCTCCTTGCCACACTTGTAGCAAGCACCAGATCGACACGCCCCCTCATGACCCTTGCCGCACTTTCCGCAAGTGCGGCTCTTCGAACCTCCCGTCCTCGCGTCGGCGGACTTGGTCCGCTTGGCTGCCGGCTGGAACTGAGCCGGTCGCCGGTCCACCCGCTGAGACTCGGCCTCCTCCCTGGCCTGGGTCTCCAACTCGATCTCGCGCTTCCTGGCATTCGCCTGAAGCTCAGCAAAAGTATGGTAGGTGGAGTTCGACACAAACTCCCGGATATCCCTCCTCAACACTCCCAAGTACCGGCTCATCCGAGCCTGATCAGTGGACACCAGCTCGGGGCAGAACATCGCCCTCTCATGAAACTTCCGCGTAATCACCGCAACGGAATCAGTACCCTGCTTGAGGGTTAAGAACTCCTGCACCAATCGTTCCCTCTCCACCGGGGGAACGTACTCATCCCTGAACATGGCAGTAAACCCCTCCCATGTCACCGCTGTAGTCTCTGCCAAAGTGAAGTTCGCCGTCACGAACTTCCACCAGTCCTTCGCTCCCAGGCGGAGTTGGTTCAAAGCGAACCGTATCCTCAGGTGCTCCGGGCATGAACACGTGTAGAAGCACCCCTCTATGTCCGCGATCCACCTCATCGCAGCAATCGGGTCCTGCGTCCCATCGAACTCCGGTGGCTTCGTGTTGCTGAACTCTCGGAACAGCAACGAGTCACCTCCCTGTGGCCTAGCAGCGGCCACAGCTGCGGTAGCTGCAGCGGTTGCAGCCTCAGTCAACGCGGCGTACCGCTCATCGAATGTCTCCATCAGGGTGGTCTTAATAGACCCAAACATCTCCGGGATCTCAGCCCGGATCGCTGCCGCCACCTCCTCGTGAATCATCTGACGAATATCCTCGTCACTCACACCGCTCGAACTCGCTCCGTGGCGCGGTCTAACCATGATGTCTCTGAAATACAACATAAAACTATCAGAGACTCCACCGAGTATAATCGTACTCGATACGCAACCCTACTCAGTCCCCGACATCCAGGGATTCTTACTTGGGTCTCCCACTGACCCGGTGTCCTCGGTAGTACGGGCCCAATACTACCGACCACACCGCAGCAGTGTTCATCCCAAGTCCTCCTCCCCAAACTCCGGATAGTGAGTACTCTACTACTGATATGCACTATCTACCCGCATGCTAGCAACGCATCTCATATAGGCAAATTTTCCTAGACTAAGGCATCACAAATCAGGACATTCTAGTCCTATCATGGATACCTAGTCTTCTAGCATGCATAACAATTCATATCATATAATATTGTAAGGTATTTGGGGATCTTTACCGTTCGGGCGCTGACTGATCGTACACACTGCTTCTTTCTTGCTTACCATGAAACCATTTACAAAAGTTTATGCCTTTATTTAAAAAGTTTCCCTCAAATCCTCGGTTTGAGTTCAGCTACTCCCGAAGGTGCACCCGAATCCCTCAAACCAAGGCTCTGATACCAATTGTAACAACGCAAATTTTTAAACAAATTTCTTTTTTTTTTTAATTATATATATTTATTTCCATTCATAACAAGGCATAAATAGTTTAAGTATTCTGTCAAATACAAATAGTCAAAATCCCAAGATCATTAAAGCAGTCTTCAGTGTGTATCAATCACGCCGGCGCCTTCCCACGGTCCTCGCTAGTACCTGAAATACATGCACAACAACTGTAAGCATAAATGCTTAGTGAGTTCCCCAATATACAACTTACGCACATACGCCTTTCCAGGCCCGACCTTCCGGTCCATGTGTCTCAGGGGACTTCCGTCCCTGCTGGGTAAACCTTCCGGTCCTACCCACGCCGACCTTCCGGTCCATCACACAACGTATCGCCTTCCGGCCCATAACATATTGCCTTCCGGCCCATAATATAATCGCCTTCCGGCCCATAACATACATAGCACATATAACAAATAACTTACCACATATAGCATACGTATCACATATCATATTCGACCTTCCGGTCACACAGTCAAACCCTTCCGGGTACAGTATAGTGAGAAGACTCACCTCGTAAAAGCTGAACGCTAGCAAATCCCGAAATGACTCGTGCACAATCGACGAGCTACAACCTCCCTGGAATATGCCCTCTCTGTGTCTCCAAACCGCAGAACTCGAATCCCTTACTGTTCCTTTAGCCAAGACCCTTCTCCTCCTTGCCCAACAATTTCTTCAAGCCCTAATATCCTCCAATCTTGCTCTAGATGCCCACAGCCGTTTAGGGTTCCTCTCAATCGACTAAAAACGGACAATGACGGCCTATAAGAGCATTATATACGATCCAAAACCGAACGGTTAGGGTTTCTGCTGAACAGCGTCGACTCGCCGAGTCCATATCTGGACTCGTCGAGTCCAGTCGCGGACCCACGACCAAGTCTGCGATCCTACTCGGCGAGTCTAGGCTCCAACTCGCCGAGTCCCCTCTTAACTCACCCCAAAAACATAATTAAACAATACCTGAGATTTCGGGTTGTTACACAAAGATGATGGACAACCATCCATCAAGAAAGCATGGACTATTAGAAAGCGGTTGATGCTACACATTTCTGTTTTCCATTCTATAATGATTAGAGTCAAATTCAAACTTACCTGATGGAGTTTCTAATTGACTACAATCGTCTTTAATCACATATGGCTTGAAGATGGAACTAGAAATCTTCGGTTTTATAGGTAATCTGTAAGTTCTCTCTATCTCATTTTACAATATATTATTTCTAAATTTATCTTCCATTGTATTGTTCGAAGATTTTGAATGTGTGTTGAAAACTCGTTGGTATTGGACCTTCCGGTAATCTTTTCCAATGATGTGAGGATAAAACTAATTATGTATAAAAGGCATGAATCTAGCAATAAATTGAGTTGCAATTGCAACATGATCAGATCGTGTTTTTGATGATTTCGTGTATCTTGATTGTGATCGATCATTGACTTTGTTAGTTGTTAAATAAAATGATTTTCATAAAGTAAAGATCGCTTATGTCTTTAGCGGTGGTCACATAGGATTTGGTGCAGTAAGATTTTGAGAAAGAAAGTGAAACCCATTATATATAATATACTAGGTTACAACCCGTGGAAACCACAGTTGATATATTTAAAATTATTAATTCATACATAATAAAAATAATTGTAAGATGTTATATTTGATAAATGTAATACATTGAATAAAACAAACATAAATGGTCATTGTTTTAATATGAAATATAACAATATACTTAGAAACTACATTGCTATATTATGGCAGAGGAACTATTCATGCAAATTACTAAAATATTATAAAAATTTCCCATAAAAGAAAGTACAATGATTTTTATACTAAAAATTTGTAATTAAAATAAAAGAAAGTACAATGTTGTAATTAAAAAAATAGAAAGTACAATGTTGTGATAGTAAAAGGTTGTAATTAGAAAAAAAAAAAAAAAAGTCCATGTTTTTTCAAAATTAACAGATAAATGGTCACCAAGAATCACAGAAACATTATATGTTTTGTATAAACTATTTAAAGGAAAGTACATTGTTATATTGTGGTTATATGACGATTTTAAAACATTGTTCGTTAGAAAAAAGGTATCATGGGATTTTTTTTTTCATAAAATTTTAGTAATTGGCAGGAATAGTTCCAAGTTTGAAAGGTCTTTATGTTAGTAACTTTATTAGGATATGTAGAAATGATAATGTTGTAACATGTTATTTGTTGCTTAAAAAATGAAAGTAGCATGATATTTTTGGTTTAAAAGTATAAGTAGCATGTGTTTTTCCTTAAAATCGAAAATAATATGCTATTGTTGGCTTCAAATGGAAGTATTGTGCTTGTTTCCTTTAAAATGAAAGTAGCATGCCATCTTTGGCTCAAAGATGAGAGTAGCATAGTCTTTTTGTCTTAAAAATGAAAATAGCATGCGATTTTTGTCATAATGAGATTTTTGCCCAAAAAATAAAATAACATGCAGTTTTTTCGTTTTAAATTAGCATGCTATTTTTCCTTTAAAATAAAAGTAGCTTATTTTTGCCTCAAAATAAAAGTAACATGCTATTGTTGACTTAAAATGAGAGTATCATATTATTTTTGCCTTAAAAATGTGAGTGGCATGCTTTTTGTCTTCAAAATGAAGATAACATGTGATTTTTTTTCCTTAAAAATGAAAATAGCATATGCCAAAATTTGAAACATATCAAAGGTGTATGGTTATAGCATTGACAAATACAAGATTCGTTTCTACAAACATGTTAATAAAAGAGAGCATATACGGTTCATGTCTTTAACATGCATATCCTCGTGTTAGTTCAAGAACTAAATATAACGAAAAATAACCATTAGATGTAATGAACATGTGTGAGAGTTATCGGTGCATAATGTTCATATAAGAAATAGTCCATGGCATATCTAAATAAACAATGGAAACATTTCAAAGAAGTTAACTAATAGAGAATTCCCTGTATTGAAACATATATCATAAAGATGTAAAAGGATCAACACATACAACCCTTTGCAGTTTAGTGACTATAATCATCAAATTTCTCTTCAAACCTCTCTGTAACATGTGTATACCTACAAATCTTGAACCAAAAATAAAAGTTGAAAGTCACTTTTACATAAAATAATAAACAAAATGTATATGACATAAAACATTAAAATTGCCAAATTAGAGATTCCAGCTCTTTTAATGTCTGAAAAAATTGGGAAAAAAAAACTACAGAAGATAGATTAAAATACTTAGCAAGAAGAAAGGTTACCTAATAAACTCTTGTATACAGGTCAATTTGGGAAGCCAATTGCTCCATTTTATGTAAAATGGTCACATTTTTATGGTTCTAACATACCAATTCCTTATTTTTGAGATCCACCCCAGATCTTCATATCGAAACACAGTGTCATAATAGAAGCATATTATATGCCTTTACACATTAGCAGGAACATCTTATTTATATTTAGGAATTTTAACAAACACATAAAATGAAATAATATAAAATCTCTTGTAGAAACTTAAGCGACAAAGCACAAGTGAAAAAAACAGTACAAAGGTGACTCCTTTCACTGTCAAAAGAACTTTGCATTACATCAAACAACTGGTATGCATCATGTTATCCCAATAATTGCTTCCTGTTATCTCAATAATTGCTTCCATACAACTCCAATACTTTGGTGCATCAAAACCCAATTACAAAAAAATGGAGAAAAGGTTAGAAAATGGTCAAGATATTACATGAAACTACAACATGAAACCTAATTTTCACTTACCTACTGCTTCAATACTATAATGTTCTGATTTATTGTGATTTAGAATAACATGTATTAGAGAGGGGAATGAAGTTAAAAGTATCAAAATATGAAATAAAAAAAAGACATGTCAACGTACCAATTTCTATAGGGATCGTAACTGTAAATATCATGCCACTAATTGCTCTAAGAAATTTTTGAAATTCTTGCTTATCTGACCAAAAAAATCTTGATATTGATCAGAAGGGGGAAGAAGGTGAGCACATGAAGCTGTAGATGGCTAATCTATAAGACATGGGATAAGTGGAAAATAAAAGGGTGGCTGTGAGGTGCCTTAATCGAATCCTCAACTCGATCACATGGCTGGGAAAATGGCTGCCAAGTTAATTGTTATTGGTATATGGAAGCAGATGATCGACACGACCAAAAAACTTTGAACCCTTTCATAAGTATAGGTAGATGAGAATTAAATCACTTTGTCCCTGATTTTTTGGGATATCAGTTTTTTATGGGATATCAGTTACACAGATTTCAAATTTGAATGGGATTATTTACGGATGAAATCAGTAATTATGGAATGCAGACTAATCATTTGGGATACAAATTGATTTAATTAAGGAAGTGAATGTGAGTGAGTGGGCGGGAAAAGTAAAGTGTAGATTAATGATGGAATGACACGTGGCAAGAGATAGTGTTTATAAGAGGACACATGGCAGGTGTAGGAGTCTTTTATTAAGAAAGAATATTTTACGTAAAATCAATATTACCGGAAAATCAATATCACGTGGCTATTATTAATGTTTGTAATATTACTTTAATTTGCGTGATATTATGCGATAAGATTTATGTTCTGTGTAAATGATTATCATCAATAGATGTAATTACATTTACATTTAAAGATCCATTTATATGGTTATATAGATTGCATTTACGTAAATGAAGATACGGTTTCTTTAATTTACAAATCATTTTTTTTATAAGTAGGAGTAAATTTGTAATTCAAATCATAAAACCATATAAAATAAATGTTTGATTCGTTCGTTCAAATGTTTGACATTGATAATAGGTTTTATGTTATGATTTCTGTTAATCAATTACTTTGGGATCCCCTTAACTTTTCTCACGAATTTTGGAATATTAAATAGACAATGATTATTTTTATGTATTATATGCAATTAGTAGTTGTCTATTCCACTAATGTTTTCGTGAATTTTGATTATGGACAAATAATGCGAGATGGAAATATATAAGTTCCATATGTACTAATGAGGTTTATTTTTTAAGCAATGCTGCAACCAATTTATGTTTATGTAAAAAGTAACATTATGTTATTATGGTTGTAATATTTGCAGAAATTATGAAAATAGTATTTTTGATACCGATTAATATTTGTAATTTCTTTTTCTTTTTTGTTGTCAATAATTTTCAGTTATGACATTTTATTTGTTTTCAAGAGTAAATTAATTGACACAATATATCACCAAAGTGATCTTATTTGTGAAAATTAATTTACAAAGAACTTAAATTTTATGGTTTGTGTATTTAATGCGGATATTAATCGACCCAAAGATAGGTTAATATTTGACCGGATAAACACATGTTTGATGATAAATATGTGACAGTTTTTAGGTTACATGTCATTAACAAGTAAATCAAAGGAGGGGCTTATTAATTGACATGATATATTGTCAATTCTTATTATCAAAATTTATAGTTTACATGTTTATTAATGCGGGTATTAGCCGACCCAAAGGTAAACTAATATTTGGTCGAATAAACACATATGTGGTGATAAACATGTGACGATTTTTTGGTTCCATGTGATTAATAAGTCAATCCAAAGAGGGGCTTGTTAATTGACATGATTTATTGTCAATATTTATCTCTAAAATAAGGATATCTCTTGCAAGTTAGTATTACTGTCCAAAAACTTGATATTAATGTTGTGTTGATACCTTGTAAAGATGTCAAAAATTGAAATTATTGATTACGATTTATGGATTAATGAACATAAAAGTAGATTTACCTATATTCTCAAAACAGAAATTTGAATTATGGTATTATACCTGTTAACATTGATCACATTTATGATTCTTACTCAATGAGATTAACTTTAAGGAATGCAATGAGGACATTATGTTAGTTCTCAATTGCATGGATATTGACCATTCATTTTGGATAGAGCAACATTCTTTGAGGATGTTGAGTTTGGGGGAGAAACAAGGCTAAAACATTGGCCTTAAGGAGGAATCAATCTTGATTCCAATTAATGTTTTCGGTAGTATGCAAATTATGAATCAGTGATCAACAATGTTATTCAATCTCCTATTCATAATACACAAACTCAACAACCTCAACTTTGGATATCCTATACATGGTACCACATTTTTCATCAATTTATTATCTCTTTTGGTTATGAGGTAAATACAATAGATGATTTTGTGTATCACAAATTAAGTGGGAGTAAATTTATTTTTCTGGTCTTGGGCAGATATCTATGCAACTCAAGTTTGGATCATAAGAAAGCAACCAAATGGATTTTGATATATCTATATATAACAAAAGGCCATATGCTCAACTATAGGAAATTCAGATGTTTTGGAGATCATTTTTATTAAGAATATGATCTATTCGATGCCATAATGGTTACTGATCCATATCAGGATACTTTTACATTTTAGCATGATGAGCCATTTCATGGAATAGACTTAGGTAGCTTCTTCCATAATGGCAACATAATTTGTAGCATGGAATATGCTTACGGAAATTTGTCATGAGGCTATACATTATTGGTATTGAAAGACCACTAAAGTTGTGATAATAAGTCAGCCAGGTTATATTCCAATAACAAAAGTTTTATTAAGTCAAAGCATATTGACATCAAGTTTCCTTCTGTTAATACAATAGTGCAAAATAGGATTATATATATATATATATATATATATATATATATATATATATATATATATATATATATATATCACATATAAACAAACTCCATTAAAGCGGATCCGCTCATAAATGGATTACCTCCCTAGGTCTTTTATGAGCATACTACACACGTTGGTGTGATATTTGGTTTTAGTGGGAGTTTTATGGTGCTTTATGTTTTGTTTAAAACAATTATGTTTTTCTGTACAGAATTAAGAATTCGGTTAACTCCATTATTATTTGCGCTTATTTGAAGTTTGATCTCACTTTAATCTCAAGAGGAACTCGTTGTAAATCTATTTAGATTTTAAAACCACACATCATGTTTAATCTATGTTGTTAGTTATATATGTATATGTGACCATTGATAGGTTTAGTTACGTAAATTGTAACGAAGACCGCTTTAATCCTATACTATTATGATTAGTGGATGAGATTGTTTAAGGGTACCAATGTTATAATAGCTTTAATTAAAACGCTTATACAGTTATACGTACATTTATATATTCGTGGTCAAGTGGGAGATTGTTGGATAATTATGGGACCACTTCATAAATATGTACGATATATCATTAAATCCAATTATTATGGTAAAAATATAAATTGTTAATGGACCGATTTATACAATATTTACTTACCATGTGGGTTGAGTTTCCGGTTTGATTCAAGATCCTCAAGATCTCTTCCATCTCTCACATTAAGGTTTATATCTATCTATAAATACATGTGATGACGAGCAAATCAAGACACACGAAAATACATATGTAAATTCGTTTAGGGTTTGCTGAGGAATTTTAGAGAGAGTTATTGAGATCAACTAGAAAACCCAACTCTAGTTCTTCAGATCCAAAGATCATAATGAAATCAGGTATGTAATCTTTTTTATTTTTTTTTTTATGTTTAAAGTTTTCTTTTGACAGATTCGAGATTAAGATCCTTATACTTCCGCGTTTATGTTTTGTTTATATATAAATTTACCAACATAAGAATCTGTTACTATTTTCTTAGCTTAAATTTTCAAATATCTAGACCTATAAGACACACTTGTGATCCTTATCTTTTTGTTACATGATGATTTGTTGCCGTTCATGTTCCCTATGGAAAAGTTGGATGTGTATGCATGGTAAAGTCCAACGTAATGAACACTTATTAAGTTTTATTTATCTTTTCTTTTATCAAAGTCCACTTAAAAATCAATGCTTCTTTAAGATCATAATCCTTTCTAAGATTGGAAATTTAAGTATTACTTGATAAAATCAATGCTCAAAAAATACTTTTGTAGAAAAAATATGTGTGTTAAATTTCTAAATGTTCAAAGAATTTATTTTCTTATCAAAAATTTCAGTTTTATCTTTTTAATTATGTGTGGATCGCGTAGGTACGAAAAATGAGGAACAAAATCTCTGTTGCCATCTCCGACAATGGCTCGTCGCCGTGAAAACTATCATCAGTTTTCTTCAACCTCTTTTCCCCCTCCCTTCCTCTTAACCACCATGGCTAATTCATCACTGCTTCCATTAATCATCCTCCTCCTTTCCTCCGCCATAATAGCCAAAAAATCCCAACATCCGCCTGCCCTTAGCCTCAACTACTACGCTAAATCATGCCCAAGGTTTCATGAAATCCTTCAAAACGTTGTCGTACCTAAACAAACAGCCACCCCCACCACCGCCGCTGCCACCCTCCGTCTCTTCTTCCATGATTGCATGGTGGGTGGCTGCGACGCCTCCGTTCTCATCTCCTCCAACGCATACAACAAAGCTGAAAGAGACATGGATATCAACGAGTCGCTCGCTGGAGATGGGTTTGACATCGTAGCACGTGTAAAAACGGCTCTTGAGATCGAATGTCCCGGTGTCGTCTCCTGCTCCGATATCCTCGCCGTCGCCACCAGAGACCTGGTGATTCAGGTCGGAGGTCCACATTACGAAGTGAAATTAGGCCGGAAAGATGGATTAGAGTCCAAAGCATCGAACGTCGAGGGTCGGCTTGGGAGAGCGAACATGACGATGGATGACATCATTCGTATATTTGAAGGCCACGGTTACACCATCAGAGAACTGGTGGTGCTAATGGGCGGCGGCCACACCATTGGTTTCGCCCACTGTAAAGAATTCGAAAGCCGTCTGTTCGGCCCTAAACCCGACCCGTCAGTCCATCCGAAATTAGCAGAGAGATTAAAAGCTATGTGCGCAAACAGCTCCTCGGACCCGACGATATCGGCGTTCCTCGACCCGATTTCCGCCGGAAACTTCGATAACATGATTTTCAAGAACCTGCTAAACGGACTTGGGGTACTGGGTACGGATCAAGCCATGGCATCCGACCCGAGAACACGACCTTTTGTTGAAGAGTACGCTAGGGATCCGGTAGTATTTTTCAGGGACTTCGCGAGAGCAATGGAGAAGACGAGTGTTTACCAGGTGAAAACTGGAAAACAAGGAGAGGTTAGACGCAGATGTGATGCATTCAATAATCTCCAAATGGGTAAAAGTAAAACTACGCAAAACATTTAAGTGTTCAGTTTTCTTAACAAGTTGCCATTATACCGACGTAGCATGCATGACTATGGCTCAACAGGATGCAAATTTTAAAATTTTATAGGATTATGTAACATTTTGCTTTTATTCAAATAGTTTTTCGTGTAAAATTTATTTAGACCGAGGGAGCATAGAAACTATTATTTCATGGCGTTTTAGTGAACAAAAAAGATTTGAATCTATCATTATACATACTTAAATCAAGAAAAATTTAGATCTATAAAAAACGATGCCTTCAGGAGAGTTAAGAGCAATCGGTATGGGTCAAACGAGAAACAACGCGGCTGACGTAGCGCTTGGCGACGGCGGCTTAACGGGGGAACACCCCCACCCTGCTCGTTGCAACTCGTCGAAGGTGGATCTCGTTTGCGTCACGACGGGAAGAAACGAATGAATTGTGACCGTTCGAGTCTTTTAATTGCAACGGGGTGAAAAAAAAATTAATTATTAAAAAAAAAACAATTTATCCTATAAATACCTCCCATTTTATTAAAAACTTCACACACTTTCTCTTCTCCTCTCTACATACTTTCAATTATCTTCAAAAAAAATATGGATCCTTTCGACTCGTCCGGTGATTCAGATGACGATATTTTCTTTAGGATGATGTATCATTATTACACTACCGACCTGCTACAACCATACCCAACCTCGCTACTAACAAGACGTGCGATCACTACTAGAAAAACAGGCTTTTACGACGCGGAATGTGTGTCGTAAAACGCTCAGACGACACACAAATGCGTGTCAAGAAAGGCCATGTCATAACGAGAGACGACACGCTTTTGCACGTCGTCTATAGACGACGCACGATTTACGACGCCCATTTACGACACGCAATGCGTATCAAGGAAGGCCCTGTCATAAAGGAAGATGACACGCATTTGCGTGTCGTAACCTTACGACTCGCATTACGTATCCTTAAAGCCATTGTCAAGAAAGGTCATGTCATAAATGAATAGATGATACACATTTTTGCGTATCGTAATTTTATATGTTTAAAAAAATATTATTTATAGATTTACTAATTTTCAAATTAAATTTGCATTTAATGTCTCATAATAAATAAAATATCATATACAAAAATACAATCCATTGCATAAAATTTAATGTCATACAAATAATCATTCCATGGAAAGAAAAAAACAAATCAATAAAAGTTGTAACGGAAATTTACAACCTAATTACATAAAAGAAATATGAAAAACTTGAAATCCCTAAGATTAATAGTTCTACAGAAGATTCACGTGAAATACATACAATTGGACCAGTAAGCAAGGATGTTCTCGAATCCACAATAGCAGCACAAGAACACGTACACGACATCTTCTGCAAGAAGGTGCCAGTCCAAAACTACTGTTGAAGGTTGCCATGATAGCTGTTAAGATTTAAGCATAACAAGAAACCAATCAGTGACTACAATAAGCTAGAAAACAAGCAACTAATAAACAAAATAAGCAACTAATTAAGTCAAATTAAAATCTGTTTTTCATTAATTCAACACCTCATATGATATGGCCTTAAAAACAAAAAAGGCTGCTTTGTTTTCAGGGGTCTTCAAAGATGAAACAGCTGCTTTGTGTTGTGTAACCATAGCACGAAACTCATACTCTCACCTTCCTCCCCAAAACCCTTTGTTGGTGAATGACTTGTCTAAAGGAGTATCTTTTACCAAGGACAATACAAACATTAAAAGACTCTCAAAGAGGAACTTCAGAAGGATCAATGCAACCTATTTCATGACCATATGCAGGACAATCCAACCATGCTACAATATGAAAAGTAAACAATCTGATAATATATTATATATCAACCATGAATGATATTAAACACTACCCTTAAAGTTCCATATAAATTTGGGTTGAACAAAACAAAGCCAAGAGCTAAAACAGCAGTCCTTCTAACGTCATCACTGACATCCGATACAGGAAAGTGCAACAACTGTCTAATAGCCTTATTATTTTTTGTGCCACTATACATCCCTTCATACCTCAATATCGGATCCTGATCACGGGTCATCTGTTCAATCAAAGTAACTGCTTCCTCGTCCCTTCCATAAACAGTAAGTGTAATCTGCAATGCCAACCCCCTAACATTAAACAAATCCAAAATCATGTCATAACTAACTACTATTTAACATAATATTAAAAGGTGTTAATTTTAAATTCTTATTCACCTTATGATATCTTCATGTTGTGTCTCATGAGCATACACAAGCATCTCAGCCGCCTTCTCACTAGCGGTCCCCACCGTTAACAACCTCATGCTGATACCCGCAGCTTCACAACATTGTCTGTATAGACACATCATACAAAAGGAAATAAGGGATTATGTGGGTTTCCTCTTAATAGAACTTGCACTACTTCATAAAATAATGAAAGAACATATGATAGATTCGTTTGAGCACTTGTAAAATTCTTGCAAGAGCTACATCAAATTCACTATCATCCAATTTAGTTTAGATAATGATTTATTACCTCTGCATCTTGATTCTTTACAACTTGAAGCAAAAAAAATGATATTTGTCCATCAAAATAAGATTCTCCTTGTCCATCTTCCCCCACACCTACATATTCAAAGTAACTGACTTTTTAATTAAATTACAAAAATGGTCCCTATGCTTTCTGATCTTTAACATGTTTACTCCAAAATTGAAACTTTTTTAATCTAAAATCAAGATCGTGGGTACAAACTAAATGTAGTGTAAAAGTTCTTACTCTTTCTGTATCATCAAGAATTAGAACAACAATTTTTTGAACAAGTACCACATCAAGGGTTTTGTGATGCTTTTTAGGGCAATCAGTTAGAGCAATCACTCTTGAATCAAAGTAAACCTTTTTAGGGTCAAGCAGATTAACCATTTCAAGAGCATAAAACAGTTCTTCCTTGCTGTAAATGGATTAAACCAAGAGCATAAAGTGCAAACCCATCTGAATAGGGACTATCACCTCCACCACCACCACCCACCCCACTTTGTGGAAGGTAAGGTGCCATTAGTGATCTTCCTTGATGTAAATGGCCTCCATAGATAACACCTAGTCCAGCCGTCGCACTGAACTTAACCCAATTTGTCGCCCTGCTTAGCCAATCCTGAAATCGTATCCAAACATAATCCAAAAACCTAAGGGGGGAAATATGAAACTTACTAGTTGGTGTCAAACCACCTGGTCATTCCATAGCAGGGATGGAGGCATTTCCTCTGGCCATTTTCAAAACTAATCTCACCACCATTCCAGTTGTATCTTGATAGGACAACACCAAGCATGGCAATGGTGTCAAGGACCTGATCATAGTAAGAGAAGGTGTTGCTGGGGATGTACTTAATGCATAAACTTCTATCTTTTTCCTTCTCTGCATAAAATTCTATCTCAAGATAAACTTACCCCTCTATATGGACACAATGATAGTGTAGATCCCAAGTTAAACTTCAGTATGTTGTCCTTTGTTGGCCGATCAAATCTGGATAAGTTTTAAAAATATACAAATTAGAAAACATACAAGGCTTTCATTATAAATATGAAAAGTGCTTATAAAATCATTAGTGAAAACACCCGTATTTCTTGGTGATCACTATACAATGGAACAAGAACTGAATAAAATAGTTACTTACTCATAAGTGTAGACTTTCTTTTTGGACAGCATCAGCAACACCTGCAATTAGAGAAGTCTTGTAAGAACACCCTTTTTCCATAAAAAGGTTAATGAAACTATGAAAGAAAGGATGGAATTATAAGAACAAGAAAAGTCAAAGTCTTGACTCGCCTTCATCCGTGAAAAGTGGATTTTACAATAGTCCTTGTGTGTTTGTTTATTGATGTTTGAGGATGATAAGATGACCAATTTCTCATAGAGCAACAGTCTCTACGACCTTTTGGTGACTAGTCAGTTGAAGTTGCCCTATATGAGTTGTTGTAGGAGGAACCTGATTTACAAGACCAGACATTGATCCATATCAAAGTAGTTACCCCTGTTTTAAAGAAATTCAATAAAAGAATATAGTCTTTTCATTTTCAAACTTAGATAAACTAAAAAAAGAAACAAATATTACCATGTTTGGCATGCAATAATCTCGTAAAAAAAAGTAATAGAAAGAAATTAATGGAATAAAAAATTGGTAGGGCTATAATTTCAAGTTTAATAAAAGTGCAAATTCAGGAAACAACAATATACTTACACTTATTCACCAAATACATAGCAATTTCCAGCCTATAAAAAGAATAAAATAATTCTTCTTCTTTTCTCATGTTTATTCAGGATTGTATGCAATTTGAGATCTTTTTAAAGCTTCTTGCTAAATTGGAAAAACACAACGAATTATTTTAATTGAAAGCAAAACTTATTACCATGGTTTAACGTCACCAAGATCTATAAATAGGGTAAGAATTTTCTAAGCTTGTTATTTTCTGATGGACAAATTGTAGAGAATATACTTTTCCATGAAATTTTTTCCTAAAAATATGGAATTTTGCTATTAAAAAATACATAAAGATTAAGTAATCATGATAAATGAATAAACTTTAGGGGATGGTTTGGCTGTTTTATCAAATGATGAGCTGAAATAAATACCACCTATAAAATTGTAACAAATTAGCTAACTGTTCTTTTAATTCTAATTTTCATCCATAATCGTGAGTCTAGAACAGAAGAATGAAGGTTCTTTTAAATTCCTCCTTTAATGAGTCTAGAACAGAAGAATGAAGGTTAACAAGTTGTACTACAGAAGGAAGGGCAATAAAGTAATTTCCATACCAGATAGAGTCGTGTTCCTTGTTTCTCTTTTGTTATAAAGAAATTTCCCGAGGGAATGGAGCAGGGAGAGGGTTTCATCTTTGCCACATGATAAAGAGCACCCATCATCCAAACAATTGGAATTTACGAAAATACCCTTGGAATCTGATTTTCAGATTGAAGTACTGTAAAGATGTGATTGTGTTTCTAATATCACCTCCACTTGATTTAGCTATAGCATCAATCTGTTCAGCTTTTATTTTAAGTTTTTCTTCCCTACAAATTCTTGAAAGCATTTTTGTGATGGAGTTTGCTGTGATTGGATTGAAAGAAACCTTAAAAGCTCCTATATTTTGAAGAGATGTCTGAAGTTCTTCCCAGCATCTTGAGGTGTAATCAACTGTCTTTGATCTACCATAGTCTGTGATTAATATAACTATTGGAACGCAAACATATTGGACAAGAAGGGAGGCAATTGCTTCAACAGTTACAGAATTTCCAACTCCAGGAAGTGCAGTTATGACAAGAACATGATTCTAATGATTGTTGTTTTTGGTTTTGATTATTTCTGCTAGCCAGATTTTAACCTCTTCAACCTTCTTTTTGTGAACAGATAAGTCTAGCAAATAGCAAGGCTTATACTTGTCTACCTATATTTCTTTGTTGTCTCGTTTATGACCTGAATCAGGATATGTAATCATATCAGATATGGAAGGATGAGAAGGAGAAGAAGAAGGAGAAATATATAAATATTCAGTTTCATTTGCAGGGCCGGAATAGTACTTGTTTACATTGTTAGGATAATAGTATTGCCCAATGGTTGGTTGTTAAGTGTGAATGCATAAAAATTGTAAGCATTGTGATGAGAACCAAAAGAGAAACTAAAAAAAAGAAAAAATTACAAGTTTTTTAGTACCTGTTATTATCTTGAGGATTCGTAGAATTTATTTACCATCATCTTCATTTGAACGATGTTCTAGACTTCTCATATTCTATTTATCTTCTAAATTCAGAGCACTTTCTTTACAATATGCACAAAATTAAATAAAAAGGAGAGATTCATTTATTAGGGAGTATACAAATAAAAACATTAAGGCTAGTGCTATTGCTATGCACTGTTGCAGATTAAGGTGCTGTTTGTTTTGGAAGTGGTTAAATGTCTTTTGTCTTTTTCTAAGTTTGCGGAAGAAGACGTGCATTTGTGAAACATCTACCCGCCAGAAGGGAAAAGTGCTCAAAAAGTATTTTTGTAGAAAAACAAACGAGGCCTAAGTATTACGTGTCCCCACAAAAAGATATCAGTAATAAATTACATATATAAGGTCAAAGCATTCGGGGAATAGGGATATGGACAGTAATTAGATATGAGAATGTTCCGTATTAATATTATTTGACTTTTAAATAGCAATAGCAGTATGAGTTTGGAAGAATGGCTGTTTTTCCAGCTTGTCAAATCTTTGTGGCAAAAAATATTTTCATCTTCAAAGAATGTCAAATGCAAGCTTGTTGACAGGACAAGAGTCAAGATTCGAGACAAAACCTAAGAGAAGAGGGCAAAAAGCTTGTGAATATGCCCTCATCCTCAAGTAATCTTCACTTCTATGTCAAGTAATACAAGCTGAAGCCACCTGTTGAATAATCTTCTTAATAGGAGTTCCACAAGTAATCTTCACTTCTGTGTCAACCTAAATCACATGGACAAGTCATTATTTCATCAACTGAAGACACACATAAACTGATAAAACTAAAATTACTACATAATACTATGTTAAGCACTTTTAACTAAAGAAGAGAACAAGCTACTATCCTTGTGCGGTCTGTGAATGCAAGAGACATAACATTGTCAAAGTAAGAAAACACAAACTTTTAACTAAAGAAGAGAACAAGCTACTAAAAATTCACCAGCACTAAATGTCCCCATTATAAAAAACATAAAATCAGAAAAAAGAGAGGATTTACAGGGTGTGTATGTGATCGCAAAACAGTAAGAACAAGAAAAGGAAAAAAAGAGTTGTAGACGTAAATCATACCTATTGTGGAGGCTTCTATAAACGGTAGTAGGATTAAAAAGAGATTCAAACCCTTTACCTACATAGATTAAAACTATCAGGAGAGAAAAATTAGACAAGGGTTATTATCAAATAAATGGAATTTTAGACGTAAACCATACCTATTGTGGTGAATAGGGAAATCACGAGAGCTAGAAGGTGTCAATTAGATCTACAATCAAGAGAAGTCGCAGTAGTCGATCGACACCGCAATTAAGAGGAGTCGCAGTCGCTAATCGAATCAATGAGAGGAGTTCCCTGGAGAAATATTTGAACTCACATGTTGAACAATCGTCTCACATAATCGGAGATTTCAGCGTATTTGGGGAGCAAAAATGAAAAAACAGAAGAACGATTCATACCTGAAGCGACAGTGGAGCCGGAGGTGTGGGTGGATGGCACCAGAGATGCAAAACTGGAGAGCCGCCAGAGGTTTGAGAATCGAGAGAGAAGAAAAGGATCGAGAAATAAGGGGTTTTCAGTCGGTGCATTATGCGAGCGTACCGCTTGATCCCGTTGAAGAACTTGAGACGTTTTTGATGAAGGGTTATAGAAACGTTGATCAGGGTTTAAGTTGGGTAACACGCTTTGGATCTTCTAATTCTCGGTCGTGGGCCTAGACATCTTTACCCCTCTACTACCAGTCCAAACCAACACATATGGATCTTGAGTTGAATAATGCACTGGGGTAAACGGAAATAACCCCTCCTCAATGTCGTTGAGGAATTAGATTATTGCAGAACATAACAAGATAACAAAAGCACTTACAGGAACTTCAAGTATGAGGCGGGGTTTTAGGGTTTCTTTTGATCGATCTTTTACCCACAATGCTTTTAGGGTTTCTTTTGATTGAAGAGGATTTTACAACATAAGAAGAAGAACGATAAGAGTGTCAAGGCGGGGTTTTTTATTTTTTTGATTTTATTCCCCCCTCGGTAATAAAAATATTGGAGAAAACACGTTCATAAAGAAAAATATAAATCTTTAGACGACACGCTTTTTTATGAAAGGTGCACTCCGTGTTTTTAATTTTTTTTGTTGGACACTATATTTAGGGTACGCACAAATGCGTGTCCTCTATTCTTCAAATTTTGCAAAACTGACATTATTTTTTGGGGCACGCACAAATGCGCGTCCTCTATCACCGAGTGTCATTATTTGCGCGTCATTAAAGGGTTGTTTTCTAGTAGTGGATGTTAAACAGAAATCGCGAGGAAGGACACGAACATCTATATCGCGATTATTTTGCGGATAATTGTGTATACGAGGCAAAAGACTTCAAAAGAAGATTTTGTTTGAGTAGGGATGTGTTCTTACGAATCGCCAACGCCTTGGAAAGCCGATATTGTTTGTTTACTATATTTTTATACAAAATAAATAAAAATGTACTACATGTTTCTTTAATTTTACAACATATGCAATATATTTTTAAACTGTAGTTAATTTATGTTTAGGTACGAATTTTTTCAATTAAGATATGATGCTAGAGGTAGACAATGGTTTACAACGTTGCAGAAATGTGTTGTGGCTATTCGTTTGATGGCTATGCGGGAGTCACCCGACACCATGGACGACTATATGAGAATGTCCGAAAGAACCGCAAGAGAGAGTTTGTATACATTGTCAAGGGTTGTGTTGAAACTTTTGGAGACGTGTATTTGCGGAAACCTTCGTTGCATGATTTGCAAGAATTCTATGCGGCGCATGAAGAACGCCATGGGTTTCCCGGAATGATCGGAAGCATTGATTGCACACACTGGAAAATGGAAAAATTGTCCGGTAGCATGGAAAGGGCAATACGCAAGTGGTCATCACGGATCACCTTCGTTGGTGTTAGAGGCTGTCGCTTCTCAAGATTTATGGATTTGACATGCATTTTTTGGGGTTGCGGGTTCCAACAACGACGTCAACGTTCTTGATCAGTTGCCAATATTCGACGATCTTTTGAATGAAAAAGCTTCGGATGCTCCTTTCACAATGAATGGAAACGAGTACAAATATGGGTATTACCCTACAGATGGAATATATCCTCAGTATTCCACATTCGTGAAGGCATTCCGCCACCCGGTTGAAGAACGAGACAAATTTTTTAAGAGAAGACAAGAAGGAGCACGTAAGGATGTGAAACGTGCTTTTGGAGTGCTGAAGGCGAAGTGGCATATAGTCGAACATGCAGCATGACCATTGTATTTAGAAACTTTACGATATATCATGTATGCATGTATCATAATGCATAACATGATAGTAGAAGATAAAGGGCGAAATATTGCACACTATATCCTAACGGAGCCCAGACACGTTCAGTTTCAACCAGGAACAGTAGATTATTTGCATCGCGTTGTTGACATTCAGGACGCAAATAAACACAGACAACTTCGAAAGGACTTGGCGGATTATATCTTCTATGGTAACAATAACGATAACGAATAGCGTTGTATATTTTTTTTTTGAATTTGGATGTTATTTCTTCTTTTGTTTTTGGATATTATGTGCAATTTAGTCTTTATGTTAATTTTAATCTTTAAAATTTTTTAATTGTTATTTATAATTTTTAAACATTATGTTTTATTTATTATTTATATTTAAAAAAATATTTGTCTAAATTTAAAAAAAAATCGAAATAAATAAAAAATAAATTATAAAATGAAAAAAAAGTTGGTGTCATAATAAGATACAACATGTTGCCTATTTCCTCATTTGGTGTTATAACACCATTGATGATGTGGCATGTGATGTGGCACCAAAATAGTGTTACATCTAGTTGCCCACACCTTATGGTCTAAAGAAAAGATGTGAAAGATAGACTACAATTATAGTTTTCTTCTTAATTTACTTAACTACGATGGTAATGACATATATTATGATATTATCATTCATAAAAGGGCCCTTGATTTTTTTAAACAAAAGCCATTACAATGCAAATGGTTTTGTTTAACATATTCAAAGACCAAGGTTTATTTATAACTTTTCAATCCTTTATTCCAACGGGCCTTACATTTTATCAAACAAAAGCCCCTTAGGACCAGTCGTCCAGTCCATCATTTTACAAAATTTTAGATTGTGATAATAATAAATTTTTTGATGGTGATGATCAATTGATGATTTGTAATATTACTCAATATTCAGAATTTGTATAGTGTAAACTCATCTTTAGTTTTTGGATACCATCACCGACTCCGTTTTTTTTTTTCCCTAATTTTACATTATATATTAATTTTAGGGTCTAAAGTTATTAAATGGTTAGGCTCATTGTTTTTAAAACTCAATTTAATGTGAGATCTATTTTATATATTTTATGATATTCGTTAACAAAAACACCTTGCTGTCATTCTAGGCCGTAACTTTGATTCAAACCCTATATATAAACTCAGGTTCAATCCCAAGTAAAGAAAATATGTGTGTGTGTGTGTTTTTTAATCTTAAATTAGATGTGATCTTTTCACAAAGATAACGTTTAGCATGGTTAACATTTATCACTTGAATCTCAACAACCCATGTTCAACGTTATTTAATAACAATTTTTTTTTCAATTTAAGTTAAATGGTAAAATACCAAGAATACCAAATCAAAAAACGTTACCGAGCACAATAAATAACATCGATATATTTAAATTATTTCTTATTAAAAGTAGGTAAATTTATAAATGAATTATAAAAAAATATATCCATAGATGTACAATGTGGTTGATACCTGATGTACTAACCTTAAGATATTAAATAACTGTGTTCGCTAGTTAACAAGTTGTCGTTGTAGTATAGTGGTAAGTATTCCCGCCTGTCACGCGGGTGACCCGGGTTCGATCCCCGGCAACGGCGTTTTTTAATTGTTGTTGAACCTCCCATATCACATTTACGCTTTTGGTACTTATTCTGACCTTGAACTTATTATTCTGTCTAATTTTTCTTAAATTTATCAAATGAACTTTAGCAAATAGTTACCAAATATTGCACAGATTATGTTAAGTTAAATGTAATATTGCTCTTGAGATGGAGCTACACTTGTTGTTCTGTAACAGTTGAGGTATCTTAATAAATGAAAATGTTATTGTCATTTGTCATTTTCTTATTTATTTGGCCACATATTATTTTGTCATAATATTGAAATATATTTATTTTGCACTTGTCAATTACTTTATTATTCATTTCCACTATATCATTAATTTAGTTTTCATAAATTAAACCTATTATAATAACTATTAATTTCAAATTTGAAATTTCAATTTCAATTTCAAATAAATTTACACTTTAAACATTTGTATTTAACATTTTATTATAATAAATCGTTTAGTATACGGGTCTAACAATTAAACACATAATTTTAATTAATTTATTTTTTGCATGTTTTTTTTTTCCATAATCTTCACTTATTTAATATTTCAAATTCAAATAAACTCTTCATTTAATCGCTCCTGTTTAACATTATGTTTTAATTAACCCGTATAATATACGAGTTTCACAACTAGTGTGTATGATATAAAAAAAAAAACTAGGAAAACTTAAACTACAGTTTTTTATTTTATAAAAGCCTTTTTTGTAACATCACAGGAACTACGAGCATAATAAATTTTATAACTAAATTAATATGTGTTTCACCAAATTTGTTGTTTATCAATTTTATAAGCATACATAAACATGTATTATCTTTTCTGATTATAAATCCAGTCTAATAGTAAACCTATTTTTTGACATGATTTTATAGTCAACATATATAGGTGCCAATTTCCATATTGAATCAATTCGATGGTTAAAAAAATTTCTAGTTTTTTGTCGTATCATTTTTCTATTAATTTTATTTTAAAAAACATAACAGCATAAACTTATTTTTTTATTTTTATTTTTTTTAATTTTTGACCATTCTTTAATTATTTTCTATATAACTAATTATTCCCATCTTTATGATATATATTATAAAAATCTTTTATCTCATTTTTTTGGCTATTAGCTAGCGAATTCTACATAAATATGTTGAATCAGGATTAACAAAATTAATCCGAGAACATAGAGATGTGAATATTAATATCTAATCAACTAAGATGGTTATCAATCTACTAAAACAAATAAAGATTTTTTTTTTTTCAAATGTCAAACTCTCATTTAATTTGCAAAATATTATTCTGTAATTATTTTGAATTAAAATTTTTTTATATATCATTTTAGAGTAGTCGGTATGGGTCCAAACGAGGTTCGATGCGGGTGATCTGACATCTCTCGACGCCGTCGTAACGGGGGGAACACCGCCCCTTTGCTCGTTGCTTCTCGTCAGGGTGATTCTCGTTGGCGTGACGACGGGAAGAAACGGAAGAAAATGACCGTTTGAGTTTGCAAAGGTTTGAAAAAAAAAAGTTAATTTTTAAAAAAAACATTTTATCCTATAAATACTCTCATTTTATTAAAATTTTCACACACTTTCTCTTCTCCTCTCTACATACTTTCAATTATCTTCAAAAAAAATATGGATCTTTTCGACTCGTCCAATGATTCAGATGACGATATTTTCTTTAGGATGATGTATCATTATTACACTATCGACCTGCTACAACCAGACCCAGCCCCATTACTAACAAGACGTGCGATGTTAAACATGAATCGCGAGGAAGGACACGGACATCTAAATCGCGATTACTTTGCGGATAATTATGTATACAGGGCGAAAGACTTCAAAAGAAGATTTCGTTTGAGTAGGGATGTGTTCTTACGAATCGCCAACGCCTTGGAAAGCCGATATCGTTTGTCTACTATATTTTTATACCAAATAAATAAAAATGTACTACATGTTTCTTTAATTTTACAACATATGCAATATATTTTTAAACTGTAGTTAATTTATGTTTAGGTACAAATTTTTTCAATTAAGATATGATGCTAGAGGTAGACGGGGGTTTACAACATTGCAGAAATGTGCTGCGACCATTCGTTTGATGGCTATGGAGGAGTCACCCGACACCATGGACGACTATATGAAAATGTCCGAAAGAACCGCAAGAGAGAGTTTGTATACATTGTCAAGGGGTGTTGTTGAAACTTTTGGAGACGTGTATTTGCGGAAACCTTCGTTGCATGATTTGCAAGAATTGTATGCGGCGCATGAAGAACGTCATGGGTTTCCCGGAATGATCGGAAGCATTGATTGCACACACTGGAAATGGAAAAATTGTCCGGTAGCATGGAAAGGGCAATACGCAAGTGGTCATCACGGATCACCTTCATTGGTGTTAGAGGCTGTCGCTTCTCAAGATTTATGGATTTGGCATGCATTTTTTGGGGTTGCGGGTTCCAACAACGACGTCAACGTTCTTGATCAGTCGCCAATATTCGACGATCTTTTGAATGGAAAAGCCCCGGATGCTCCTTTCACGGTGAATGGAAATGAATACAAATATGGGTATTACCTTACAGATGAAATATATCCTCAATATTCCACATTCGTGAAGGCATTCCGCCACCCGGTTGAAGAACGAGACAAATTTTTTAAGAGAAGATAAGAAGGAGCACGTAAGGATGTGGAACGTGCTTTTGGAGTGCTGAAGGCGAAGTTGCATATAGTCGAACATGCAGCACGACCATTGGATTAAGAAACTTTACGATATATCATGTATGCATGTATCATAATGCATAACATGGTAGTAGAAGATAAAGGGAGAAATATTGCACAATATATCCCAACAGAGCCCAGACACGTTCAGTTTCAACCAGGAACAACAGATTATTTGCATCGCGTTGTTGACATTCAGGAAGCAAATAAACACAGACAACTCCGAGAAGATTTGGCGGATTATATTTTCTATGGTAACAAAAATGATAACGAATAGCGTTGTCTTTTTTTTTTTTTTTTTTTTTTTTTTTTTTTTTTGAATTTGGATGTTATTTCTTTTTTTGTTTTTGGATATTATGTGTAATTTAGCCTTTATTTTAATTTTAATCTTTAAAAATTTTTAAAATTTTTTATAATTTTTAAACATTATGTTTTATTTATTATTTATATTTAAAAAATATTTGTATCAATTTAAAAAAAATCGAAATAAATAAAAAATAAATTATAAAATGGAAAAAAAAAGTAACAAAAAAAACGAAATAGTAAAAAAAAAAGAAAAATAAAAATATTTATTTTCAAAAAGTTGGTGTTGCATCTTGTTGCCTATTTCTCCACTTGGTGTCATAACACCATTAGGTTAGATGACTTGTGAGATGGCACAACTTGGTGTTGCACCTTATTGGCCACACCCAATGCTCTTATGGGTTTCTTATTTTATTAAATTTCATATAATATTTTAATTTAATAATTACAATATATATAATAATAAATGAATATCAATTTAATTAATGGACTTACCTTTTAATTTCAAAATCCTCAAATTAATTTTCATTAGTTTATTTTATTTATTTATTTAAATTATTTTTTTTAATTTAAAAGATAAAAAAGACATTTCAATTTTAATAATTTCTTATTTTCTTATAAAATCAAAGTTTTCAATCTTTATATTTAATTTTTCTTTTTTAAATTAATTCATATAATACATGAATTTTACAATTAGTTTAAGTGTAATAAAGACATACTAAGATGAATACCTAAAAAACATGTACAAATTTACAGTCAATAATTTAATATTAGGATCAATAGTTGTATTTCAAAATTATTTTTTTGATACATAACCATCAACAAGATTAAAAGACAGATAGGATAGTAAGGTGTAAACATTACAAACTTACAGTTATGATAAGCCCAAAATGGAAAGCGGATTAACTATTTCTTTTAGGCCCAGTCTTCCAGTAGCGAAAAATAAAAATTTCATGGCTTCGCCCGGGTTCGAACCGGAGACCTTCAGTGTGTTAGACTGACGTGATAACCAACTACACCACGAAACCTTTGGTTATTTGTTTAAAAACAACCTATTAATTACTTTTGTCTTTCTTCCAAAAACACATATTCGAACCAGGACACGGTTAAATCTTGCTTATGTACAGTTTGGTTCGTTGTTCTAAATGTTTCGTGTAAACTTTTTTTATTTTTATGGTATGTTTAACATTTTTTTTAATCATAAACTCATTTTATGTTAGGTCCATTCTCATCCAGAACATAATCAAGTATGCTAAGTGGTACCGTTTGAAATCAAACTCTTTATAAGTTAAATTTAACCATTATTGAACAAACATCGATCAAATCTTTAGTTTCTTTATTTTACTTTGACTTTTCGATGTTAATTAAGTCATGTTAGGACAAATCCCTAAACATTAGTAGTTTAATACATCATAATTAAATTAGAAATTACCTATGTATTAATTTTTCTTTTTAATTTCGGTCATGATGATTAATTAATACACAAACAATTATTTGTAAATTAACACAATGTAACCTTTTAGATTAATTAATTAAAAACCACATATTTGGAAAAATGAATTATAATAAAAATAGTTTTTTTTGATGTTTTTATATAATTTGATTTGTCGTTCTATATTTACAATATTTAAACTTTGTTAAATATTTAAAAGAAAATTAGTATACGAATATATATATATATATATATATATATATATATATATATATATATATATATATATATATATATATATATATATTCTTTTAGTTTATCTAATATTTTGATTTATTATAATATTTAACTTAACAAATAAATGTATTGTAATAACATTTTAATTTTTTGCCGATAACAAGATGGTATTTTGTATTGAATAACATATTTTAAATTAATAGATTATTATATTAAATTTGAAATTGAAAGGTCGTTTCAAATGAATATTATAATAGGTAAAATGTCTTTTTATCAATTGTATTGTAAATAATGATACGAAGATTCTAACCACCTATTAATTTGTATCCAAATAGACTTGGAAATTGAGTGAAAGATTATGAGTAAAACAAAAAAGCGTCACATCAAATTGATGTTTACACATTTATCAACCAAATTTACTTTCGTAGGCATCGAATTAACATCTATCCAACAATGATTCATGCAGAGCCATATAAAGTCCTTGTGCTACAATGATCAACAAAAACAAAGATAACATTTCATATAAGCCCTTAACCAAAATGTACGCCATATCAAGAATTTCAAGTAATGATAATACAACGAGTCACATATTTTCAAAATCAACCTTGAATATCGTTAATTTGTTTTGGTGCATTTTATACCTAATAACAATCTCATTAAGCATTAAACAGTTGTCTGAAAGTTTACAACATTCAATAAACATAGATTGGTCATTTCTTACCTCATATTTAATAATCACGGAAAGATAATTAGCCAAACTTTAACAACAATTTTGTACCGGAAACTTATTAGACTAATCAACCTATAATCTTTTATATACCTTAATATCAATGTTTTGGTATGCTAGTTAAGATAATACCTTGCATATTCATATTTGTATGTATAATAGAGAAAACATAGATCCAATATATTTAGGGTTGCATGTATACTTAGGAGTGTTAGAATGCTCAAAACTCAATGGTATCAGAGCCTAGACTTGTTTTCCTGTTATACTTGCAAAATCTGCTTAAAAATCGAAGTTTTTTGCTGTCTGGGCAACTGACTCGGCGAGTCCATCAGACGACTCGACGAGTCCATGCCTTAAAAGTGTTCAAAACGATCCAACTCGTCGAGTTGGTTCATACACTCGACGAGTTGGACCCCCAGACAACATATCTTCGACTATTTTGGCTGGAATTGGAATAGGAACATTACCAAAAGCTGTTTTTGGACTTGAAAACCTATTTTTGATGTGGTAATGTTCATGCTAATCCAATTTCAAATATAATTGTCAATAGATTCATGTTTTATATTAGTTTAAGAGTTAGCTTATTACATGAAAAAGTTTGATTGATTATCTTGTTCTTATGAGTTGCTTAGATTAATAGGAAAAGTTATGTGAAATTGTTGTTGTCAATCCATATTAATCTAAGAGTTGATTCTAAAATGTGTTTTTTTAATTTCTCCTCAAGTTATATGAAAAGTCACATTTAAGAATCATAAAACTCATAAATATTTCATAAGTTATGAATAAAGGAAAAGTCATATTCTTTTAAGAGTTTAAAGTCTTCCATAACTTGTCCTCAAGTTATGTAACTTGAAGAGTTTTTTTTAATTAAAACTACTTTAAACACATAAGTTATGGAATTAAATAGTTTTGAATAGTTTCAAAACTTGCCCTCAAGTTTTGGAATTTGTAAAGTTTCCCTCATGAATACTTTAATTCCAAGTTAAGCCCTTACAATTTTAAAAGTTAAAATTCAACCCTTATACTTTATAGTATTATAAGTTAATAATATATATATATATATATAAAAGAGCAAGTCAATCTTACCGTTAGTAGGCCTCATTCACGAAGCCGGTCTATAAGGGGGTATAAGGTTACTGCCTATAAAATGGCAGTTTAATGGGTGTCCACTCTCACCCACCGCATCCTTGACTGGTGGAGGGTCATTAGCCGAACGGGTAGGACAAGGACTAGAATTCTCCCTTCATTAAAAGTTTTAGTGATAAATACTAAGTAACTAAACTCTTATAAATTCCCAATCTTAGTTACTTAGGAAAATGTGAATTTGGTGCTAACCCATGAAATCACACTTTGCACTTTGCTTAAGTCGTTGGTGGAACGCGTGTGGGTAACCGGCACACTAACCTGGATTTAACAAGGTAGGGAAATGGTAACTTAATGTTTATCATATTATCGGTGGAGCGCGTGTGGTTAACCGGCACATCGATTGAGGGGTAAATATTAAGGGTACCAAGTATATTTGCATGTTTATTCACACCTTGTTTTGTGATCCTCGGCATCCTAGTCATAAAATTTGAGAGGGCACAATCAAGATCGAAACATTCCATTGAAAAGTTCAATGAATCTCAAAAGATTTAGGAGTTTCCACCCAATTAAAACTTAATTCATATTCCGTTTTTCATGGTGGAAGTTGGTGAATCGTCATTCGCCTACCTTTAAATATTTTATAGCCTGGATTACTGCATCTCTCTTCCAAGTTATAAAAGTATTGTGTTGGGTCCTAGCCTTAATATTTCATATTGGGTGTTATATTAAGTACTTTAAATCAACTATCTTGAATATCTCCCAAAAGATGTCTAGTTTAGACATCTATGATCTTCCCAAATCTCTTGAAACAAGTTTTCCTAATGAAGATGATGTCCCGTGATTGGTTCATGGAAATCATGCTTCTCTTCCTTCTCCTTCTCCAATTATTCTCCCTAACCCACAGGTTCTTGAAAAGTTTAAGGTCACTCAAGCCCTATTGGCAAGTAAGGTCTAGGTGTGATCACATCTTGGAGATGAAGTCACATATTGACAAGCCGGGAGAGTTGGGTGTCAAAGTCTTGAGAAAGTTGGATGTACAATCACTTTCTAAGTCACATAGTGAGTTCCTTTGGGACTATTATGAAACAGACTATGACATGACCCTTAATGATCTTATCTATTCGCTTGGTGCTGCTGAATCAGCAATGATTTGAAGACTAGTAAAGCAAATTTTATTAGAAGATCAACTTGCCAAAACTACAATGAATATTGAAAATTGGTAACATTGGTTATCTAGAAAAAGCTTTCTCTTCCCAATGAAAAGGGATCGGCCATAGTCAACTCGGTTGACCAAATGGTAAAGAGAAAGGTTAATTCTAAGATAGTCCCATGTACCATTACCAAAGGGTCCATATGTTTCTATTGCCAAAGGAAGGGCCGTTGGTTGCAAAGATGTCCTATTTACCTGAAAGATCATAAGGTTTATCAAGTCAAGAAGTTTGACTATTCTTCAGGTGAAGTCCAGTATCTAACTCTGTTAAGTTTCTATTATGAGATTCTTATTACATGATGTGACTGGGTCACATGTTGATGTTTTAAGAATAAAAGAAAAGTGAAGAAACTTAAAGGAAGTATATGCTAATTATGATCGCGAAGATGGATTTCGATCGCATGGTTCGATGATTAGAATTTTGAGCAGGTGCTTAAGAGTTATGATATGTTGCTTAGGAATAGATAACAACAAGTTTTCATATGCATTTGCATTATAAGGATAAGTTTTTTTCACAAAGTTTTAAAATAAACGGAAAGGTTTAAATTTTATTTATATTAAAATGTCCTTAGAGTGGCATTTGTGAAGAATTGTTATGTATATGGTTCCATTGATAGCAATATTTGAAAATAGATTTGATTCTTTCATTTGTGGTAGTGTCTAAATTTACCAAATAAGGAAAGATTCTCATCATCCAAGTTTTAATTGGACCGAAACTTGGAATCATACAAGTTGTATAGTATGATGAATGAAAATCTTCATCTGTGGAAAATTAAGACTAATTCCTTGTTCACATGTATATGTGAGTTAAGTGAAGGACTAAGGGATCGAGTACACATTCTTGTGCACTGGTCAAGTCCACCACAAAGATCGTTAAGACTATTCGTCATGATTTACTAAAGTTTAGTAAATATGGTTATACTTACAAGTTTAAGTATAATTCTAAAACTTTGAAAAAGTTTCAATGTATGGTAGAACGAATGAGAAGAATCAAATTTGGTAGAAAGATAAAAGTTTCTCAAATCTGAAAAGATGGGAGAGTACTTTAGTAATATGTTTTATGATTATCTTAATGATTGTGAGACCATATCACAGTTCATCCTCTAAGGACATCTTAGTGCATTCTTATGGCTAAGAAGAGGAGTCATGAAATTGTTGAAATGGTTAAATCAAGAAGATGAGTCCTACTTCGTTCCAAAACAATTCTTAGAGTCATGCTCCAAGATTGTAACTTGAGTGACACATCTTATAGAATGTTTATTAACACTTGTAAAATGTAAGAGTAAAATGTTTTCTACTCTTGTACATTTGAAATTGGCAAGTTGTGATGTTTTGGATAAAACAAAGACCAACTAAGGCTAATTGTGTGAAGTGCTTGTCTTGATAAAGAATCCGCACTATCTCTTGAATATTTGGCAAGAGAGTCTTATATGTCAAGAGGTCAGTGGGAGTCTTAAAGATCTTGGAAAAGATTCAAGATATAATCATGAATAAAAACCTGTAGTTTGTCACTAGCACACGACTTGATGTTTTATAACCTATCGTGTTGACATATCCTATTTCTGTGCCCATTCCAGTTAAAGTTGGCTTTGCATATGAGTTTGGAGAGTTCTCAAATGGTTGCATAAAAACTTGGAAGCAATGGCAGACCCTTGTGCTGCCAGGTGGCAAGAAGTTAAGACTACATAAGTCCAGTCCATATTACTTTGGATTTGTCACTAACCTTGTCTTAACATTATGGTTTTGACAAATTCACATGGATAGCAACTCATACACCATAAAATCTAAGTGTCATAAGGTTTCTATCCGATTCATGAAAATGATGGTGAGGAAGTGCTTTCACTAAGTAGATTTTAAAAAGATAGCAATTGTGATATTTGCATTCTCAAAGTCGTTAGTGGAGTGTGTATGGTTAACCGACACACTAACATGGACTTGTAAGAAATGGAAAAGGTCTAAACAATTGAGACTATGATTATGGCATCCCTTTTAATAGTTCTGAAATTGTTTAGACACACATGTGTGCTATCTAAGGAAAGGTGTATGATTTCGATAAAGTTTTATCAAAGCATCTCGTATCAAAAATCTGAACTTCGGTAAGAAAGTCAATAAAGTATTGTTTTTCTAGAAGTACAGCTGATTTCTGAGTACATGTCAAAGCTAGTGGGAGCATAAGTGTAATCCTAATAATCATCATGTTAGTGGGCGCATGATAATTATAATAAGTATTGCAATTTAGCAATGTCAATTATAGAAAACAAAAGGTTTCAATTGGGAAAAGTTGTTTTGCTATAATTAAGGGAGAGGAAATTATACTTCATTTCAATTCTAAAAGCTTAGGTTGAGGTTTTAATCGTCTTTGGTCAACGATATATATATATATATATATATATATATATATATATATATATATATATATGAATTTTATGTTGGAATGACTCAACATAAGGAAATTCTATATATATGAAACTGGCATGCATCCTGGCTCCCGAGACTCTTTCATAGAATTCCAACAATTTTTCCCGCTCCCGAGACTCTTTCAAGGATATATATATATATATATATATATATATATATATATATATATATATATATATATATATATATATGAATTTTATGTTGTAATGGCTCAACATAAGGAAATTCTATATATGGGTCCATTATTTGTGTTCTAAAATTCAATTATGATTACGGCATCCCTTTTCATAATCTGAATTATGAGAACTTGGCAAATAGAAATAGAAATATTGTAGCAAAAGAATGGTCTAGTATCATGTCTTTATGTGAGACATCATGTATCGTGTCCCATATGCTTCGGATATAGGATCGATTGCATTTGCTATAATATTCATCCTTTCTAAATTTTCCAAATGCTCAGGGCATTAAGGAGGGAAAAGTCTAGAATTGGATATGACTGAAATGATTAAGCAATTGTCAAGGACGATCTAAGGTTTACCAAAGATTGGTTGCTCAGGGACAGTTGGAAGTATAGTGTGAATTTTGGAATGACCATATTGATATATTCTGAAAGGAGGCAACTCTTATTCAGAAATGATAGTCTAGATGGAATATGGAAAATGTTTCATAATTGGAAGTTATTCAATCTGTGTAAGATTAGAAAACGTAATGCAAGAAGAATGTTCAAAGCAATGTACTTTGAATATGAGACTTTGTTTCCATGGAGTAGATCTTCATTGGAATACCCTGTAATGATTGTTGACAAGTCTTTATGACTTGATACACATTCATTACAAGAGGGTAGTGCATTTAAGTTTAAAATCTAACAGATTTCGATAAATGATAAGAATTATCTTACATTTACGATAAGGATCTGGGAGTGTGAAATTAGAATCATTGAAATTATGTTTAATTGGTTTATTTCACAAAGTAAGGATCATAGAGAAACATAGAGTGCATACTTGGTGTATCGCAAAGCTATTGTTTAGAAAAACATAGTGTACATGCTTGGAGCGTAGGATAACTAGGTTTTAATTCAAGTATAAAGTTGATAGCTGAAGCAGTATACAATGAATAATGTGTAATCAATATGGTGATAAATAAAAGTTGTTTTATTTCTATTCATAAGTACTGAGACTATATTGGTTCCGATTATTCTTGTGTTTCGATTTGCATGTTTTGAAGGGTCTATTTTGTGGTTTGGTATAGGATTTCATTGTAATAAGTTCTTTTGAGTTTGTAACTAAATTTGGTAGGTTGTTTAGTAGTTTACGGCCGTATGCTGTTTACGGTCGTAAACCCAGTATCCGACCCAACCCACTATATATAGGGGTTTTGTAGGTCATTTATGGTTGTTGATGCCACACGAGTTCACGGCTTTCAGAGCAAGTTGTACCACACGTTTTATGCAATTTAAGCGTGTGCAAGCTTTTTTCTAATTTGTTTTCTACTCCTATTCTTGTTAATTCGATTGTGTGTTTGTTTGATTACTGGTAAGATCCGTTTCAGGACCTAACAATTGGTATCAGAGCAGGAACCGGTTTCAAAGCATTATTCAATCGAGTTTTCAGTCGTTTAAACTCATATTCTTCAGTTTTAGAGATTAGGGTTTGGTGTTTTCATAGCAAAGGGGGTGAAATCTGCATCAAACTTGCGGTTACTGAGTTTTTGGGAGTTTACTGTAGTACCTGATTCCCGGTACGTATTTCTTGTAATTAAAATTCATAATTCATGCATTTTTGTCTTGGACTTGGCGAGTTGAAGGACCGACTCGCCAAGTAGGAGCGGGATGAGACGCGGGGTCTGAGCCTTGGACTCGATGAGTCGGTTCCCCGACTCGGCGAGTAGGCCCTGTTTGGACAAAAACCCTAACCAGAGTATTGTCACCCTATTTAAGCACACTAACTCGGCCTCCCTTGTCCCGAACACTTCCAGAGAGTTGTAGTGAGAGACCCTAGCCCCCATATTGTTCTTGTGAGTTAGTTTTGCTTGGTGAAGGAAGTTTGGAGCTTAGAAGAAGAAAGAGGTGGTTGAAGAGTGTAAGGAAAGGAGTAGATCCGAAATCTACACTGGGAGAAGCTTCCATTCAGGTAGTAAAGTTCCTACCTTGATCTTTAGGTCCTTAGATACCATTTTGTCCCAATTTGGTGGTTTTCAAACCCTAAAACACCAAACTCCATGTGTTTGTGCTTAATGATCTGAAAGGACTTCAGATCTAGACCTTATGGACGTATTAGAAGCATAAAGTTGTTGTGGTTGAAGTGATTGAGGTCCCCATTGAGTGTATGACCTCTTAAAGAGCTTGGAATTGCATTTTTGAGCTTATAGGGCCATGCATGCACGTAAAGTTTGCAACTTTACATGTTAAGCATGCCGTAGAACCATAGATCTATGGTTTTGAAGCGTTGCATGTCTCAGATCTGGCCTATATGGGAAATGGGTCAAGGGACTCGGCGAGTCCCAAAGTGGAACTCGGTGAGTTATATGAAGATGGCCTTAGACTCGGCGAGTTAGATGAACAACTCGTCGAGTCCTATGAAGATTTCCTGGTACTCGACGAGTTGTTCTTCAAACTCGGCAAGTCGTATGAACTGTTTGTTAGGTCCAGTTTAATGTTGCGTCTATTAGGCTCGTTAGCTAGTCCAAGTTTTGTCTCCGGTATGGGCCTGTCCATCCGTGAGTTTTATGTAGGGTTTATTATAAATAGATGCTTGCATGCATCCTAGAACATAACGATTAGATAAGAATTGATAGAGATTTTCAAGCGTATTCATCGTTCTTATTTTTGTAACCCTAGAATCCTCTACAGCGGAAGTTCTTAATCGAGCTCTGCTGAGGATTGAGTTAATCTAATCATTCGACTCATTCAGATCCATACTTGTGTTTTATCTCACTGTTTTTTACGTTCTTTATTTACCTGTTACAAAGATCTAATCGATCAAAGAGTTTTTGAACTCATCAATTGGTATCAGAGCCGGAGGCTGTGTAATTCATACACATCTCTTCTGTGAAAGAAGCGATTAGGGTTATTCCGTATTAACTAATATTTATTGAGCCGTCATTCCATAATTGACGTAACTCAACATTTATTTGTTTTGCCCTAATATTACATATTACAAGTCTGATCTTTCAAACAGGTTAAACGATCAAGCATGGACGAGTCTCAATCTAATCCTATCAACATCTCAAATAGCATTGGATCAACGACAAATATTCCTATTCTTTACACCCAGGATTACGAAGTTTGGGCGCATCATTTTGAAGATTATGTCATCGGATATGAAGATAATGGGTATCTTATTTGGGAAGCAATTGTGTCTGGACCATTTGCTCACTCAGGAACATCTAAAATCATTAAAACTCAGAAAGAGTATAATGATATGTTAAAAGATGTAAAAGACATTTCTCAAGACGAAAAGGAAAAGTTTCAGTGCAACATTAAAGCATTGAGACTGATCCGATTCGCTCTTCAATCTGATACATTTAGGTTGGTGAGTTCCTGCAGTACCGCTAAAGAAATCTGGGATAGGTTGCGAGAGCTATATTCCACAGATGAAGATTTGAAGCACTCTATTCAGACCTTGCTTTTGTCTGAGTTTGGTGAATTTAAGCAGAATTCTGATGAAACTGTCACTCAGACGTTTGATCGCTTCAATCATCTTCTTAGCAAGATGATCAAACATGATATAGAAAGGAAGTTGATTGAACAGAATGTCACCTTTTTGAATGGCCTAAGATCTGAATGGAGAGCTGTCGTGTCTACAGTTAAAGCTCATGAGCAGTTCAAGTCATATTCATTGGCAAAGCTGGTGGGAATTCTGAAATCCCAAGAAAAGATTGTCATGCACGAAAAGAATGTGGTCTCAAGTTTGGGGTACTTGGCCCTCCTATCAAAAGGCAAGAATGCAGTGGAAGATGAAGATCCGAACGTAGAGGACTATGATCTTACGTCGGAAGATTATGCTATGATGGTGTCCAATCCCAAGAGGTTCATCAAGAAGAGGTTTCCTACCAATAAAAACAGAAATTGGCAGGGGAGCTATAGTTCTGAAAAGGTAAGGGAGGAGCCAAAGACTGAGGAACCAAAGAAAGAGGCGAAGGTTGATGGAGATTCTGGTGTGAACTGCTACTACTGTGGAGGAAAGAACCATTATGCCAAAGATTGTGTTCTGAAGAAAATGGCAGAGAAGAATGAGGAGAAAGACGAAGAGGCTGTCTTGATGAAAAAGCTAGAAGAGATCAAGAGGAAGAAAGCTGCTACTAACCCTTCTATGAATGCTCTTATTGTACAGGGTTCGGCAGAGGATGACGAGTTCGGTGGCGTGCAGGTGTGGTCAACCGACTCAGAGGATGATGAGGTGAGAAAGCCTTCGCATGGAAAGGCGTATGTGGCAAGAGGTGGTGAAAGCGGCGGAAAGTGTTTGATGGTGACTGACGTATCTCACATGAGGGGATACAATACAGATGGTGGAAATGAGGACACCAAGGAGCGAGAGGACTTATGCTTCACAGCAAAACCTCTTAGTGTGCAGATCAATGAGCTTGATGAATTGATCAAGAAGGTACAATCTCTTTTTATTTCATTCAAAGTCCCACAAAAATCATATGAGAAAGAATTAAATAGCTTAAATTCAAGAATCTCAAATCTGGATAGTTGTTTAACTCAAACACGGGTCACCAATTCTAACCTAACTGACCAAATAAGCAGGGTGTCATCCAAGAGTGAGGAGCGAAGGATGTGGATAGAGCAAAAAGAGTCGGAGCTGATAAAGTCTAAAGATGAAAACATTTATTTACAAAGAGACAATTTATAACTTTTAAAACAGAGAAATGTTTTTTGTTTGATTGCTAAACGACTTTATGCTAACATCACTCAACTGCATCTGAATTGTGAAATAGGGTAGAAAATTCATCGCATGATTTTACCCTTCCTTGAGTTTAAGGAGGATGAAATCGATGTTGAAACATATAACTGCGAAAGTGTTGTATTGTCTGATGATGTGAATCCCACTTACATGTATGGTCTGGACAAAATAGAATCTTTCATAAAGTCCAAAGACCATAAGGACATGCTGAAAAACCTTTTGGATGAAAACGATAAGCTGAAACTAAGGACCGAAACCATACAAAAATTTGACTCATTGAATGCCAATTTAAGTTCAGAAAATAAAATTGATGTTGAAAACGCATCTGAACTTAATGAGGACGATGATATGAGTGTAATTTCTGTAGAGGATGAAGTCGACTGTTCTGAGTTTGTCAAGAGCGAACCCGAAAACCACAAAAATCTTATTTCTGAAAATTCTGTGGAGTTTGCTCGATTGTCCCAAAATAAGTCCCCGATTCTAGAAGAAAAGGCTATTGTGTACCAAAAGGTGAGAACAACACCAAATCAGGTATATAAGGTCACATGAGTAACCGAGCATCAAATAGCCGAACTCACTTCCATAGTGAACGAAGATAACGCAAATGGCTGTGATAAGTTTTTCTGGTCTGCTCCTATAGATAATGCCGACGAAACTGTTGGTCTATCTGAGCGGACGTCCTGGAAAACCAAAGGCAGATATGTACCAGAGCCACTGAACAAGCCTGACAACTTCGACGTGCCAAGCACTAGTGGTAAAAAAGAAGTTCCTGTAGAAGAAGTCACTTCCACAAGCGAAACATCATCTGTGAAAAGCGAACCGGCTGACAAGAAGCTGAAACAAAAGGCCAACATCCACAAACAGCCGAAACAAGTGAAAGATCAAAAGCAGCAAAGAAACCTAAGATACAAAAAGAATCTCTCTAAGCGAAAGCAGTTTTGGCGCTCTCAAAACAATCATTTCTCTTACCATGATAGAAATTCAAAGTCAGAGAAAAAGGCTTTCGGGCCGCATGAGGAACGGAACCAAAAGGACAGGTTTGGTTCAGAAAGCATAAGGAACCGAAAGGACAGGTTCGGTTCAGAGAGCATAAGCAACCAAAAGGACAGGTTTGGTTCAGAGAACAACGACAACCGAAAGGACAAGTTTGGTCCCGAAAGCAACAGCTACCGAAGGTCCAGGTTCGGTCCATTCAATGACCAAAAACAAAAGGGTCATATCGAACCGCAAGTCAGAAGAAATTCTCATTCTAATTCTTCTCATACTCGATCCTCTTCTAAACCTAATTCTGTTCCTGCTCAAAGTTCAAAATCATCAAAGGATTTGAAAGGAAAAGCGAAGATTTCCTTTGTCAAGAATGATCGAAAGCAGTCTAAGGCCCAAACGCCAAAACCTGAAACCAAAACAACTGTAGCTAATCCTAACAAAATCAAAGTATACACCATTAAGAAGAAAGATGAAACAACATTAATAAAAAGAACATATCGTGTTGATGTTTCTCTTACTATTCCTGTTCCTGTGAAAGGCTCACGTGGACCCAAGAAACTTTGGGTTCCTAAATCTGCTTAATTTTTGCAGGTTATTAGTGACGAGCAGTTCGACGAAGAATGGTACATTGACAGTGGCTGCTCACGTCACATGACAGGAAGGAAGGAGGAGCTAAGGGAATTTCGATCTCTTCAGAATGGTGGAATGTCAAGTTCAGGAACAACTCATATGGAACGATAAAGGGTTATGGGATGATAACCAATGGAGACTTCACAATAAGAAAGGTGGCGTACGTTGAAGGGCTACAGCATAATCTCATCAGTGTATCTCAACTGGTAGGAGGTACCGGTCTCAAAGTTTCATTTGACGATGAAGGCTCAGAAATCATAGAGAAGAAATCAAAAAGGGTGATTCTCAAATCAGAACGCAAAGGAGAAATGTTTCCTCTCAATCTCAAACCTATCAAAGGAAATCCAGCTATATGTCTTTTATCCAAAGCTCACTCTAACGAAAGCTGGTTGTGGCACCGAAGGCTCTCACACCTTAACTTCAAAGACATCAAAAAGCTTGTCACATGAGGTCATGTTAGGGGTCTCCCATTGCTCAAGTTTGAGCGTGAACATTTGTGTGCTGCATGTGAAATGGGGAAGCAGAGTCGTCAAAGTCACCCATCCATTATAAACACAAAAGTTGTTGAACCACTTGAGTTGCTTCACATTGACTTGTGTGGTCGATCATCAATAGAAAGCATTGGTGGTAGCAAGTATATTCTTGTTATTGTTGATGATTTCTCAGGTTTTACATGGGTGTTCTTTCTAAAGCACAAATCTGAGTCTACTCTTAAGCTAAAGACGTTTATTAAACAGGTTGAAGTGCAACTGAGAAAAGTTGTTCGCAACATCAGGAGCGACAATGGACTGGAGTTCAAGAACAAAGAATTTGAAGACTTTTTGGCAGAAAAAGGAACCAGTCACAACTTCTCAGCTCCCTACATACCTCAACAGAACGGAATTGTCGAAAGACGAAACCGATCCTTGTGTGAGGCGGCCCGAACGATGTTGAGTTTCGCTTCTCTTCCTTTATATTTCTGGGCTGACGCTATTGCTGCAGCATGTTTCACGCAGAGTAGGTCTTATCTCAACAAGCGCTTTTCTCTTACTCCCTATGAGATCATAAACAACAGAAAGCCGAACGTAAAATTCTTCCATGTATTCGGCTCATGATGCTTCATCTTCAACTCCAAAGAACATCGTAACAAGTTTGACGTTAAAGCTGATGAAGGAATTTTTCTGGGATACTCACTTAATTCAAAAGCATACCGGGTTTTAAATAAGCGTTCGAGGAAGATCGAAGAAACATATTATGTGACTTTCAATGACAACTACATCAAAAAGTTAAAGGCCACTGAAGAAGCAATTGGAGAGATTTTTACTCAAACTGGTTAAGTCACGGCTTCGATTGCTAATCTGTTCGATCAGTTTGTGGAACTATTCGATGAACCTGAGAAAGCTACTCTCTCGGAGGCCAAGGCAGCTGATAACAAAGTCGACCATCTAAAGCAAATTGTCGAAGAAGCATCCAAACGAATGGGTGAAGGAGAACAAGTTTCAAACGAACCTCCTAAGCATGGTGCTTCAGTTGAGGGGGAGAATCCATCTTCATCAAAACAACCGAGCTCACAAGTTGAGGGGGAGAATTCCATTCCAGTACCCGAAAGCTCAACTGCACCCGAAAGCTCATCAACACCCGGAAGTCCTGTAGCACCAAAAAGTCCAGCTACACTGGAAAGCTCATCAGTCGAGGGGGAGAATGCCGATATGTTCTACGACGACGATAGTCAATCTGAATTGGAAGAAATGGTGAATGCTTAATTGGATCCATCCTATGATCCAAATTACCCTCCTCTTGTTAAATGGACCAGAGATCATCCTGTATCCCAGGTAGTGGGTAATGTCTCTGAAAAGGTCCTGACCCGATCTCAACTGAAGGCAAAGAAAACATCTCTATTCTCCAAAGTAGAGTTCTGCATGTATAATTCTTTCGTCTCAAAAGTTGAACCGAAGACAGTAAATACGGCTCTTGATCATTCTGACTGGGTTCAAGCTATGCAAGATGAACTCAACGAGTTCGAAAGAAATAAAGTATGGCGCCTCATTCCAACTCCTAAAGACGCCTCAGCTGTTGGTCTCAAATGGGTATTCAGAAATAAAATGGACAAGGAAGGCAATGTGATTCGAAACAAAGCTCGTCTCGTGGTGAATGGATACTTCCAGGAGAAAGGAATTGATTATGAGGAAACTTTTGCTCCGGTAGCGAGGCTGGAATCTGTTCGAATATTTCTGGCCTATGCTGAACACAAGAACTTTGAGGTCTACCAAATGGACGTGAAATGCGCCTTTCTGAATGGAGAGCTTGAAGAAACAGTTTACGTGGAGCAACCTCCTGGATTTGTTAATGAAAAGTACCCCAATCACTGTTATATTCTGGACAAGGCTGTTTACGGTCTGAAACAAGCACCTAGGGCATGGTATGAAATGCTAACCAAGTTTTTAAAGATGTCAAAATTCAAACAAGGTTCGGTTGACCCAACCTTCTTTCGTAAGAAGGAAGGTAACCACCTTATGATTGTTTAAATCTATGTCGATGATATCATCTTTGGCTCAACGAATCCTAGCTTAACAGTTGAATTCAGAAAGCTGATGGAGACTAAATTTGAAATGAGCTCAATGGGTCCGATTAACTTTTTCCTTGGTTTAAATATTAGACAGGGACCCGAAGGCATCTTTATCAACCATGAAGCTTACACCAAGACTCTTCTTGCAAAATTTGGCATGATGGGAGACTCAAAGGTTAAAGTTCCAATGGCATTTGGCACCAAGCTCACACCATCCTTGGAAAAACCGGCAATCGATATTATGTTATATCGCCAGATGATTGGTTCTTTAATGTACCTTACTGCTAGCAGGCCTGATATAATGTTTTCAGTCTGTTACTGTGCTAGATTTCAGGCGAATCCTCGTGAACCACATATGCTTGCAGTGAAAAACATACTCCGGTATCTGAAACGAACCACCTCTCTCGGTTTATGGTATCCATCAAAATTAGGTTTCTTCGTTCAAGCCTACTCAGATGCAGACCTTGGAGGTTGTGGTTTAGACAGGAAAAGCACCATAGGAGGATGCCAATTCCTAGATGGGAAGTTGGTTAGCTGGCAATCAAAGAAACAGACATGTGTATCTCTGTCTACAGCCGAAGCATAGTACATCGCAGTTGCCTCCTGTACATCTCAAGTGATTTGGATCCAAAGCCAACTCCGGGACTCTGGACTCAATATGAAAAAGATCCCACTATATTGCGATTCAGAAAGTGCAGTTAGGATCTGTCATAACCCAGTGCAGCATTCCAAGACCAAGCATATAACACTGAGGTATCACTTTATTAAAGATCATGTGGAAGATGGGAACGTCGAAATTCACTTTGTTCGAACCACTGATCAACTGGCTGACATCTTCACCAAAGCTCTTCCTGAAGCATCTTTCAATAAAATTCTACAAGGTCTAGGAATGATGGAATCGGAGTCAGTACCAAAGAATACTTCTCAAAATTAAAAGTTGGAAGTGAAATAGACCGAACGTTCGGGTTCGGGTCTCATGTGTGCCGAAATGAACCGAACGCTCGGGTTCGGTCGTATCATCTGATCTTCGCTTATCACTCAAAGGTAGTTTCTTTGGTTGTAAACCTTCTGTATTATTTTCTCAAATTCAGTTCTCTTATTTTCAAAGTTCTGTTCTTTTTCAAACTTATTTTTTTTGGCAACCGAAATAGACCGAAAGCTCGGGTTCGGTTCCAATTTTTTTCTCTATATCTCATTTTTTTTTATTTTCTTATTTTTTCTTTAAATAAAAAATTCCAAAAATATTTTTTTTACTCTTTTTCTTAGTTTCTTTTCGTGAATTCAAAAACTCCAAAAATATTTTATTATTATTATTTTGTTTTGTTTTATGTCTTATCTTTTTGTGTGTCTATTTGTGGGGAAATCATTTCACTAGTTAAGTGTCCCTAGAAGTTATAAAAGGGTTGTGGTTAATATTGATTTAACGTCATCTTAAAGCAAAGTTGCCCACGTGGATCAATATTAGCCACAACCCTTTTATAACTTCACATCCCATTAAAATGGATCCCGGGCACGAATCTCTTTTTGTGTGTCTATTTGTGGGGAAATCATTTCACTAGTCTTATCTTTTTGTGTGTCTATTCTGGTTTCATCAGTTACAATGCATATTTTTTTTTAATGGGATGTGAAGTTATAAAAGGGTTGTGGTTAATATTGATCCACGTGGGCAACTTTGCTTTAAGATGACGTTAAAGGATAAGATGATAAAATGCTGACTCAGGCGGGAGTCCAATCGATTTGATTTCAAACGGCGCTAGAAGGCCAGGCGTGCGAATTGGAACCGTTTCATTTAAAAACGGCGCCTGATGGGAAGGCGTGTGAATCGGGACTGACACTCTCTCTCATGCGTGATCATCGGCGCTCATAACTGTCACGCATCCATCACTTCTGAAAAACCCTTCGTATTTCCATCGAAGATTTAGGACAGATTCTTCTCTCTCCTCTACCCACAGTATAAAAGGTAACGTAAACCATTGTTTACCTCTTTACTGCACCCATATTTCAGAGAGCAAGAAAACCTTCAAGCATTCTACTGTTCATCTTTTCCATCTTCTTCACAACAATGGCGGATTCATCATCAGTTTATGCTACTTCCCACATCCTCCCGATTCATCCCCAACAGAGTTTGATCATCGATCTTACTCCTCAAGTCTATGATGCTTTCATGTTCCCGATAATCGAATGCCTCAAGTACTCACCGATTACTCTTGCTCTCACCAAAGTTGAAGCAGTTCCTATGGAGTTCTTATCTCAGATCTTCGCCACTGCTCATTACGACAAGGCAGTCGACAGGATCTTCTTCGACGTGCTCGATCACAAGGCGTCAATCTCCAAGCAGAGGTTTTGCTCAATTTTAGGGTTTGAACCTGATTCAACTAGGGTTAACCCTGAATCGATTCCGGTGGGTCACATGTTCTCTATGTTCTACAACATGGGGTATACTGAGGTGCTGACAACGGTCACAAAGTTCAAGAAATCGTGCCTGCCTCCTCAGTGGAATGGGTTGTTTATAGTGCTGTTCAAGGGGCTGTCTGAACGCAGTGCTGGATCGGACGGAGCAAGTTGTCTGTTCATCTCGATTCTCTACGGGATCTACAACGGTATCAACTTGGACTACGGGTCGGTCCTTTGGCAACAGTTGATTCGGAGTCTGTCTTCTACATCTCGGCATTCCGAGATTTCCTACGCTCATTTTTGGACTCTTATTACAAAATGGGTGATGGACAAGTACCACGTCCCCATTGTTGCAGGTTCTCCAATGTCTTCAATTGGTACTTTCCATACCACAAAGATCATTGTCTCCGATGCCTCCAAGTTCCAATTCAATGGCTCAATCCCAGAGTCGATGTATGGAGACGTTCCTGCCGACAGCCGGATTATTAAAACATACAAGGAGTTTTGACGCTCTGGTACGAGAGAGCTTACTCCTGAAATGCTCAAGTCCATCCATGAAGCTGACAAGCCGGCGCCAAGGGGAAAGAAAACTGACAAAGGCAAAGACAAGCAAGTTTGTAAGGGAGCAAAAGGCCCATGTCCCAAGAAACGAAAAACCACCAAGGCTGCTTAGTACCCTCCGCTGAAGAAGAGAAAAACCCAACGAAGGCGAAAGCTGATTATCGCTTCCTCCTCAAGCGAATATGAGGAAGAGAGTTCTGCCTCTGACGGATCTCCTCGTGGTAACACTCCACCACGATCGCCTACTCCAGAAGTTTACTTTTCCACTTCTCCAATCTCTTCTCCACCAGTTACCATTCCCATTTCCATTGCCCCTATAACCTCCACCACTCAAATACCATCCACCTCCATCCCAGTACCCCCTCCCATCTTTACTGAAGCAACCACCACCACCGCAGAAGTAAGAACCAATGTATCTGATACAGGGGTTCCTACTGACACACCCAAACCCCCACCAACTACCGAACATACCACCCAACCCGAACCTACTACAACTACCGAGCCTCCACCCTCACCACCCCCCTCATCTCCTGCTCATGCAGTAGAGAGTGAAGAACCATTCCTCGACGGAGAAGACATGACCTTCGATTCGGTCTATTACAGTCCGTTTCAAGTTCAGAGTGATGACGATGATGACGCTCCTGTCACAAAGAGGCATCTCAAGGAGCTTCATGATAAAATAGATTCGCTCATCGCATCCTCTTCTTCATCACAGTCCTCCATCTCTGAAGCTGCCATTCAGAAGATTGTTGATGCTTTTTCCAAAGCTCATCAAGTCTCTCTAGACTCCGCCACTGCAGCCATTGATGCCTCAACCAAAGCCTTTGAGGCAGCGACCGAAAAAGTCGATAAACTATTCACTGATGCTTCTTCTTTGTTACAGTCATTACAGGAAAATGCTGAAGCCACCAAAACAAAGCTAGAACCCATTGTCAACCAGCTGGCTACATCAGTTGCATCAGAACTAAAGTCTTTTGCTTCTCTTCGTCAGACTCTCTCCGACGACCACTCAACGTTTAAAGTGACGATTGAGGAACGATTGACTAAGCTCCATGAGGATCTTGCAACTGAAAACTCACTCATGGACACTCTTGCAAGAAAGACCACCGCTCTGAAGGTCAAGAGTCTTCAACTCTCCAATTCTCAAAAGGAGATTGAGTCTTTTTTATTTGAAAGAGAGGTGATTTCATCGTGTGTTTCGGATGTCCACGCATCCATTTCAAATATCCTGGAAGCACATGACCCGATACTCAACTATTCTGTGAGGCGTGATCTTGCAGAAAAACTTGCTCCTGCCCTCTCTCTCTCTCTCTCTCTCTCCTAAGCAATATTGAAGGGCTCCTTGATTTCGTGTCCATTCCGAAACAAAGGGGAGAAAAAGAAAATGTGCCTCAACCGTCTCCTACTTCAACAACAACATACACAACTGAACCTCCTCCTACAGGCCTAGCCTTAGGTTCGGGTGTAAAAGACAAGGGCATGAAAATTGCTGAGGAGAGCGATGATGAAGATAAGGAGACCATTGCCGACCTTCTGAAGAAGCTAGGTCGAGATAGAGATGCTGACATCAGCGCTCGTGTAGCTAGAGAGGCTGAAGAAGACAAAAGAAGACAGAAAGAAGCTCACGACCTTCTCGAGAGTAGGAAAACTCTTTTTCCTCCTTGGACTCTTGAGAAGTTGCTGAAAGAAGCTATCGATACTCCAAGCATCTTGTGGCTAGAACCGGTGATCTCTCTAGATCGTTCTAATACTGTCGATTCTCAGTTCGATATGCCACTGACCCGAAAGGTGTTCGTGTTCCATGCCTTTGACAACATTGCTGAGTTCCCTCATCCTTATCCAAAGGTTGATCGGGACTTAGTCGATTTCTATCTGAGGGCCGCTCAACCACGTTACCAAACATGGAGCGCTCAGAAGAGGATCTACCAAGACCGAACATGCCATCTCGCTTGCTGATCTTCCCAACTTGAATCCACACGACTGGATCATCTTGCACAACATCCTTCTTACAAACGAAGCAGAATATGGTCCGATCATTGACCACTTCAAGAGGATGCTTGTCTGCTATATCATGGAAGTCGCCAAGATGGATCAGGAGGTAGCGAGCGTATTCAAGAAAAAGCCTACCATATCTCCTGTTGGCTCAGCAAGTGACCTAAACATGATGTAGATGGGAAAGATAGACCCGAAGAGAAACTCTGTTATGTTTACCAGAAATGAAGGCCAGAAATGTCTTTTTGCTTTGGCAGACAAACATCTCTATACCACTGCATGTCTGGAACATGTCTTAGGGATCATCCATCGGTGCAAGCAGAACTCAGTGGATGACAAGAAGTACTTTGATGATATGATTCAATGGTACATTCGCTTCAGACAGACAATCCTCGCCCTGATCTCGCGTCTGTTTGATACAACCAAGAAGGTTCCAGCAGCTGGTCCAAGCAAGAAGAAATGATGGTCTCGCTCCAAATTGATGCAAAGGGGGAGATTGTTAGGTCCAGTTTAGTGTTGCGTCTATTGGGCTCGTTAGCTAGTCCAAGTTTTGTCTCCAGTATGGGCCTGTCCATCCGTGAGTTTTATGTAGGGTTTATTATAAATAGATGCTTGCATGCATCCTAGAACGTAACGATTAGATAAGAATTGATAGAGATTTTCAAGCATATTCATCTTTCTTATTTTTGTAACCCTAGAATCCTCTATAGCGGAAGTTCTTAATCGAGCTCTGCTAAGGATTGAGTTAATCTAATCATTCGACTCATTCAGATCCATACTTGTGTTTTATCTCACTATTTTTTACGTTCTTTATTTATCTGTTACAAAGATCTAATCGATCAAAGAGTTTTTGAACTCATCACTGTTACAGAGTACGAGGGGTTTAAGTGTTGGAAGTCCAACCCTTCATGTTTACACGTAGAATTAGCAATCTAACGTGTTACAATAGTCCCAGAAACCCAAATCCTCATGAAGAATGCTCTGGTGAGGGTTTGGAAGCGAGTGGGAGGTCTGCTCGCATGGACTCGGCGAGTTGTTCTTCGACTCGGCGAGTCGGATCGCGAGCCGGTTCTATCGTCCCAAGTAGTGAGTTAAGGGTGACTCAGTGAGTGGGAAAAGGGACTTGTAGGTTGCGACCGGGTTAGTGGGAGAAGGACTCGGCGAGTCGGTGCCATGACTCGGCGAGTCCAGTAAATTGGAAGTTGACCTTGGACCAGGGGTGGGTCAGTCATCTTACCTAAGGGTGTATATTAGAGGCTAACCTATGTTTATGGTTTATAGCCGGAGGATTTTCGATTCAGCAGTCAGGCGCTTAGCAAGCAGACTTCAGCAGCTACTTTCGAGGTGCGTTACCTTCCAGTAGCGGTGGGTCTACGGCCACAATACCGGCCCACCAGTAGGAGATGTATGTTAGATTATTGTCTTTGTGATATCATCTAGGTTTGCTACTACCTGATACGTTATATGATGGCATGATATGTGATAGTAGTAGAGTCCGGTGGTTAGGACCGAAGGGTAGGTCAGACACCCCAGCTATGTCTAACAAGATGTGATGATATGTTTATATGCTAGTATGATCTGTTGTATGTGTTAGTGGTAGTAGGAGGGGAGCAGTCCCTGAGGTTCGGTCGTTAGGACCGAAGGGTAGTCAGCACCCCAGAACGGCTTGACATGGGTAGTTAGCACCCCAGAATGGCTTGACACGGGCAGGACGGTACCCCAGAATGGCCGCATGGGTAGGTCGGCACCCCAGAATGGCCGTACCGGGTAGGTCGGGCACCCAAGAATTGTCTGGCAGTATGTATGCTATGTGATTATATGGTATGTGGTACAGTGGGGGAACTCACTAAGCTTCGTGCTTACGGTTTTCAGTTCTTGTTTCAGGTACTTCTTCTGTTAAGGGGAAGGAGCTGGCGCGGTAGCGGCGCATCACACACGCTCTTTTTTTTTTCCGCACCATGAGTAATTCTGGGATTTTGTACTCTGACATTATCATGTTTTATGTTTTGGTTTATGGCCACGAGACATGTTTTATCAAATTTTATGATCGTATGATATTTTGTTACAAACGCTTTTACAAATCACTTAATTAAAAATGAAATTTTTGGCCCGTATTTTTGGGATGTTACATTTACCGTCGAAGGAATTACGACCATAAACCTTGTTTACGGCCGTAAACTCAAGCACATTCAAGAGGCGTAAACTGTGTTCTTAAACTGTAATTAGTACATCTTAAATAACCGCAAACTATCGACCATAAACACCCTAACCGTAAACACCCAACCATAGTTTACTCGTAAACTAAAATTTTGACAGTTTTTTTTTTTATTTTTTTAACCCTTAAAGTTTTAAAAAAATCAGAATTAATGGATTCTCAAAGTCAAACAGATCATCAAGAGCTAGATTCTGTCATGAGCACCACTACACAAATTCCAAGCCTATTATCTGCAGAAGGTTTTCCTGAATTGAAATACCAGATCGAAAAGTACATTAAAATGAAGGACTTCAAGATCTGGAGAAGCATCATCAAGAAACCTGTCAGAAGTACTACCACTGTTGCAGGGCCAGTAATTGACAAAGCTATTGAAAATTACACAGATGAAGATTTTGAGAAAGTGGAAGAGCAGGAAAAGGCATTGGCCACTCTAACCATGGCTCTATCTCTTGATATAGCTCAAGGTTTTAGAGAGTATACTTCAACAAAAGCTTTGTGGGAAGCTTTGATTGAGGTATATGAGGGTAATGAGGACATGAAGGAAAGCCGCCAGGATATGCTACGACAAAGGTTTAGCATGTTCAACTACATTCCTGGGGAAACCCTAGAGGCACAGCTGCAACGATTCAAATCTCTCACCACTGAGATGTCTATAGCTGGGATCTTCTTGACAATGTATGAAATAAATAAAAAGCTATTGAATGCTCTCCCAAAATCACGGCGTGGATATGTCGTTTCGGTAGCCAGGGGAAGGAAGAAACCGGAGAAGGAAGCAACCGGCCCATAAAAGTGAATCATGTGAAAGACGTTCAGATGTTTTGAGGGTTAGCTGGGCAACCGGAGAAGGAAGCAACCGCTCCGCAGGTGTTGACAGACCTAGCCCAGCTAACTTCACTCTTATGATGATTCAATTGCTTATACCGACTACTGGTTGAGCTGCTACGAAAGCAGTTACCTTTCTTATAGCAGGGCAGATGATTTCACAGTTAGCAAATCTTTCTTCTGAACTCTCACAAAAGAGCTTACTCTCTTTCGAAAGACCGGATACGGTTAGATCTAATTCTAGCACTTAGAGTGTCCTGCTCCCCCCTTTGCCATTGTCACTACTAGTGCTACTCCTCCTCCACAGAAGACTTGCTAGAATAGCTTGCATGGAGAGCTACCACCTTTCTCTCTTGACTTTGCTTCGGGTAAACTAACTTTAGTCTCTATCGTTCTACTAGCCAACTAGGAGTTCGAAAAGCCTGACTTCACGCTTACAGGGTACTAAGATTTACTGCTTTTATCCTCTAGCCACAGACATAATTGACTACCATAGACCTCCTTTACTACTTGAACTATCAAGCCAATTAGTAACACAGGCTCCTTGTCCGGCTGGGCACTAGGATGTGAAGATATGCCGACATTTGCTATTGGGTAGCCCCTCGATTTCGAGTCGGTGATTGTAAGATCAGCACAGATCAGAACTAAAGCAGTTCTATGAGATCAGGCGGAAGTTAATAAGACAGAGCAGAAGTGAAAGATGAAAGCACTGTACTGGGGAGAAAAAATCTTTCTAGTTCTGCTAGCCTCTTACTTAAGCTGTGAAAAAAGAATTGCTAGTGAAAGTGTTCTTTTTTTAGTCACCGATAAAGAAAGTACCCCAACTTACCAGATTTGTAAAAAAAGGAAAGACTTTCTAATCTATTCTCCTATATCTGAGGCAATCACTACGAACATGCGCTAACCTCATATATCTCCTTGATCGACCTCTTATTCGGGCAATGAGGGGTCCATCCATTAGATCTGCTGGTCTGCTCGGAGCGTAACCATACTTTGAGGTTTCATACGAGGAAAGGGAATTTGATAGTTTAGACCCTTAGGCGTGGATATGTCGTTTCGGTAGTAAATGGGCTAGAGCTTTTCGGGGTTCTCAGAGGTCTTGATTGAATATGTCGAAATAGGCTTTCCATATGGCCCTTCATATGGCTTGTAGTTCAAGACTAGCAGTACTACATTTCATACCAAGCGTAAGAGCTACCGAGGGTGACTTTTTTCTTTACTCAAAAGCCTGTTCAAGCCTTCTTTAATGGTTAGACTCTAGCCTCTAATAAAGATCGAGATAAGGGCATTTCTTTGAGAAAGTATAGGAGAAGCTTGATGCTTCAGATCCAACCCCGACAACTCAAACTTGTTTTTTGGCTAGCAAGAAATAGGCACTTGTTCTTACCTGTCTAAACTCTATTTTGGCTTGCTATAAGATTAGTACTGGCTCTTACCATCAATCTCTTTCCTATCTAGAATGGTGGGTACATCAATTCTTGTTGATCACATTCATGGGGGAGAAGCACTTCAGGCTCTAGTCCGGAGGTTTCTTCTTCTTCGATTCAAGCAAGTCGACCATAAGGTGAATCGATGACCTGACTGAAGCCATTCCTAGCCACCATTACTTTCGAAAGATTCTGTCTTTACTTTTCCAGCTTTCCTAAGTTATCAATCACTAAACTAAACAAAGTAGCAAAAATCATAAGAGAAGAAAAGTTCACAGAAGGTTGAGAAGTAGTACGCCCGGTTCACCAGGTTCTACCACTGTAGGGCCAAATCATAGTCAAAATAAGAGTTTGATCCTGGCTCAGAAGGAACGCTAGCTATATGCTTAACACATGCAAGTCGAACGTTGTTTTCGGGGAGCTGGGTAGAAGGAAAAGAGGCTCCTAGCTAAAGGTAGCTTGTCTCGCCCAGGAGGTGAGAAGAGTTGAGAACAAAGTGGCGAACAGGTGCGTAACGCGTGGGAATCTGCCGAACAGTACGGGCCAAATCCAGAAGAAAGCTAAAAAGCGCTGTTTGATGAGCCTGCGTAGTATTAGGTAGTTGGTCAGGTAAAGGCTGACCAAGCCAATGATGCTTAGCTGGTCTTTTCGAACGAAGATCTTCGAGAACTCATATTGGACCTGGAATCAAAAAGGGACAAAAGTAAAGTATAAGCGCATATGGCACGAAAAGGAAATCCAATTTTGGTAAGACTTGGTCTGAATCGTAGTTCAGATTCAAGTCGGTTAAGCGGGGGCGACCGCGGAAGAATTAAATTATTGTTCCAGTTAAGCGCCAGACGGGCGTGCATTCCATTTTTAGTTCCCATAAGTCTTCTTATTTTTTTTTTTATCTTCTTTGCCTCCAAATGGGGGCGCACTCATTCTTTTTTTTTTTTTTATTTTGTCTCTAGGGTGGCCGGCTTCCTCGAGTGAAGGCCGTTTCAGTATTGTTTTTAAAAATGGGCTGCCCCACAGCTTTGGCCTACGTGATTGGCTGTGCTTGCCGAGCACTCGTCACTCCGGAGGCAAACGCCTCCCTCGGGCATTGGGTGCTTCCCGGGCCTTCTCACCAGCCTCACGTGGCAGAAGAGGTTCCCCACCAAGAGGGCCTGCGGGACCATCCTGTAGCAACCCGAAGCGCTCCGCCAGTGGATATGGAGGTTAAGCAACCGCTTATGGGCGACCAACAGCGGCACAAAGAGCTGGCAAATCGACTCAATCACCACTTCCTTGGCAAAAGTGAACAAATAGATAGCCTAGCCTATGACGATTTGTTGGATAAACAGATCCTCATAGAGGAAAAGCTCGAAATAGCGCTACTTAACGAGGGTTTTAGTAGAGACCGGATTTTAGCGAATTGCTATGAAATTAGAGAACTTATATTTTATAAAGAGGGAGTTCCACTCAAGGAAGAAACGTTGGGGATGCACTTAGCCCAGATCCAAAGCGATCCTTTCTCAAACATCCCATATCGTAAAATCCAGCGATCTATAAGGAATTTGGATCTGTTTTTTTCTAAGTAGAGGAATTATACGGTTGAAAGGGATGGTGAGTGCCCTGGGATTCATAGACAGATGTGGAGTCGTAACAAGGTAGCTGTATCGAGGGCGCGGCTGGATTGAATCCTTTCATTTCAGGGGGGGGGGGGGGAGCTCATGCTTGTTGGGTATTACCTTTCCTGGAGCCTCTTCTCACTCACACATCATATGATTGTGTGGTGGGCGGCATTGCGGGCCGACCCGAATTGGCGTGGACCCATTGAAACTAGGCTATTCTCGGATATGCTGTTGTCATTAGGGATAGTATAGTTGCGAGAGAGTACGCACTGATCCTGCGCTGCTTACAAGTAAAGGTTTCCAAAAGGAAATCCCTACTTTCAGCACCCAGGGATCTTAATAGGATTGACAAGGGAAGGGTTATGGATAAGGTTTCAGAATCCTCGCCATCTTTATTTATGCCTTACGCGCAGCATAAGTAGAGGTCACAAGATGATCTAAAGTCCAGATAAACCAAACCAGGAAACGCAGGCAATGGGGGAAATAACGACCTCTGGGGGCACGAAGTCGAGTGAGGCCAGATCTGAGAAAGCCGGAAAGCGCAGCAACCAGAGAACCATAAGTTGGAGTGCTGCAGCTCACAGAAAGAGACGTGGGAAGGGGCTTTCGGCCCGTGGACCCAGGCACCGATGCGTAGGTGGAATCCGGCTAGGGTGGAGACGACGAAAAGAGGGAAGGCTTAAATAAATAATCTGGTCTGGTATAGTAAGCCATTCTGACTTCCTTAAATAAAGAATAGTCAACATCGCAGAAGTAATGAACAACGTGAAACCGCCCCCAACACGAAGAGTGAGATCTTGCCTATGCAGTAGGATTCAAAGGAAAGTTATCCGAATAGTGAGACCCGGGAAGACTACTACTTCTGTATTAAAAAAAAAAGAAAAGAGGCGTTTGAAGCATATTTTCAAACAAGGATTGATAGGTAGAGGGCTCAAAGCGGGACAAAAGGGATTATAGGGCCATGGGCTAAAAAAAGTCAACAAATTCTTTAAGCCAATCCCTTGCTGCTAACTAATGGCAGCCCCTTTATCGCTCCTTCCTAGGAACTCAGTAACGCGGCCAGTAAGTCAGCAGCTATTGAGGCAGGTAGATCTTTTTTTAAGTCGGTAAGGCAAGGATGGCAGGTTTCAGAGCTTGGCGGACGAAGGCTTCCAACGCATATAGGTGACTAACCGCCTGTTCTCTCGGAAAGTAGAATCGCAGATCGAGCCTGCTCCAGCCCCAGCTTCTATTCAACTGCGTCTTTGATGGCGCAATTGTGTTGCTGCTGCGTAGTAGAAGGTTTGGGTTCTCTGGGGTTCAACAATGCGTCAGGCTGCTCGAAGGACTCCATGAAAGAAAAGCTGCGTAAATGATTAGCCCGATGAAATTGCTCTGTGAAAAAGGGGCTAGGGTTCCATGGGGTTCAACAATGCTATAGAAAGAAGGGAGAAGAGCAGGGTAAAGGTTCAGGGCGGTTACAATATTTATGGCGGGAATGCATGAGGGTCTGCAAGACAACGGGCACAAGGAGGCAACTGCCAATACTTCCGACTCTTATTCATAGAGATAACGATTCTTATTTTCCTACTACTATAGGGAGGATATTTGGTTGCACGAGACGATTCATTGCGCGAATGGATTCTATCCTTCTTTTTTTCCGCGAAAACTTCGTTCCAGAGGACGGGCTATATTCCCTTTAATATTAGTCTAGCCTAGTCAACGCCAACCATATGGCGATGCGGTAGACCTCCCAGAGATAGATACTTGATCTTAGAGGATTCACACGTTCAATGGTGGATACTTAAGGAACCGGCTAAGAGTGACTAAACAGAAAACCCTATTCATTCCATAGCCTCATCCGGTCGAGGCATTAAACAATCCATCCCAATCCTCTTTCCTTTGGTCTACTATAATGATGTGCCCGTTCGTTGGTGGAATATCTCTTTATACCGACGATTTATATGGGGATTGCCAACGATAAGGAGATTTACCCTATGATGAGCTCAAAAGTGAATGAAGACAAGGGCGAGCATTGGTGCTACTGGCATGGGCCTCTACCCCTGTGTAGTCTCTGCCCACCAATAAACCATTTGAATACCAGGAAAGATCAGATGCGCGAAATCGCAATTGGTTAAGGATCACTGAATTACCGCTCCGTAGGCTATTACTATTGGGATAACTGAATACTTGTATGCCTCTATCAATGTAGTAACCATCTTTCTATAATCTGAATGTGAAAGCAGAGTAGCTCGCCGAATCCAAAGTGTCTATCTCCGCCGCCAGACTAAACTATCTGATGGGAAGCCTAACGACTGGTTACGGTAGCGTAGCTAGGGCTATGAAAAGCAAGGCAGTCCCTAGACTGTGAGAAAGCCCTAACACCTAACCTTTTCCTTGAAGACCCTGTATTTTCGGACCAAGCAATCAAGCAACTTGTCTTGATTCTCCTAGTATCAAGTAGTAAGGGATCAAAACAAGGGAGGAAGAAGTAAAATGCCAGTCTCTTTGATAGGAGTAAGGTCGGAATTGAGGCCAAAAACCATTTTTATAAAAACTATTTAGATTAGGAAAGGAAATAGTTTCTCCCAATGGTCTTAGAAGCGCTCTTCTTTGTTAGCGAGAATGCCCTATGAAAATGAGGAATTGCACAATGTGCTATCGAATCCGCTGTTACTGCCCGAGAAGGAACTGTTTGAAGGACAACTAATGCAAGCTGCTCGGGAGGTTTGGATTCATAGATGGGAAGAATCTGCTCTTCTCTTATCTTTGCGGGCCCGGAGGGAGCTGCTAAAGGAACTGCCATAGTTTATTTACGAGTAAAGGATCTAATAGTAGCAGGAATATGTCCAGAATCTGATGCTAGTTTATAAGTCCCTGCTTTGGCTGCCCCTTTCTGAATCTAAGAAGAGGTTGGTTGCATGTCTTAAACCTGATTATGGATTAGATTAGGTTATGACTCTATAAGGGCTTACGACGAATAGGCTCTTAGATGGGGCATTACCGGAAAACTAACTATCAATTGAATAAGAAAAAGGGGAGACCCTATCTTTCTTCAGAGGAATCCCACTCTAAATCGACAGAGATAAATGTAAGAGGCCTATGTCTATTTTGACTTTTGAATGGCAGTGGAGAAACCGGAAAGTGCTCACCGGTGACAGTTGACACGTATGGGAATGGACTTTTCAGGTGCCCAATGTGCATGCAAGCGGGCAGAGGAAAGACACACGCATTTGTGTTTTTTAATGTCCAATTTCGTCCATGGAATTTTGGATCTAATAGCATGGATTGAAAGAGATTGGGTTCAAACGGGTAGGACACCAAAATTCAATTGGTTATGGAAAGAAAAACAAAAAATGATCACAGCTCAAATCTGGTGGTCTCGGAACTATGCGATATTTTAAGATAAACCAATCCATAGAGGGAGTCCGTACTGGTGCATTGATACAACAGACCAAAATCCCTAAAATTCTATGGAAGCGGTTCTGGAACAATTCAACCTGCAGCATAGAGTGAGTCGACAACCCAGAATGACAGAACCCAGATAGAAATAACTGTGCATAGTTACATTATGACGATGCGAGCCGAGGAAACCCCGGGCGGGTCCTTCACTCGACTAACCAGCGATCCTTCTTCCACGCCGTCTCCTTCACCTTTTCCGTTTGGTTTGCAGCTCCGTCACCCGTGTTTCCCTGGAGCAGCGCTTCTTTCCGGTGCTCCGATGCTCCCTGCCTTGGTAGGGTTCCTCTTTAAGAAAAAATCGCATTAATGATCTGCCTTGCCTTATTTCCAGCTATTGAATGGAGTAATCTGGGAAGTGATTTTTTGCCAATTCCAGTTAGTGGAGCGAAGCCTTCCAATATGGGGCATACTAGTCAGGGGGAGCTAATGCTTGTTGGGTATTACCATGGAAAGTAAGGATGTTTAATTTGGTGATCGTCATAGGGATGAAGATCTCAATTATTCATATTATGATCTCGATCTAGTCGACTCTGTTTATTCAGTAGATTTGGCCGGTTGAACGCTTTCTAGCAGCACCAAAAGCTTGGGTAGTGGGATGGGGGTGAAACCTGTTCTGGCTCTTGGTTTATGAAATCCCGATTTGAAGACTAGGGCCCTTCTTCTCTTCTTCTTGTGAGCTAGTAGCAGTTTTATCAGTTTAGATAGTTAGGGAGTCTTCCATTGAAATGAAAGTTTAAAAAGGCAAGCTGGGGAAGACAAGTTAGCGCTCTCCTCTTCTAGCTAGTTAGTTTGAAAGAAGTAGTCCTTTACTTAGGCAAGCTAGCCAGTTAAGTTATATGAGTAATTGAGTAATAAAGGAAGAATTACACTCGAACAAATGTGAGAGGTTATGTAATAGGGTAGGCAGGAATTGTCATTTGAGTGCTTTACGAAGGGTCTTTTTCATTCCTTCAACAACTCAAGCAACGCTCATAGAGTCTTGTTGAGCAGCCGAATAGCCTTCTCCTATCTTAATTGAATAGTTTCAACTTCGTAATATCTTTACTCAAAAGAAAAGAGCTCCCACCGCCAACTGTAGATTGAAGTGAGTACCTCCTCTTGTCGACTCTGAACGAATGCTAGCATGGTGCGGGGCAGTCAGATTCTATTCCCTCTCAGAGGCCATAAAATTAGAGTCCTCGGGGAAGCCTTCTCTATTCACTTCTTACCCAAAAATAGGGAATCGAAGCACTATAGCTCCGCTCAAACGTCCCTTTATTCGGAGTTCACATGTGCTTTTCGATACTGTATGGGTGACTTAACACCAACCAAGTTCAAGTTTTTCAACCCTTAGCACTAATATGTACTAAGGCTAAGGAGAAAAAAGTGATTTGTTGCATCTTTTCTTATCTTGAAAAAGTCTTAAAAAGAAGAGATTTCTCTGTTATGTTAAATAAACAAGTTTGCTTCTTTATTCTTAGTTTACTCTTAGTAGATTCATTGAATAACTTCTAGTCTTTTTCTATTCTATTTTTATATAAAAGAGTTCCAAGTACCATAGCATTGCTAGTTCAGACTAAGATTATAAAACCTTCAATATAGTTGAATCGTTAGATGAATGTTCCCGGTATTGACAATCTTTCATAGGAAGAGCTGTCATCTCTATCTTCCATCATCCATTCCCTGTAATCAGTCCTAGGATCCAAGGCACTAATGCTAAGGCTCAGATTCATACCCAGAAGAGACTAGACTGCTATTAAGTGGTTAAGGTAGAAGATCTCAAATCATTAGCTTCGGTGAACAATATCAAATAGCTCCTCTTTTAGGTTATAAACTAGAACTTGCACGAGGTATCAAATGTATCAACACTTGATTTCACCAACAAATATGTATAGTTGTAGATTCCGCGAATCTTTTATGTTCTACCCAATAGGCCCCGCTTGCCCAAGCCCAAATGCCAGTTTGAAGAAGGTCCGTGAAGGGCCGAGACAGGCTAGGCAATTAACCCCAGAGAACCAAGGAATGGAAGCAGAAGAAGCATTATAAGCTGATGGCTTTACTCATCCTTGGTTGCTGCCTCGTCGCCGAAGCGAGTAGAGAGAACATAAGAGTATATCACACTCATTTCATCTAAATCATTTTTTCAACAAAAAAATCTAAAATAAAGAAAGATTCCCTGCTGTCTATCTGTCCCGCCATAGGTTTTTCTAAGGCTCAAAGTCCAGAGTTCTTTGACGCTCATGGACGGTCTGTGAAGGGTCTGGGAGGTTACCAATACCGAGCCCCTTCCTGCCCGAGGCTGTTCCATACCCCGGAAAAATGAGTGGTACAGATTCCTTCCAATAGGAGAGGTTCTTAGTTCTCAACCACCACCGGTAGTAAATTCCTAGAGATAGAACCAGATCGTACAACTTTCACATTCAAGCAAAAGGAATGAGATTAACATCCCTACTTCTTTGGTTTAAAGTCTCTACTTGGGAAGTCAGGTGAAGGAAAAAGACCCTTTGGCTTGAGGTGGTGAGTAGAAAGGGGTCGATTATCTATCTATGACGCATCAAATCGACTGAGATCAAGAAATCCTGAGTAACGAGATCTATTCTTCACATGAATCAACGAACGACTCGTTAGATTCGAACTGACATAGGTTTTTGACCTATCTTCTACCAAAAAGGAGCCGCTTTGGTGACGCGGTTCAGGCGGGGGGGGGGGGGGCTGACATCCGCGGGTTCCATGTTAAGAGAGAAGGACGGGACGGGAGAGGCATTTTAGAGGACTAGCAGCTGTTCTAGATGTGGACACCTTTTAGGATTGTTTACATGTTTTGCGTGAGTGTCACTTTGCTAAATTGATCTGGAACATCTTTATTCCCACTGAGCATCAAATTGCCTTCTACTCCTTGGCATTCATGGATTGGTTATGCAGCAATGCTTCTTGTAAAGATCTTAAGTTTGGTCTTGATTGCCAGTGACGTACGACCTTATGTGCGATAGCATGTAATATTTGGGTTTGGAGGTGTTGAGCTGTTTTTGATGGAGACTTTATTCCCCCTCATGATCCTAACCGGAGGATTGATAACAAAGTTTCTTGCTTGGGAATTTCCTTCTGTTCAAATAAAAAAAATAGGGATGGTGCTTCTAAGAGGAACAAAGACTTGCATGGTGCTGCCACGGGACATTTGTCGGGGTGCTGGTGGCCTTCCCCGAGACTGTTCAGGAACATCTTGATGTGGGTATACCTGAAAAATTCGTCAACCTTCGCCCAGAAATGAAAGAACTTAAAGGGTATATTGACCTTTCTAAACTAAATGCTAGATCTAACAATACAAGGGCAATGATCAGAAATGCCTCTAGGCAAAAATGCCGCTTCAGTAATAGCCTATCTTTTCTCTAGCCTAGATCTGGCACTCCTAAACCTAAAGCAGTTAGCAAGCAGTTAACCATCTTTCTCAATATCCTCTATGCCTACTTCTCTTCCGAATCCAAGACTTGTTTCAAACTTTAAAGCAGTCAATCAAGCAGCACTTACCGCTATTCCATATATAGCATAGAGCTCTTACACAGCGCCTAATAGGCTAGCTGAACTATAAAGGATGGATTTCCCCGATGGAGAGGCAACCAAAAGGCTGTGCTCAGTCTTTTCAGAATCGGATTGGACTGGAGAAAAGAAAGCAATTCATGCAGAATCGGACTGGAGAATGCGATTCATGCAGAATCGGATTGGACTGGAGAATGCCATTAATTGCTATATGAAGTGGAATAGCCAGATGCGAACTGGTGTTACCAGCACAGGATGCAAATAGGTTGCCCAGACGAGGTCTTTCATCCACTAGTATGAGGAAGGTTAAGGAGCTAGGTGCTTTAAGGCTAGTGGAAGGATGTTCTTCCCAAGAGTGGTACTCAGAAGAAGAAAAGGTTGTTGTTCCCACAACACTCATTGATACTGAAAAGTGGTCGTGAAAGGAGACTGCTTTTGCTTTGAATGCTTACCCAAGCTCTTGGACAGACTCGGCTGTAAACAAATCCTCTCTTAGAGAATCGACCGTTCACTCATGCTTTGGACGAGAGAAAGTCTGATTAGTCTTCCGCTTGAACGGTGATATCTATAATAAAGAATACTTGTCTCAAGGTAAACAGGAGTTCCCCGCTCAAGCTAAATGATACCGGCGCTAGGTAAGTAAATTCTTTAGTTTAGGGAAGGATCCCAAGTGCCATCGATTTAGCTCTTGGAAGAAGGGAAATTCAATTTTGAAGAGTGGGAATAAATAAGAGATCTTCTCTCTTTCCCGTGCTTTAGGAAGCGAGTGACTCTCGGTCTTATTTAAAGAGAATGAAATGAGCCAGTAGATCTGGGAAAGAAGGAAGAGAAAGGGAAGGAATCAATATGGCTACTCAAAAAAAAGGTTCGGAATCGAATCCGCTCAAGCTATGAACAAAGAAGAAGCTCTTGCCACTGTCGGTCTAAGCACAGTTGGAGGAAGGGGAGATGGGATGAGTGAGGGTTCAATTCTTTTCCGGAAAGAAAGGTAAGGTGCGGAGCGGAAATCAAGATGGAAAGGAAATTAATTGATAGAAAGATTGCTACTAACGCTTCGCTAATGAGAGTTGGGAGTTGGCTTACGTTCCTCTGTTAAATAGCTCCGATTCTATCCGAATAAGGGAGAAATAGAAAGAACTGGGTAAGGCTGCACTCTTCTTTTCTGGTAGTTGTAATGCTAAAGTATATTTTTCCTCGGTAAGCATTATCCGTGAAATGACTCATTTCCATTACTGTTTTCACTCCAAAAGAAAGAGAAAGACTCGGGGAAGGGCGGACTGGCGGGAATGGTGGTACTAAATTGAATTGAGTCCCGATATCCTTCGAAAGTAACTTTTGATAACCTTTTTTCATGCAGAACAGAGAAAGGTTAGTCAGACTGAGGGCGGAAAAAGAAGACGTTTTACTTTTTTTTTGTTTCATATGCTCTTGCGATGTGTACCTGATACAGAGAAATCTTTGCCGCAGCACGAAGCCGTAGTTCATCCAAAGACTACAATTCCATACGTGACAGACAGAATTCAGGAAAGCTTTAAAGGTAACAAGGTAGTTATGAAGTCAACAGAGATGCGCGGGTTCCATTCCCTCTGTCCGGAGGGCTTTCGCTTTATATTGAAGCCCCTCAGTGCCCGTACAATCAAAAAAATGGAAATTGAATTCAGTGATTGAGATAGCGACAAGTTAAAGCTGAGAGGATGCACCCATTCCCAAAATCCACTTTAATTAAAGCCTTTTTGAAGGCATGAAAGTTTGCATTTTATCTTTTCTTCAAGCTTTCGCTTGTATTTTCATAGACGAAGTTTAGTAATCACTCTCTAGTAAAGGCACTCGATTAGTTGGAAAAAGCGCTCTTCTTTCCATTTTATGTGATTTGAAGATAGATATAGATAGAACTCGATCGAACTAAATGCTTTTCGTCTTATCGTATATAAGAGAAAGGTTGCTTTTAGGAGTGACCTTTCTCGATTTCAACAAAACAAGCCGATGGTGATCTCACTTTCGAAAGAGAATAGAAAGCATACTGACTCTGACTGCTATCTACGATGTGATCAGGGGGAATAGCGCAAGGGCTTAAGTCATCAATTCAAATCCTATCTTTTTTTCGGTATGCCGCTCCGCGAGCAAGGAGCGAATGACAAAGATATATAATAAAATCATGGCTTCCTTTTTGGTTTCATTTTAAGTCCTTCTTATTTTTACTATTTTAGCAACTTTGCTAGAAGTAAATCTTCTCAAGTGGTGTTTTCAATTCTTTTATTATTTAGTGTTCGATTTAGAGTTAAACATCCACAATGATCTCCTGTTATTACTTGTCTTGGTTTTGGTTTTCGTCTCACGGATCTTGGTTCGCGCTTTATGGCATTTCCACTATAATAAGTGTAGGAATTCATGGGTACCTGGGATCACTTGGACCATTTCCACTCTGTGTTGTCTTCTTGACCTTTGCTCTGAGTGGTTGGTCGAACACGCAAAATGTGCAGGAGAGGAGGGTTCCTCAAATGCCCAACTCGATTTGGACTTAACTCTGCGTCCGCCGGGACCAACAGTAGAGGAAATAGAAAGGGAGCTTTCCTCTTTTCTTTCTTCCTTTGGAAATAGGGGAGTAACCTCAAGTGTACTCAAAAATACTAAGATTAAGCTACAATTGGATGTCGCGTCCCCCGCGAAGCTTTTGAAGATCCGAGAACTTCTGCAGGATCTCCAAAGCAGACCGGTTCCTGCTTTCCAAGCGAGAGATGCTTTAATGAAAGCTCTCGCCCGACGGCAGAGGGACCAGACGCGTGATCCATGAGCTTGGCCACCCAACTTCGGCTCTACGAACTAACAAGGGGTCAGTCGCGAGAGAGAGAAGGGGTGGTCCAGCGGGTAGGGGGGATCGTCAGGGGGAGCAAATCGATAAGTCCTTCGAAAGATAGCGCTTCTCGGAGAATTTGGTGTCTTTCTATTTGGAAACAAAGGACCATAAGTCTTATTAGACACTTCGTCTTTATTGTTCCACTAGCTAGGATAAAATTATAAGATGTCCCTTGCATTATTACAACCTTCGTTTTTGATGTCAAAGACCAGAAGCTACGCGAAAATTTTCATTGGATCTCGGTTGTTCTTAACAGCGATGGCTATTCATTTAAGTCTTCGGGTAGCACCACTAGACCTTCAACAAGGTGTAAATTCTCGTATTCCTTATGTACACGTTCCTGCGGCTCGGATGAGTATTCTTGTTTATATCGCTACGACTATAAGCACGTTCTTGTTCCTATTAACAAAACATCCCCTCTTTCTTCGCTCTTTCGTAACCAGTATAGAAATGGGTGCTTTTTCTACGTTGTTTACCTTAGTTACTGGGGGGTTTCAGGGAAGACCTATGTGGGGGCACCTTTTGGGTGTGGGATGCTCGTTTAACCTCTGTATTAATCTCGTTCCTTATTTACATGGGTGCACTGCCTTTTCAAAAGCTTCCTATCGAACCGGCTCCTATTTCAATCCGTGCTGGACCGATCGATATACCAATAATCAAGTCTTCAGTCAACTGGTGGAATACATCGCATCAACCTGGGAGCATTAGCCGATATGGTACATCAATACATGTTCAGTTCAATCGCTACTGGATGCACTTTTTATATTCAGTTCAATCGCTACTCACGAAATTGATACATATAGCTCGCCCTTATAGCTTATGGGGCATTTCACTTGCTCAACACTCGTTCAAAACATCCACTCTTTCTTCACTCGCTAGGGAAAGTTAAAGGATAGATGACTTAAAATCCCGCTTAGAGATCGCAAAACTATAGTCAGAGTAGGAGTTCCCATCCGTCGAGGCCTCGTTTTACCCGCCCTTGGGGCTGGAACTGATTGGTTGCTTGTTGTGACAGCCAAGGTCTGAACATTGTCCCACTTCCCTCATCGGGTTCCTCTCTGTTCATCATGGGGTTGTTGGGATAAAGGTGGGTTTGAGACGCGTGGGTACTCTTGATGCGAAAGGATATGGATCTAGAAGCCGAGATCAAAGCGTTAGTTCAAGATAAGAGCCCTTACGAACCAAGGCTTCTAAAGTTGCCGGAGGGTCCATGATCAAGAATGGCCTAAGATGGTCAGAAGCATTCCTAACAATGCTAGCCACAGCGGAATACTCCAGCAAAACGGGTCGCCATTTCGCAGAATCGAACGCCCTAAGAGGAAGATTTCATTTTCTTTCTGTTTCGTGGAACGAAGTTGATCCATGGTCATCGGGATGTCTATGTGGAAAGAGAACCTAACCTGAAGAGTCATTGGTTTTCCAGGTTGGAAAATGAAGTAAACAACTCAGGTGGACAAGAGGCGAACCACTCAGCTGATGAGTCAGCTATACTTTTTTAAAAATAGCCTAACGAGGAGACGATCATAACCTCTGAGCTCAAAGATGGAAAGCAGATTCCTTTTTTCAGGTTTTGCATAGCTTCCCAAGTGCCCGGATTTCTTTTTGGGTTCCGAGAGGTAGAGTAGCTTTAACATTAGGGTATGGGATAGAGTTCGAGTGAGGCATCAACCATAGATTGCGGAACATTTGAGATGCTTCCTTGCGAACGCCAACGGAGTCTGTACTGTAACTCAACCTTCTCATCCATGGAAGGATTCCTTATTCGATGATAAATGTCAATCGAGGGCACCCTCATTTCCAGAGAGAGAATCAGGCTACACAGAAGGGGGAAAGCCCTCCTACTGAGCAAGATCATTAATTAATATTAATAAGGAAGCACTTAACTTAGGGCAGCCAGTCTCACTTCACACAGCACAGCGCCTTGCTATTTCCATTCATCCTTGTAACTTACTGAAGCGAGGATCTCATGCTATCATTGAACGGCTACCGAACCGCCATACTCAGGTAACCGGTCTAGGTTCCAAGTACATCAACACCCCATAGCTACTTAGGGCCGCAACACAATAAGCCTTTTCGCTCTAGTTGGGCAATGCAAGGAGGCCTCTTTCGCCATTCTTTCTAAATGAGAAACTTTTATTAGTTCAGTTCGGTATAACATCGATGAGAGGATAATTTTTTAACAGAAGCATATGATTGCCCCTCAATCGCCAGGTGGCTCGCTCCAGGTGCATGAGTAGCTTTGCTGGCTCTTATAGCGGCCTCTTTCAGTGGTTCTTGCTTGCTCTTTAAAGCTGATCTGGTGCTGTCTCATTCCTTCAGTTTGTTCTGATTCCGATGAAGGATACTATATTCCGCATACACAACTACATTGCTTGGTGGTTCAAAATGGAAGTCTAGGTATCTGCTTAAGTGGTCTGCTCGTACTGTTCCAAAAAGAGTTGCGCTGACAGGCGTATTTTAAAATGTGTTTCCAGGCTCACATATCTAAATTTCAGCGAGATAGGGTGCGGATAGGTGGAATGGAAATTCCACTCCAATCCCTCTAATGGATCCCCGAAGGAGACGGGTGCAAATGGAATTTCAATCAAAGGCGCTATGACCACTGAGCATGCCAACAAGGCAAACTCATAAAATCGTCTCCTGTCCCAGGTCACTGAAAAGGAGATACTCGCAGCTGAGCTCTCGTCCCACTCCTGCTGCCAACTTCATGATAGAACGACCATGCGAAGGGATACGGATAGGCTGCCCTCCCACACATAAGGCATTGTGTTACACCTTAAATGTCTGGATTTAGCGTTACTGTCAAGCATCTCATTCACTACTAAAAGAAAGGTATGGATATTCTGCTTGAAAGCTTGACGAAGAAGCGTAAGCAAAAAGCATATTTTAGGAAAGAGGTCCAGGTAGCTCAGCTGGTTACAGCTAATGAATGAAAAAACGTGTGTGCCGATTTAGATTTCCCGTCTTAAGCCCCACCTCGGTAGCTCAGCGGTAGAGCGGCCTCTTGTATAGTTCAACAGGTAGTCGGACGTGGGTTCAAATCCCGCTCGAGGGAAAAAACAGAGAGAGCAGCGAAGGGGCCTTTCCTCGCTTCTGTATTTTTTTTTTATAGATCAGTTCAGTCTATAAACAAGCAGGTGATTTTTATTCGGGAAACTGTAAACTTTTGAAAGCGAGCTCACCCACTCTCCCCCAATGGTTAAACTCTAGGATCTGATTTGAATTCCATATTAAAGAAAAGTAGACATCTGCGGCCTAAAACTACACGAGTGGATAGATTTACGGCTACTACTTCCCGATCTTTGTGAACGTTCATTTCAATAGGATATCTCGTTTTACTAGCTTGAATATAGAGAGAGGAATAATGGTAACGAGCCAGACCAGATGATCTTCAAAGACATCCTTCACTGATCGATTAGATGAGAGAGGTCATTCAGTGTAAGACCTAAGGTAGACGAACGGTTCACTGTCAGTGGTTCCATACGTCAATCCCATCCTGAAGGAGCTAATGGAAGCCTGAATTCAATATGAAAGTGGGCTCTTCCTCTTCGATTCAAGCAAGTCGACCATTGAATCTATTAAACCGGGCCGCTTCTTCCCCCTCCGCAGGAAGACTTCCTTCTTTCCCTTGCCTGACTGGTTATCTCAAACCGGCATTCGAACCCACAAAGCCTAGCCACACTGCCATTATGCTATTAGCCCTACGCCTAGAAAGCCTCAGTTACAGACTAAACTTACCTATAGGAGGAGGTTTGATTCCATTGCCATTTACTGTTGCATGCGATCTTTACACCGAAACCCCCATCTATCCAAGCCTAGTAAAAGGAGAATCAACTGAAAGAAGAGAGAGCCCCCTTCCCGTTGTTGTCTCTAACTAAACCACCACCAGTACACTCTTCCACTATAGATGCTGAAAACCTGATTCCTTCCCAGGATTTTCTCTTCTCCCTGACTTCCTAGTACTCAACCTAGAGATGAAAGAAGTAAGAACCCCCTCTTGTCGCAAAATAGTAAATTAGGTTTAGTTGGAAAAACAACTATAAATGACCACTACGAACGAAGGATGCAAGTCCTCTCAACAAACTCCATATCTGCAGAAAAAATGCCACTATTCTCAATTCAATATAGTAAGGCGTTTCTAATCTTCCTCGCAGCAAGACTTCTGAAAGCCAGTTGCTAAGAAAAAGATTAGAACAAGAGGGCTCTCGCGATTTTGGAACTAGCTTGACTCATTCCACCCGGGGTGAACGAGAACTAGTTCATCACCAACATGCTTAACTCCTAGGACTTTTGGGATTTAATACTCTTACTCTTTTTGACCAAAAGATGGTGAAGAGAGGAGCTAGATAGAAGTAGTTTTTAATGAGGAGAAGGAAATCTGGCCATTAGTTAAGTCATTTTTTGTTTGGTCATAAGTTGGTTAGAGAAAAGTAATTAGTTCAGTTTTAGGCATACACTAATAGTAGGTTACGATTCAAAAGAAAGAGAGATTCAAGCCAATCGACCGACTAAGAGGACTATTCAAACTCTAAAGTAGATGTTTATGCTCATATAGCTGCAAAATGACACTTGACCTATTTCCCTTATAGATAGACATGGAAATTAGAAAGTGTCTATCTTATATAGCAGTCAAATGAGACTTTCACTTTTCCCTTCGTAGAGCAGATCATGAATTGAAAAAGTTCTATCTGGGCAAAATGCTAATTTTTTTATAGATTTCCGGGCACCAATCCCGACTTCTCCCGTTGCTATAGTATAATAAGTGATAGGCGCCTACCTTAAAGTCACCTATCGACACTCAAGCCTGTTCATCCTGTTTTCTTTCCTTTATAAGATTGGAAGAGATAGAAGGCTCTCCTGTCTTTGCCCATTGATAGATATGCCTGAAGTACCGGAACTCTCTCCCTTAGGGCTCTCTTTCCGTAAGCCGGTGAGGACTGAGGGATCTACTGAGACTGAGGCATCTTCGCTAGCCGATCTGTCAGTTCTATAGGGTATGAAGCTCTTTCCTAGTATTGGGTTCAGGAATTCATGCTCGCAGGTAAAGAGACTAAAGAAACAAGAACATAAACAGTCTCTTGAAAGAGGGGAGCATTTGCCCATTCTATGGTACATGAGCTCCTCGTCCAACTTACTGTCTTCCGATTTCATATCAGTTACAAGCTTGTCATTTCAATCACTTGCTACCTTTAAAGGAAAGCAGTCCGCCCATTGAATCGATTAATCTAAGTCCCCTTCCAATAGAGTGAACGTGAAAGCCGGTCTATAGTCCACCATGCTAATGGAATGTCAGTGACACAAGTAGTAAATTCATTCGTTGACAGGAGCGAGCAGAAAGAGGGAGCGTAAAGAGGGTCTTATCATGATGGCCTGCTTTCCTTTCTCCTGTTGCAGTAGACTACAGTCTTACCACTAGAATAGAAAATAGGTCCAAAAGCAGGAAGCACAGTCAGGAAGGTAAGTTAGAACTCTTTTCTGAATTCCTATCTATAAAGTCAGGCTTGTCTATACAATACAACAAAGTGAGGTAAAATCATTAGTTAGGCTAGTGGGAAAAAATTACTCTATTTCCGTCTTTTGAAAGAAGTAAGGTGTTCTTCCTTCATCCTCCATCCACACTACGAGGGCTGACCGGAATATGTTTGGCTGTTCAATAGCCAATTCCATTTCGGTTCATTTTGGTATGCTGGGAAGATGAAGAGATGAACTTTAGAATTCAGTTACAGAGAAATTCAGCAAGAAGCTTTCAGGTTGGAAAGGTGCCCGCCCTATTAGGACAAGCTGGTAAGGCCTTGTTTTTAATGAAATCCACTCTTCAAAGCTTGCCTTTATTCCCTCCTTGTCCGGGGTCCCGAAAGGAATGGCTGGTAGGATTGAAGGAATTCGGACGAAATGTCCATGATCTGGTGTTGGAGGGAGAGACAGAATTCATCTCATCGCATGGGAGAAGGCTCTCCGAAGCTTCGATTTGGAGGCTTGGGCTGGAGCTCTAGCTAGTTGGACTAGAAGCTAGTTATTCCGGTCTACTTGTTGGGCAGGCCAGCCCTCCTTCATCCCTTCATTCCAATCCATCCAGACTACTATGGCAACCCGTACTAATTGCCCTTGCACTGATACCGGTAAGGGGAGCGTCGGCCAAAAGATAAGGGGAAAAATCACACAGACTTCTATACAGGGGAAGGACCTTATAATTATAAGAAAGGAAAGATTTCAAAAAGCAGATTAGGTACTTCCAACAGGAGAATAAGAAAGGAAGAAATAAGAGTGGATAAAAAGGGAAATGGAATTCTTCACAAAGGCAGGGAACGTAGGGGGGACAACACTAAGAAATCAGAAAAGGGGTCAAAGGAAGGGACACATCTTGATAGGGCAACAACCGGGTATAGGATATGGAAAGAGATCAACATGTTTTCTCGAACGAACAGATTTACACCGTCAATGACAGCGCACCAAGGGAACCACGGACGATCACGGCAAAGGCAAGCACGAATGTTGCTGCCTATGAGTCCCATCCAAGGGAATCTTACACTGCACGCAGAGAACCCCTCTCACTTTAGACAGAGAGGGAATGATGATGGGTAGCCAAACCGTGAGGCGAAGAACTCAACCGCTATACACGAGGGAGCAAGTGGAAAGAGTAGAGCAGAACCTTGCCGTAGAGAGGGTCCTAGAAAGGTTAAGAGTTCTGCACCGGTTGGAGTGGAATAGGAATCTAAAACAGAATTCGACCAATTGGCTTTAACGAACCTATTTCATTAGAATGATCGAAGAATCCGCTTATCTATAGAAAGAGGGTGAGAGAATGAGAAATCACTCGACTGTTAAGGAGAGGAGGGGAGAGTTCGACCGCCCTAAGCCAACTAGAACGGCAAAGAAGAGTTATATTCAGCGACCGGTAGGGAGAGGAGAGGATGGGAGGAGAGAACGTCGACCATAAGGGAGACAGCAGTTACTTCGATGTGAGCAGAGTGCCCATTTCCTTACTTAGACTAACCTTCGTTTAGAAAGTCTCTCCCCTCGCTCCGACTCTTCCCATACTAAGACTTTTGTTGATATACCTTCGACTTACTTCCTATCTCTACCCTTGATCCAAGGTAGCCGAAGGAGGGATTTTTACTAAGCTTTGCTGAAAAAAGTTGCAAACTTAAGTTCCGAAACTTTAGTCTTAACTTCGTTTAGTCAGAAGAACTTAGAACGGCGGTAACAGGGCGAAAGGCAAGGTCACATCCTGCCGTCATAGCTTGCCTCCCATTGCTTCGTATGAGACAGAAAAAAAGAAATATAAAAAGAAAAATGGAAATAGTGAATCAAGATATAGACTATCCTCTATCCGGATAGATAGGCCCCTATGAGCGACTATGCTGATCTTTAGATGTTTTGGCCATGTGCGTTTCTGCTAAGAAGAAGAAGGTTTGGATCTTTAAACCTTAAGAGGATGCTATCGAATGTGCTCTTGGCGCACGTGAGGGATGTGACCTATGTTAGGTCCATAAGATAGCACAACTTTTAGTGTTATATGATTCACCTCCGAATAATGAGTAGATAGGGAAGAGCTTTTTATTTTTCTCTTCATAGAAGACTGATGGGTGGAGAAAGAGGTCAAATTACTATAGAAAGAAGAGTTGTAAACTATAGGACTTATTTTTCTAGTAGTAAGATTTAGGGTTTTTTCATTCCTTCTCTTCGATAAGAATATCGATTTGAAATGATAAAAATGCCTCTTTATTCTCTTGTGCTCAGCGAAAGAACTGCCTAAGCATACTTTTTCGGATCCAAATTTCTTTGTTCTTTCTAAGTCCTCGTCTTGCATAGAAGAACGCAACTGTTGCAAAAATGGGTCTTTCAGTAGTAGGCGACATCCCCTCTTAGTTTTAAGTAAACGGAACCATTCCGTTTTGGTTCTTCTCCACATTCTTCCCGGGCTATCCAGGAATTTTCCTATGATTTTAGAAACTGAAATTTCGATATAGAAGGATCTCCTTATTTCTGAATAGATTAGAGTATCATTTTCTTTAAAAGATACGAAATCACCTTGGGAAAATTGAAAAGAAGTAATGCTGACTATTACATTATTAACAAAAGCCTTCGATGACTTATCGGTTGCCTTGCTTGAGGAAGAGTTTCACTAAAATGGAGACGAACCAGAATAATGTCCGATCTTGTTTCTGGATTGAGTGGAAAAGGGATATATGAAGTTCGTTTTGTTCCTCTATGCATCTCTGTGATGGGTAAATCTCCATGAAAAAGGGGCAACTTTCGTGTAGTTTGTAATTGGATGTAACTATTCAGATTTTTTCGAGAATAAATCATTCTCTTGATAGATCTCGTCTTGTTCCTCAATCTTTGAAGAATGCGGCGTTGTATTATTGTAAGTTTCCTGTTCCAAACATTTCCTTCAATTAGATGACAAGTTTTAAATCTTAATGCGGGCATTCCTCCCTTACATGCATTTGCTTGCAACAGATTCTTACTAAGACCCCATTGACACGGTCTCGGTATCTTCACTGTTGCCTCTCTTCTCAAAGCCCTTCGAGAGGAAGATGAATGTCAATGTGCCATTTTCTTCTTTCCCCTACTATTTACTCTTCTCCTTTACTGCACACTTTAGATAGATGTTTCCATCCAATCAAAGAAGGCGAAGCGCCTCTAATCTAAAGGCCAAAGAGTGCTCTTTGCGCTACTACGCATCCTTACTCATAGTATAGTGCAAGTTAGGTTTGGGTATAGCAGGACTTGAACCTGCGACCATTAGGTTAAAAGCCCAATGCTCTACCAACTGAGCTATACACCCCAAAAAAGATGTAGTAGTAAATAAGGATTGGTGCGGAAAAGAAAAGAGGTCGGCCCCTCTTCATCATATTAAAGGGGCGCGACTTTGTATGAGGCTCGTACTGCAGAGCAAGCGAAGAAAACATAAGGGCACGGGCTAGCACTCCTACAAGAAAACGGCCTAGCTAATGCGCCTATTATTGAAAAGTCAAGGATATTGAATGATCGATATGAGAAAGAAGCGCTCAAGCATTCGAAGAAAGCTGGCCTTACTGAACAAGCACCTTTCTTAGCTTAGTAAGGTTGCTTGTTTCCACTCTTTGAAGATTCTATCTACAAAAAAAGGTCAACGGGGGGGGGGGGGGGGGGGGGGGTACTAAAATGGCTCTCATTGACACCATCTATGAGAAGGTGAGGCCGTCTTTATTTCCATCCGCCATACAGTTTGCCTTAAAGCCTTAAAGATGGAGAAGGGGAGGATCAGTTATCTATGTAATTACGGTCTTTGTTGGCCGGGGCGAGCACTCTCTTTTCTTTGTAAAATTCCGTCTTACCAAACAAGACTGACTTCTTACCAACCCGCGAAGGGTTGTGAGGCTGGACCAGTTACGAAGAATGAATCTATATCTGTGCACGGAAGGGCCGGCGGCCGCTCAACTGTTCGAGTGCAATGCAGTGGTATTGGTTCCGATTCGACAAAGGTAGAATGCCTGGTCGAAGGTCCAGTACAGTAGGTAGCAGGCGTGTTCGTTTTGGCTCCCAAGCGAGAATGAGAAAGAGGCGATGCACCATCCTTGCTGCTACGTACATTGACCTTGACTTGACAGATTCATCCAATTGAACCCAAACTCAAAGGAGGACCACAAGCTCGGGGCTCAACGAAAGAGAAAGTCTCGACATTAAGAAAATTGGGTTAGCTATGAAAGAGGCATTCATTTTTTCATGAATATTCATAGCTGAGTCTACTAAAAGAGGGACCAGCTCATCGTAGTGATTAGAGGACACCTCTGATCGTTCACCTCTAATGTGACACGTTCCTTCCCAGTTTGATCAACAGGATCAGTCGGCTAGAGAGCGGGGCTATTCTTCTTCCGAGGAGACAAAGTAGTCTCTTGTACTGACCGAACCCTCAGTTCGGAGGTCTTCGTCAACATGTTACGAAGCTCCAGTCTGGCGGTCAACTTGATGTGGGAGAGGCATGAGTGCAGTTCGATCTTGTGGTGTATTCCTTTGTAGTGAGTAGGGCCTCTTTCTCGTTGATCAGTTCGCCTCCGCTCTATTGAAAGGTCTCCATTCCTACGGCGGTTTTGTCAATGAACCCGTGGATAAGTAGGCCTTTCTTGCAGACCGATCTTCTGCCGAGTTCCTTCCTTCGTAGTCAAATCTGATGATACGCTTTGGCGATGTTACCTACCAAAGAAAAGGCCTGCTAGGTGATCAAAATTGCTCAGGTCAGCGAGGACTCACTCACCTACTCCTTATCTAATACTTTCTTCTATCTACTGAATTTAAAAGGCGACCCACCGCACCGGGCTATAAGATAAGAGACAACTGTTGTACTACTTGACTGGTAAGAAAGAGCTTCCGTAAGAACTGAAAGACTCTTGTATGTACGGTAACCCTATCTTCCGCTACTGGTAGACTGTTGCACATAAAGGCCGACAGAAGCAACCTTTCTTAGCGCGCTTTTCAAGCGCTTAACTTCTGCTATAAAAAGGCGACAAGGCCATAAAGTAAGTGAAGTTGCAAGCCTAAGCCAAATAGGTACGAATGAAGTGACGGCCCTTTTAGAGAGAGGGGGCGGCTTTCTTGTGGTAGTCATTGCGAACATCTCTCCTCTTCTCTTAGCGTGCACAGTTTGCTTACGCCTTAGGCACATCTATCTTTCTTAGTTTCATGCTGGCCTAATGAATTAAATATGAATAAAAGTCAGTCTTTTAGTAAGCGTATATAAGCAGCTGTTTAGTGTATAAGCAATTCTTTAGTGGTCGCACCAGTACGATGGAGGTTGGTTGAAGATGATGTTACGCGGCGTTCAGAACCAGTCTTGAAGTGAATGAATTAGAAAGAACGAAGAAGTAAGGAAATGAGATGACTCTTTCTTGAACTATATTATAAACAGACCTTCCCCTCCACACAAATCACAAGTTTTTTTCCACTCCTCTCATATATCGTCGTAACGCCCTTAATGCTAGGTTTTCAAAAAGACTTTTCATGTCATTCCCATTTAGGTCCGATTCGGATCCCTTCATTGTTTCCTTTTCCTTCTGCACCTTTTCCTCGAAATGAGAAAGAAGATGGTACACTTGAATTGTATTATTTAAGTGCTTATTGCTTGCCAAAAATCCTACTTCTACAATTGGTAGGTCACCGGGTTATTCAAATAAGTCGTGTTTTCCGTGGTTTTCCCATGTTACAACTGATGGGGTTTGGTCATAAGAACATCCTATGTGCTCATACAAACCCTAATGCTTGGATCTAGGTTTCTCTATTGTACATGCAATATATCCAAGACTATAAACCCTAGATCTAGTGTATGATAAACAATATAACATATAATTAGGGTTTAGATCATACCTTGATTGTTATATAGCAATAACAATCCTAAATCCTTCTTGTAATGACTTTAGAAAGCTTAGAGTCACAAATGTCACTCCTCTAATGGTTCACAAACACCAAGAGCAAGAGGATGAAGAGGAGAGAGAGGATGGAGGCTGCCCTAAAACGTGTGAAACCCTAGAATGATGCTTAGCCACGTTTTTAGGTCATAAGGGATCTATATATATAGAGGAGGCTATTAGGGTTATCTAACAAGGAAACCCTAATTAGGATGCTTATGCCCTAAGCAACCCATGGACCCCTTTCCTTAAGGCCTTGGACGATTTCCCCATGGGTTTCCCATAGAATTCGTCCACTCCTTAATATAAGGCAATCCATGGCCCAATTGCAATTATCTTATAATTACAATTCCAGTCCCTTATGTTTAATTAATCTCTTTTAGTCACAAAACTAATTACCAATTAATTATTGACTAATATTAATTAAACAATATGATTTCTCCTTTAATATATTATTCTCATAATATATTAATAAATCATATTTAATCCTTTCTCTCCATAGTTCATCCTATCAAGTTGCTTTGGTGAAGGCAACCCAAAAGGACCATGCTGATGGGTTTTGAGCATTCTAACACTTCCTAAGTGTACATGCAACCCTAATAACCTTGGATCTATGTTTGTCTAATTATCATGCAAAGTTGAATTCCAAGGTTATATTCCTATCTAGCATACATGGGGAACAATTTTAACTTGAATGAAAGATAGAATAACTTACCTTGTACTTGCTTATGTTCCTTGAAACCTTGTGAGCCTAGCACCCCAAGTGTGATGCCTCAAATGCTTCACACAACACCAAATGCTCTTGGAAAGACTTTTGAGAGAATACACACTTCTTGAAAATCAGCCAAGCCCTCTAGTTTCTTATGTGTAGCCGGTTTCATGGAGAATGGGACTCTTATATAATGTTGACACATGTAGGGTTACACCATGTAAACCCTAATGTGTCATGACTCATCATTTCCACGACCCATGGGTTTGTAACTCCCATGGAGCACCCATGGAGCATCCTATGGGTAGAACCCAACTTGATAATCCATGGAGCCTCTTAGCCCACTATACAAGATATGAATGATTTACATAATCAACCCATATATTTAATTAGTTATCCTTTGATCACTTAATTAATTCCAAATTAATTCTTTGATCAAACTAATCAAATAATATTATTAATATATTAGAACTTATAATATATTAATAATCTCCAAGTATTATTCCTCTCATTTAGTCTATCCAATTGCATGGTGCCATGCAACCCAAATGGACCATGCCGGGTCGGGTCAAGTACACCCAGAAATAGTTATGGACTTAGACACCATATCCAACAGTCTCCCACTTGGATAAGTCTAATAACTATAACTCTAGTACTTCAGGAACCGATCGGCAATCGTAGCTCTTTCAAGGTTTCTCGGAACTGAGAAGATGATGGTACGCCATTTAAGATAAGGGATCATATAATCCTCCGTTCTAGATATCAACCGGACAAATACATGGAACAATGTCTTACTTATTGTCCAGCAGTTTGTTTCTCGATTTCCGATTTGTTTGACAGAGAACTTAATTGAACACATCAACTTAGTGCTGACCGGGCTCGGTACATAGCTCAAAACAAAATCATCGAGGGGCCCAGATATCAGCTTCTAATCCAAGAAGGAACAGATAAACTTCGACTCATATGTTTGTTCTACCACTCATTGAATTATACAAAAAGGCATGTTTTATAACATCGAGTTACCAATGCGTTTTCGTACAATCAATGCATAACCAACTTGTAAGTAAAAAATCATATCTCTAGGTTTGAAGACTTATATGATATTACCGTCTCACGATCACTCGAGATAGAATTCCATGAAGTGATTCCAGTGAGCGTGGGTTGAGTCCAATGCTCAGAACTTATGAGCACTCATGATTGTTGTAGCCTTGTCCAACACCTTAGACCTCTGCAACCAATCATGATAGTCTTGATTCATACCTACTTCTGACATATGACCGACTGTGGAAGTTTGAATAATATGTTATACCAAACAAGATTATTCTGGAAGTCAAAACATGCAAAAGAAATATAGTAAAAGATCGACAAGAGATAGCAACACTTTACTCATAAATAAAACAACTTTTATTCATCATCTAATGTCAATTACACTTTACAAATTTCGAGGTCATCTAACTACTAAATCTAATATCATCCATCAGCCCTATGCTCCGAGCATGCTGGAGATGCTTAACCCGAGTCAGTCCCTTCGTGAGGGGATCTACTGAATTCTCATCCGATGATACCCTCTTTGCCACGAGGAGTCCTTCTTCTATTCGATGTCTGATGAAATGGTATTTTCTGTCGATGTGTCTGGATCTTCCGTGATCCCTTGGTTCTTTGGCTAAGGCAACAGTGCTTTCACTATCACAGAAAATTTCCATTGGCTCTTTAATAGTTGGTACAACTCCAAGGTCTCCAATGAAGTTCTTCAGCCATATCGCCTCCTTTGCCGCCTCACTAGCTGCAATATACTCTGATTCACAAGTTGAATCAGCCACTGTCTCTTGCTTGGAACTCTTCCAAGAAATTGCTCTTCCGTTTAGGATAAAGACCCAGCCCGACTGAGAGCGGAAATTATCCCTATCAGTCTGAAAGCTAGCATCACTATACCCTACAACTCTCAAGTCGTCACTCCCACCGAGGGTAAGGACCCAGTCCTTAGTCCTCCGTAGGTACTTGAGAATATTCTTTACCGCAGTCCAGTGTGCCTTGCCAGGGTTCGCCTGATACCTGCTAACCATGCTCAGGGAAAAGGCTACATCAGGTCGAGTACACGTCATAGCATACATGATTGATCCTACAACCGAAGCATAAGGTATACGACTCATTTCTGCTATCTCAGCCTCAGTGCTAGGGCTTTGTGTCTTACTCAATCTAGTGTTACTCTGGATGGGTAGCTCTCCTTTCTTGGAGTCCTGCATGCTGAATCTCTTCAGCACTTTATCCAAATAGGTACTCCGATCTCTCAAGATCCTTATCCCTAGAATATAGGTAGCTTCTCTTAGTTCCTTCATAGAGAAACACTTCCCAAGCCAGGACTTAACTTCCTGCAGAGTTGCGATGTCATTTCCTATGTGTAGTATGTCATCCACATACAACACCAAAAAGCTAACTATACTCCCACTAGCCTTGACATACACGCAAGACTCATCTTCACTCCTAGAAAAGCCAAATTCCTTGACCTTTTCATCAAAGCAAAGATTCCATTTGCGAGGTGCTTGCTTCAATCCATAAATGGATTTCTCAAGCTTACACACTCTATTAGCGTACTCGTTGCTGACAAAACCTTCTGGCTAACTCATGTAAACATCTTCAGCCAACTTTCCATTAAGGAAAGCTGTTTTGACATCCATTTGCCATATTTCATAGTCATGAAATGCAGCTATGGCTAAGAGAACCCGAATAGACTTAATCTTGGCTACCGGAGAAAAGGTCTCATCATAATCCACTCCAGGAATTTGAGAGAAGCCCTTTGCAACCAGTCTAGCCTTATAAGTGTGTATTTTACGATCCATGTCGGTCTTCTTTTTGAAGACCCATTTGCACCCTACTGTCTTACAACCTGGTACATTCTCAACCAAGTTCCAGACTTGATTGTCATACATGGACTGTATTTCGCTGTCCATAGCCTCTTTCCACTTGGCTGACTCAGGGCCTGCCATGGCTTCCGCGTAACTGTTAGGTTCATCCAGACCTATCAGTGTCTCATAACTGATAAGTGTATCTCCTTCTGCAGTAATATGGAATCCATAGTAATGCTCAGGAGCATTCCTAACCCTTGTGGAATGCCTCAGAGGTACAGACTTGTCAATTGGCTCAACAGGAGTTTCCTCCTCAAGTTGAGTGCTAGGGTTTGAAGTTCCTTCACCGGTTGACTCTTGAATTTCTTCAAGATCAACTTGCCTCCCTCTGTTTTCTTGGCTTATGAACTCTCTCTCTCGAAAGAAAGCCCTCCTAGCTACAAAGACCACATTTTCACTAGGTCTGTAGAAGAGGTAACCAAAGGATTGTTGTGGGTAGCCGATGAAAATACACCTCTCACTTCGGGGTTCGAGCTTATCATGAGTCTCGCGCCTCATGAAAGCCTCGCAACCCCAAATCTTGATGTGGTCTAGTTTGGGTGCTTTACTAGTCCACATCTCGTGAGGAGTTTTGGCAACTTTCTTTGTTGGGACTAGATTAAGGATATGGGCGGCAGTCTCTAAGGCATACCCCCAGAATGAGATTGGTAGCGAAGCTCGACTCATCATGGAACGAACCATATCCAACAAGGTTCGATTACGCCTCTCAGCCACACCATTCAACTGTGGTGTCCTGGGAGGTGTCAATTGTGAGACTATCCCACATTCCCTTAGATAGTCAAGGAACTCTGAACTAAGATACTCACCACCACGATCGGATCGAAGCATCTTAATGTTCCTGCCCAATTGATTCTCGACTTCCTGTTTAAATTCCTTAAACCTCTCGAAAGTCTCTGACTTATTCTTAATTAAGTAGACATATCCATATCTACTATAATAATCAGTAAAAGTCAAATAATAACGATTAGCATCCCTTGTGGCATGTTTGAATGGTCCACACACATCCGTGTGTACAAGGTCCAACAAACCTTCACCTCTCTCACAAGATCCTGTGAAGGGTGACTTTGTCATTTTTCCAAGTAAGCATGATTCGCAACTATCATCTGACTTTAGGTCAAATGACTCCAAGACTCCATCCTTTTGGAGTTGGCCTATGCGTTTCTTGCTTATATGTCCAAGACGACAATGCCATAATGATGCTTTATCCAAGTTATTATTATTAATAGAATCAATACAAAAAACATTATTTCCTAAGTTATCTACAACAGATACAGCTTCATCACACCATCACAAGGTAATGCTTTAAAATAAAGAACATTATTAAAGAAAGCATCAATAGAACCAACTTCATTATTAAATGAAAAGGTAAACCCTTGATTGTACAAAGCATGAAAGGAAATAATATTTCTTGCCATTCCTGGAGAATAACAACATTTATTCAAATCTAAATTCAACCCACTACTTAGCGACAAAGTATAAACTCCAATCTTGGTGACAGGTGTAACTTTCCTATCCCCCATGATTAAGTTTATTCTTCCTTGCTCCACATTCTCACTTCTTCTTAGTCCCTGCAAGTCACAACAAATATGAATACCACAACCGGTATCAAGGACCCAAGATTTAGAATGGGGTGAGTTATTAGAGATGATAGTGTAAATACCTGCATGGTTGGGTTTAACTTTCCCATCCTTCACATCTTGCTGGTATTTTGGGCAGTTCCGCTTCCAATGAGATTTTTCATGGCAATAGAAGCATTCAGCCTCTTTTGGGTCAGAAGAAGGAGTGATGGAACCTTTCTTGGTTCCACTTGAAGAAGAGCCATCAAGGGTCCGAGCCTTGGTAACCTTCGAAGAGCTCTTCCTTTTCTTCCCTCGACTTTTCCCGATTGCCAAAACCGGAGTAGAGTTTGGAGTAGAAGTGATAGCAACCGACTTCCCCTTAAGACCTATTTCTGCGGTCTTGAGAAGTCCCTGAAGTTTGCTGAGTGTGACCTCTTCCTTATTCATGTGATATGTCATGCGGAATTGATCATAGCACGATGGTAAGGAGTGCAAAATTAAATCTATTGCAAGCTCCTTAGGGAAGTTCACATTAAGCTTCAGCAAACGATCCACATACCTTTGCATTTTCTGCATGTGGCTCGTGACGGATTCCTCGTCCTTCATCATGGTTGTTATCATGGAGCAGATGATCTCATACCTCTCTTGTCGTGCACTTTGATGGTATCTTTCCATCAAATCTTGGTGCATTTCATAAGGGTAGAAATCCTCATAAGACTTTTGGAGTTCCGTTGTCATCGTGGCCATCATGATGCAAGCCACTTTTGTAGCATCCCTTTCATGTGCCTGAAAGTCAGCGATCTCCTGGGGAGTTGCAGTGGTCTCATCAATCTCCTTAAGCTCCTTGTCAAGGACATATTCTTTGTCCTCGTAGCGGGTAATCATCCTGATGTTTCTGATCCACTCATTGAAGTTGGATCCATCAAAAGTGACTTTCCCACACAAGTTCATAAGAGTAAAGGAGCTATTAGGGTTAGAGCCAGAAGCAGCATTGTTTGAAGACATCTGAAAGAAAAAGACAAGATAAGTTTAGATATTAAGAGAGTCCTTAATAAAACACCCAAATGTAATATTAAGGCTAGGACCCAATCACAATATATTATAACTTAGAAGAGGTATGCCGTAATCCAAACTATAACATATTTGAAAGGTAGGTGAATGACGATTCACTAATTTCCACCACGAAAACGGAAATATTAGATATTAGGTTTTTGATTGGTTCTTAGAAATTCCTAGATTCTTTGAGATTCAATGAACTTTTCGAAGGCATGTTTCAATCTTGAGTGTGCCCTCCAAGTTTTGTGACTGGGATACCGAGGATCACAAAACGAGGTGTGAAGTAACCATGCAAATCACTTGGTACCCTTAAAGTTTATTACTCAATCGATGTGCCGGTAAACCACACACGCTCCATCGATACTATAATAGACCTTAAGTCACCCTTTACCTACCTTGTTAAGTCCAAGTTAGTGTGCCGGTTAACCACACACGCTCCACCAACGACTTAAACAAAGTGTAAAGTGTAATTTCATAGATTAGCACCCTATTCACATTTTTCCTAAAGTAACTAAGATTGGGAATTTAATAAAACATTTAGTTACTTTATAATATTCATCATACTTTTAATGAGAATTTATAAGTCCTTGTCTTACCCGTTCGGCTAACGACCGGTCAAGCAAGCGGTGGGTGAGAGTGGACACCCATTAAGTTGCCATTTTACAGGCAACAACCTTATACCCACCTTATAGACCGGCTTCGTGAATGAGGCGTACTAGCGGTAAGACGACTTTGTTCTTATACATATATATATATATATATATATATATATATATATATATATATATATATATATATATATATTAAATCATAATAATATAAGTATAAGGGTTGAATTTTAACTTTTAAAATTCTAAGGGTTGGAACTAAAGTTTTAACTTGACTTTACTTGTTCCAAAACTTGAGGGTAAGTTTTGTAAACTTTCAAAACTTTTCATTTCTTGTAACTTATGAGTTTAATAGGGTAATAAAATGAAGACTCTCCATTTTTCTAACTCTTGTGTTCTTTTAATGGTTTTTATTCCAAGTGACTTTTGGTTTTCTATAACTTGAGGACAAGTTATGGACTCCACTAAAACACATTATGATGAAGAATTAAACTACCACATAGGTTACAAATAATTCATATCATCATCTAAACATCATAAGATCAAGAACATGAACATAAGCACTTTCATGAACCAAAACTACACTTAAAACTTTGTAATTTTGATAACTAGTTGTTGTAAATGAATTAGCAAGACATTACACCATCTAAAACAAGTTCTCAAGTACCAAAACAGTTTAGGGTAATGTTTCTAATCCATTTCCAGCAACTAAAGTTGAAATTCTGCACTCTGTCGACCCTACTCGCCGAGTGCATGAACCTACTCGCCGAGTAGGTTGAAGATACAAGTGAACTCGACGAGTCCCCCCATGGACTCGACGAGTCCATTCGTCAGACAGCTAGATTTTAGACTTTCTTCAACTTTTAAGCACAAATAACAAACAAACAAGCCTAGGCTCTGATACCATTGATGGGTTTTGAGCATTCTAACACTTCCTAAGTGTACATGCAACCCTAATAACCTTGGATCTATGTTTGTCTAATTATCATGCAAAGTTGAATTCCAAGGTTATATTCCTATCTAGCATACACGGGGAACAATTTTAACTTGAATGAAAGATAGAATAACTTACCTTGTACTTGCTTATGTTCCTTGAAACCTTGTGAGCCTAGCACCCCAAGTGTGATGCCTCAAATGCTTCACACAACACCAAATGCTCTTGGAAAGACTTTTGAGAGAATACACACTTCTTGAAAATCAGCCAAGCCCTCTAGTTTCTTATGTGTAGCCGATTTCATGGAGAATGGGACTCTTATATAGTGTTGACACATGTAGGGTTACACCATGTAAACCCTAATGTGTCATGACTCTTCATTTCCACGACCCATGGGTTTGTAACTCCCATGGAGCACCCATGGAGCATCCTATGGGTAGAACCCAACTTGATAATCCATGGAGCCTCTTAGCCCACTATACAAGATATGAATGATTTACATAATCAACCCATATATTTAATTAGTTATCCTTTGATCACTTAATTAATTCCAAATTAATTATTTGATCAAACTAATCAAATAATATTATTAATATATTAGAACTTATAATATATTAATAATCTCCAAGTATTATTCCTCTCATTTAGTCTATCCAATTGCATGGTGCCATGCAACCCAAATGGACCATGCTGGGTCGGGTCAAGTACACCCAGAAATAGTTATGGACTTAGACACCTTATCCAACTGTCTCCCACTTGGATAAGTCTAATAACTATAACTCTAGTACTTCAGGAACCGATCGACAATCGTAGCTCTTTCAAGGTTTCTCGGAACTGAGAAGATGATGGTACGCCATTTAAGATAAGGGATCATATAATCCTCCATTCTAGATATCAGCCGGACAAATACATGGAACAATGTCTTACTTATTGTCCAACAGTTTGTTTCTCGATTTCCGATTTGTTTGACAGAGAACTTAATTGAACACATCAACTTAGTTCTGACCGGGCCCGGTACATAGGTCAAAACAAAATCATCGAGGGGCCCAGATATCAGCTTCTAATCCAAGAAGGAACAGATAAACTTCGACTCATATGTTTGTTCTATCACTCATTGAATTATACACAAAGACACTAATCCAATAGTCTCCCACTTGGATAAGTCTAATAACTATTATGCATATGACTACAGATCCTGATCTGCAATCGTAGCTTTCCAAAGACGCTGTCAACTCTGATCTTATCAGATACGCGTGTCCTTAGATAAGGGATCATATATTCCTCCATTCTAGATATCTTATAAGACATGATTTCAAATCATTCTCTTTGTACTATTTCTCGATTTCCAATTTATGACGACTGACTAACTGAACAAATCAAATTAGCCCTAGCCCGGCCGAGCATTTACATTTGTCATCATCAAATCATCGAGGGGCCCAAAGATATCGCTTTTATCCTACTTTGGATAAAAGGAACGGATAAACTTTGATACAATGCTTGCTTGCACTCACTCACCGAATTACACACAATAATATGTTTTATAACACCAAGTTACTAGTGCGTTTTCATATTATCAATGTGCAACCGATTTGCAAGATACAACTCACACATCTCGGTTTCAAGAATATAAGATGTTATCGTCTCACCAATCACTTGTGATACAATTCATGGAGTGATCCAAGTGAGCATGGGTTTAATCCAATTGTCAAATCACATTCATAAGCACTCATGAACGTTGCAGCAAACGTTTGCTTATGTCTAATACTCTTTAGACAATCCACACACCAATTCACGACAGTTTTTATTCATATCTACTTCCAACATATGAACGACTGTGGCCCGTTCGAATAATTTGACTGTTCTTAACCAATTAAATTATTCAGGAAGTCAAAACATGCAAAGTGAAACACAAGAATAATACTAATCCCATATGGCCTCAAACCTTTGAGCATAAACAAAACACCTTTTATTTATCACCATATCGATTACTCATTATTTGTCATTTCGGGTAAGCAACTTCTTATTTGAATTACAACACTTGTCCCATGCTGTTAGCATGCACACAATGTTTACCTATGGTTCTTACTTTGTGAAATAGATCAAATTGAACACATTTCCAATCATTCTCATTTCACAACTCCTAATCCTTTTCCATAAGTGAAAGAATATCGAATTCTTGCCACTTATGGAATATGTTAGATTCTAACATTTTATGCAATGATCCTTTCGTAATGTCACTGCACAAAAGTCACAAAGACTATTGCCAATGATATTACAAAGTCCTTAGATATGATGCCTCCCACTCAAAGTACATTTCTTTGAACATCCTTTTGCATAAAAGTTTCTAATCTAGACATAGATTTTCAATATCCAACTCCCAATATGGAAACGTTTCCATATTTTCCATATGACAACTCATTCTTAATAGAATCTTATCTATTCATAATAATGTCGATATGGTCCATCCAATACTATACTTGCAACTACTCACAAGCGACCAATCCTCGGCGAACTTTGGATTGTCCTTTGATAGTTGTTTAATTATCTTAGTAAAAACCGATTCTTGTCCTTTTCCCTCTAAATGCGCTAGACATTTGGAAAATTTTAGAATGGTCAAATATTATAGCATTTGCAATCGATCCTATACCCAAAGCGTATGGGACACAATGCATAATGTCTTACATAAAGATTTGATACTTTGTCAATCTTCTGCCATAATATTTTATGTGCCATGTTCTCAAAATTCGAATTGTGAAAAGGAATGCCGTAATCATAATCGAAATTTTCAGAATACACTATGTACCTTTGACTAAATTTATTAACATTCCACAACCTAAGCCTTTAGATTTGAAATGAAGCATAATATTCTCTCCCTTAATTATAGCAAAACAACTTTACAATACTTACGACTTTGCAAGGTATAACTCTTGTTTTTCTATAATTAATATTGCTAACTTGCAATACTTTCCTTAATAATCATACAATCATAACATTTATGCTCCCACTACCATGATGATTATTATAAAACATAACACTTTATGCTCCCACTAGCTTCGACATGTATTCAGAAACATCTTAACTATCAGAAAAAAAAACAATACTTATTGAATTTCTTAAGTTCATGTTTCTAATACCTAATGCTTTGATAATATTTTATGAAGGCTTCTTAAACTTATACACCTTTGCCATAGATAGCTTATATGTGTGTCTAAACAATACAGACTAATTGCCAAATCTCACAATTCGAATCATGGAAAGGGATACCGTAACCATAATCGAATTCAAGAATACAATTTTCACAATCACTATCCTTTTAAAATCTCTCTTAGTGAAAGCATTTCCTCACAGTCACTTTCATGAAGGAGGGAATCTTATGACACTTAGATTTTAATGGTGTATGTGTTCCTATCCATGTGAATTTGTCAAATCCAAAGTTTATGACAAATTCAAACTCATATGGACCGAACTTTCTTAATCTTGATTTCTTGGCTTATGGTAACACAGCTGCCCACCATGTCTTCTAAGTAGTCAAGCAGCTCACCCTTTCTTATCAATGTACTTTTCATTGATCAAGGTCCTTGCCTTTTATGCATTCAAATGAGAACTCATAGAACTCACATGCATAATTAACTTAATTGGAATGGCATAGAAACAAGCTAGTGTCAACACGATAGGTTGTAAACCTCAACTCGTGTGCTAGTGATGATCGATAAGGTTTATTTGATTTGTTCTTGAAACCTTTCAAGACCATTAAGACTCCCACTGACTCCTTGACATATAAGGTTCTCTTGTCAATAACCATTTCTTGACAAACAAATATTCAAGAGTTAGTGTAGCTTTTATCAAAACACTTCATAAATTGGTCTTAGTTCCCCTTTGTCTTATCCAAGACATCACAACTTTCCACATTTGATGAATGTTATAAACCTTCGTAATACTTATCACTCAATATCACAATCTTAACTCTAAGACTTGTTTTGGAACAAAGTATGATTGACTTCTTGATTTAACCATTTCTTCAATTCTTGATTCCTCTTCTTAGACATACAATTTTACTAAGACTCACTTAGAGGATCAATTGAGATATGGTTCTTAATCATTAAGACTTGTCATAAAGCATAAAAGGTACTCTCCCTTCTTCTTAGAATGGAGAAACTTTTATCTTTCTGCCTACTTGATTCTTCCTATTCGTTCTGCTATTGATATAAACATTTCAATCAATTCAGAATTACACTTAATCTTATAAATATAATCATATTTACTAATCTTTTAGTAAATCATGACGAAAATTTTTGTTACTCTTATGGTGGACTTGATCAACACGAAACTTTGTGTGCTCGATCTCCCAGTCCTTCACTTGACACTTTGTCAATGAATTAGTCTAATTTCCAAATATCAAGTTTCTCATTCATCGTGTAACCAAGTTGCATGATTCCAAGTTTCTGTCCAATTGAAACTTGGGCGATGAGAAACTCTCCCTATTTGGCAAATTCTTGACATTTCCACAAACAACATAATTAAGAATCAAATCCATTATTGCTAATAATAGAAACACTCTAACATCAATTTTTCATACACGCCATTGCAAGGATAAATAAATAATATAAAATCAAAATTTATTTTATTGCGGAAATTTTTTTTGTCCTTACAATGCAATTCATTGAAAAACTATGCTAATACATCTTTCTTAGCAATCTAATTCTAACTCTAAGTAGTAGCTCAAGAATCTAATCTTCAAGTAATGCGATCGAAATCCATTTCTTCACGGTTAGATTCCGCTCACTTCTTCCCTTAAGTTTCCTTTCTTTTCTTCGATCCTACAAAACAACAATTGTAATCTTATCACATTATGTATTAAGAATCTTGAATAAAAGCTTAAAAGAGTTAGTCAATGGATTTTACCTAAAGCAGAACCATACGTTTTGACTCTCCCATCTCTTAGATTTCTTAGGTAAATAGGACAGCTTTGTCTCCAATGCCCCTTCTCTTAGCAATAAAAGCAATTCGACTCTTTTGGAACAGCACATGGAACTACTTCAGATATTGCCTTTCTTTTATGATCAAACCTTTTGATCATGGCATGTCTTTCGTTGCCATTATCTATATCCATAGAGGTCTTGAAGGCAGATTCACCAATCAACTTTGCTTTTCTATTGCACCAAACCATTGCTGATTCAGCAGCAATAAGCATATATGTGAGATCTATAAGGGTCACGTCGCAGTTCATCATATAGTACTCTCTTACGAACTCACTATATGAGTTAGGAAGTGACTGAAGAACCCAGTCAACAACCATCTCCTCACAGACAACGGATCCCGACATTCTTAACCTATCAATGTGTGACTTCATCCCTAGGACGTGTGCACACACCGAGTTTCCTTCTTTATGTTTACTTGCCAAAAGGGCTTGAGTGAGCTAGAACTTTTCAAGCCTTCGAACTTGTGGGTTAGGGAGAATAATTGGAGGAGGTGGAGGAAGAGAAGCATGATTTCTTGTTCCTCGATCGAATCGTGGAATATCATCTTCATGCGGAATGTTTGTTCTATGGGATTTGGGAAGACCATAGTTATCGTACTTTGACATCTACAAAACGGGAGAAAACGAATTCAAGTTAGTTGATTAATAGAGTCCTTAATAAATCACCCAAATGAGATATTAAGTCTAGGACCCAACACAATACGCTACAACCTAGAAAAGGGATGCCGTAATCTAGTTGCAGAATATTTGAAGCTAAGTGAATGACGATTCACTAATTTCCACCACGAAAAACGAAAAGAAATTTAGGTTTTAAATCTATGAAAACTCCTAGATCCTTTGAGATTCATTGAACATTTCAATGGCATGTTTAAATCTCGATATAGCCCTCTTGTTTGTGTCTGGGATGCTGAGGATCACAAAGCGGGTGTGAATAACCATGCAAACTTACATGGTGCCCTCACATGTTACGGTTACCTATTCGATGTGTCGGTAAACCACACACGCTCCACTGAACTATCACAAACATTGAGTCACCCTTTTCTACCTTTTCTTAGAACAATTTAGTGTGCCGTTAAACCACACACGCTCCACTAACGTCTTCGCAAGGGCACAAAGTGTAATTTTATGGAATTGCATCAATTCACTTTTGCCTAAAATAACTAAGATTGGGAATTTTTATGAAAGCATTTAGTTACTTTTGCACTTCATTATACTTATAATGGAAGCTTTTTGTCCTATCCTACCCGTTCGGCTAACGACCCTCCACTAGTCAAGAGTGCGGTGGGTAAGAGTGGATACCCATTCAATCGCCATTTTATATGCAATTTCCTTAAACACCCCTTATAGACCAGCTTCGTGAATGAGGCCTACTAACGGTAAGACTTGACACTTTACTCATACATATATAATATTAGACTTTTAATGATATATATAGTATAGGGTGTATTTTACACTTTTAAAATACTAGGTGGTCTAATTTAATAATTATACACTTTAATTAATTAATAAAACCATAAGGGTGTGATTTGAACTTTTCAAAACAATACTAGGGTTTTAGAATTTAACAATCCTAATTAAACTTTTAATCAACTTTTAAATTCCAAAACTTGAGGACAAGTTTTGAAACATTTCAAAACATTAGGGTTTAGAATTTAAATATACATCAAAATTAAACTATTAATCAAAATTTAAATTCCAAAACTTGAGGGCAAGTTTTGAAACCTTTTTTTCAAAACATTAGGGTTTCAACTATTTAAATTTCAAAACAACAAAACTTTTGAGTTCAAATTTAAACTATAAAACCTAAAGGGGAAAATATGAAACTTTTCATAACACACGGATCAAATAACAAATAATCTTAATTAACATTTAATCACATAATTATCCATATTTGATTTATTTAATGATTTCTTGCAAAATAATTTACCAATTTAATCAAAATAATTAATCAATTATCACATAAGGAAACAAATATTTTATTAATTGATAAATATCTTCAATTAGATCAAGAATATAGTCATATATATATCATAAAATCGGATTTATATTGATCTAATATGATAAAGGCAAGTATCTCAAGGATAAACAACAAGAAATCCCCAAAATAGCTCCATCTGACGCTCGAACTTGCCGAGTACTCCCATGGACTCGCTGAGTAGGGGCAACACGCCGAGTCCACAGTGGGACTCGCCGAGTCCATCACGCAGAACCATAAAAATCGAATTTTCCAACATACAAGGCATCAATACAATAGAAACCAATCCAGGCTCTTATACCACTGATGGGTTTTGGTCATAAGAACATCCTATGTGCTCATACAAACCCTAATGCTTGGATCTAGGTTTCTCTATTGTACATGCAGGATATCCAAGACTATAAACCCTAGATCTAGTGTATGATAAAAAATATAACATATAATTAGGGTTTAGATCATACCTTGATTGTTATATAGCAATAACAATCCCAAATCATTCTTGTAATGACTTTACAAAGCTTAGAGTCACAAATGTCACTCCTCTAATGGTTGACAAACACCAAGAGCAAGAGGATGAAGAGGAGAGAGGATGGAGGCTGCCCTAAAACGTGTGAAACCCTAGAAGGATGCTTAGCCATGTTTTTTGGTCATAAGGGATCTATATATATATATATATATATATATATATATATATATATATATATATATATATATATATATATATATATATATATATATAGGAGGCTATTAGGGTTATCTAACAAGGAAACCCTAATTTGGATGCTTAAGCCCTAAGCAACCCATGGACCCCTTTCCTTAAGGCCTTGGACGATTTCCCCATGGGTTTCCCATATAATTCGTCCACTGCTTAATATAAGGCAATCAATGGCCCAATTGCAATTATCTTATAATTACAATTCCAGTCCCTTAAGTTTAATTAATCTCTTTTAGTCACAAAACTAATTACCAATTAATTATTGACTAATATTAATTAAACAATATGATTTCTCCTTTAATATATTATTCTCATAATATATTAATAAATCATATTTAATCCTTTCTCTCCATAATTCATCCTATCAAGTTACTTTGGTGAAGGCATCCCAAAAGGACCATGCACCATCGGGTCAAGTACATACCAAAATAGTTATGGACTTAGACACTAATCGAACAACAACTTCCGTACCAATTCGGTCGATCCGGAATGGATCGGTTAAACATTCCATTAGGGAGTCTGGTCTTGACTTTTCTGTGTGGTATTCATTCTCGTTCGGCTCTTGGAATCACATCCAGCAGTGGTGGGAGCAGCTCGTAAAATCCAACCACTTCACCTACTTCATTGCTAGTTTAGCAAGGAGAAGGAAGCAACCGGAGGGATCTTCTTCTAAGGACAGGAATGAGCGTAGACAGAGGAGAGAGTTAGAGTGACTCGTTAAAGATAAGAGAAGAAGCAGTCAATGGTTACCAGTTCCGTTAGCCGATTAGCAAGCGGTACCCGAGGAACAGGCTTAGTCAGAGATTCAAAGAGTTGGGTTAGCGATCCTCCTTAACAGAGTCGGGAAAGGGATAGATAAACAGAGTCGGGGTCATAGTACTGAGCCGGTTTAGTTAGACCTTACCTTTAATTTACTCTTTGTCTTTTAGCTAATGGTAATAGTTTCAAAGATAGACGTGTCACATAATCACAGAAATAAGGAAATAAAGTGAGTGAAGGAGTGACTCTCAGAGATAGGCACGACTGAACATACTCAAATGCATAAGTATACTTTAGGAATTCCTATGGAAAGACAATAAGGCATCAATAGTGCCGTCTAGCGCCTTTTAGGCTTAGTCACGTCTCCCCAGATAAGGAAGCAAAGCCATAGCATGAGAGAGAAGGCGTTCCTTCGCCGTTTTATTTCGAGGAAGTGCTCAAGTCGAGACTATTATATGTCAATAGAGAAAGCGGATTCAGAAAGAAAGCGAGTCCTTTTAGTCTGTTATCTTGTAAAAGAGGGTTTCAACTAGACTATGGGTTGTTATTCTAGTAGACATAACTCGAAAGCCGCGCAAACCATATCACTCTAGACTTTTTACACTTGCTCAATCTCTAAAGCTAATTCAGAAACTTTGGAATGGGAGTAAAGCCCGGCAAACCAATCTCGATAGTAAGCATTGGGCGGGCGATAGGGAGGACGGTCTCTGGATTTCTTTCTGCTAGCAAGGCATAAGAGCCGTTACCTATGGCCTGTGTGGTCTTGGAATTACCCAATGAATGTCTCCTAACGCCGCGACGGGGACCAGTAGAAGCAGACACAAATTGACTCACTACATGAACTGCATAAGCGGACAAATAGCAGTAATATATACCAGACCCTTATTACCTCTGTAGAAGTCACATTCTGGGGAGGCTCGGCTTCTACCCAGGGCAGAAGGTGGAGAAGGATGGGCCGTAGCTACTATACTAGGATAAAAGTATGACCTCTTTAAGATCTGGGATAGATCTTTCTGATAATATCCATGGCCCACCCTCGAAATGGCCAAGGCTTTATAATCGGGTATAACTCGGAAGCTGGCTTGTGCTGGATTCCTGCATACCTCTGGCAGGCATCGCATCTCTTAGCATGTGCTATGTAATCTGTAAGGACCGTAGGCCAGTAGTGGCCATGTCTCCGGATCTCTCGAATTTCCCTCAGCACGCTCGATCTACCTATCTTTCTAAGTTTGATTGGTTTTCGCTCCAGCTGACCTTTCCATTTAATCACTGACAAAACCTACCTTTCCATTTTTCTTACCCTATGAGCTTTCAGCAAAGGACAGATTTCTTGGTCCATTGACATCGATCAACGAAATAGACCTCCTTCTTTCACTTTTGTCGTTGTCTTCCAATTCAAATAGCCCCATTAAGTGAGTGTTCCGCGAGAAAAGAGAGGCTGACATCTTTTCTTATCTATCTATTTTCGTAAATGAAGAAGATAAGTGAGAGCTTACTGACTGCATCTTCTAAGAAGGGCTTGGAAGAAGAAATAGAATCTCCTTTCTTTTTCGAGAAAAGGTCCCATCCTTCAATATCATGACTGGGTCGACCAGGCCAGATCATGACTGAAATATCATGATCGGGTCGACTAGGCCAGATCATGAGTGAATAGAAAATAGAAAATGTACATAGTAGTTCCAGCTGAAATACTTGGAATAATTCTACCACTTCTACTAGGAGTAGCCTTTTTAGTGCTAGCTGAACGTATAGTAATGGCTTTTGTGCAACGTCGAAAGGGTCCTGATGTAGTGGGATCATTTGGATTGTTACAACCTCTGGCAGATGGTTTTAAATTGATTATAAAAGAACCTATTTCACCAAGTAGTGCAAATATCTCCTTTTTTAGAATGGCTCCAGTGGCTACATTTATGTTAAGTCTGGTCGCTCGGGTCGTTGTACCTTTTGATTATGGTATGGTATTGTCAGATCCGAACATAGGGCTACTTTATTTGTTTGCCATATCTCCGCTAAGTGTTTATGGAATTATTATAGCAGGTCGGTCTAGTAATTAAGGGGCGGCCGTTCGGTCGCCTATGATACTAGGACCAATAGGTCAAAAATGGGTTTGTGCCGCAGGTGTTGAACGATCCACTCTACACAGGTGTGGGCTTACAGGGATCATAAAGCCTTTCATTCATCAATAGGGCCTGGTCGGTCACTTTTATGGGCCGGGATCGATAAGTGGAATGGAAGTCATAAAAAAATATCTTGATCTTCACACCTCAGATCAAGAGGAAGGGTAGCTTGTCAAGCTGGCCTAAAATTTGAAATATTATTAATTATTATATATATAAATATATATAATTAATATATAAATAAAACGTTGTCTTTTAACCGGCTGTTCTTCTTTGTCAACGCTACTAAGGACCTATAGGTTCGCAATAATTCAAATTGGTTATTTTAAAAAGAAAAGGCGCTATTTAGCCCTACATTAGTAGAAGTAAGCGGCTGAGTTAGCCTAGCCTACCCTAAAAGTGGTATAGTAGGGTATAGTAGGCGAGCGAGTTAGCGAAGACGCTTAGGCTAATAGAAAAGAGAGCGTCGGTGTGTAGCCTTCATTCTACTATGCTATGAAAAGGTTACGAAATCACTTAGCTCGACGTTAGGAGAGTCAAGGGGGAACGCCATACCTACATAGAAGAACCGTTGTTCGCTGACTTTCTAAGGTATAACCTTTCGCCCCCTACTAAAAAAGGGAAATTAGCTTTGCATCACTGATAGACTACTTAAGATTCAATTCAAAAGGCCCTACTTAGTTTCGCAAGCCTTTGTCCTTGTCAGTCTACTAAGTAGGGCTTGAGGCCCCCTGTGAATCCGTAAATCTGAGGAGCATGCCGCAACAAAAGGATGGTCCACTTTGCATTTCATTCTTTCCGGAAGGGAAAAAAAAGAAGTACCCCCCATCATAGTGAACCCCTCCTTGTGATCGGGATGAGGTAGATGCCTCCCAGCCGAGGGGCGGATCGAATCGGAGTTTCCTTAGGTAGCGACCGACCTACAGTTATCCTTAAAATTCCATGCTTGGTAGAGAAGAAGCGAACAAAGGTACGCTCGCTTGCTGTCTTGTTCTCTGTCGCGAACTGGGATCGCTCGCCAGCTAGGTCAGATTGGAGCAACATTGTATGAGAACATATTACCCATATTCGGGGACAAGGGGCGAAACGACCTCTCGATCTACTTACTGAAGCCCAGGAAGAAAAACGTCGTCTAGGCGTTACCTGTTGCTCCGATCTCCCTTACGCCTAGGATGTTGTCTGGGCCCACCAAGAGCCATAGTTAGTTGCTGTTTCCATTTGGTAGTTTTTTATCGTTGTTGATACCGGCAAGAGCCAGCCAGATGATGTCTGCTGGTTGGTAGTGAGAGGACTCTTAGTACCTGCATACCCAAAAGGGGGCGCTGGTTCAAAAACAAGAATTTTTATCTTTCTTGCTCTCCCTTAGCAGCGGGAAAGGAGTCTATCTATCTGCCTAGCTTTGGTAGATTTCCCCCAACGCAATCCACATAAATTCCACGAATCCCTTGGTGGATAAGTCCGACGACTCAGCAGCAGTGCAGAATTTTCTTTCTCGTTTGCTGGATCTGATCTATAGTTAGGGGGCAATACATACAAAAAGGTTCGAAGAAGGATAATGAGTGAAGATCTGCCCCAGCCAAGTCGTCGACCGCTGCGGTACCTGAACTAGATGCTCTGAGGTTGAAAGGCAAGTAGATAAGCAGATTCATACCTGTATTTTTCTTGTCTCGATTCGTCCACTGCTGCTACTGATAATGGAAAACGTTATTAAGTTTACTTCTTTGCCTTCTTGAAGGTGGTTGGGCATTAACCAACACAACAGTGAAACCCGGTCTAGCTTTCGCTCCCTCCGCTTCCTCAAGGCCCTCACTTCCTCACTCAACTCACTTAGACGCTCACCTCACGTCACTTCGCTCACCTTGGGAGGAAGGCTACTGACGGTAGCGAATCTCAGAATACGAAGAAGATCAGAAAAGCCATCATAAGAGCAAACAAGGCAATGGATTCCGTGAGAGCAAAGCCTAAAATGGCATAACCAAACAATTTAGTATCCAATTCCGGACTCCGTGCTACTGAATGGATCAACGAACTGAATATCTTTCCAATTCCGACTGCTGCTCCAGCTAAAGCAATTGTAGCAGTTCCAGCACCGATTTGAAATCCTCCATAACATCTTTCAAAGTTTTCATTTCAGTCTATTAATTGGAAGTAGTATTTTTCTTCTTGAAAGCGAGTTAAGTGGCTCTGAGGGGCACGGACGGTATAACAATAAGTACTGATTTGACTAGCTCGAACATGGGGAACGAATGCTTGAATGTGAGCAAATAGTTGACTCTTGCAAGTTTGTGGCTAGCGATCACCCTCTTAGCTAATTGATAACAAACTAAAGGGCTCGAAGCTATAGAAGCTCTACAAATAGCAGTTCTTATGAATTTATGGCACAGTTCTTTAAGTTGGGTAAAGGTAAAGTAAACAGTAAACAACAAAGACTCCCTATATCGAACCCCATTTTTTGATATGCCTTAGTCTAAAGAGCTGGCTTAGTACATATCCATAAATATGTATTTTTGACTGCGGCATAGCTATCCCGTAGTTTTCCTTTTCATAAGATAAAGGATAGCCGTATAGGTATAGTATACATAAGTTTACCTATATCTATAAAAAGGGTTATATCAAGGTCAATTATTTCTTTCTGGTCCACCAATAATTTTTTTTTCATCTAAGGTTTATTTAAGTCTGCCACAGCATGCCTTTTCCGTCTATAGCGGTTAGGTAATTTAGCTACCTCCGCAGCAACAATTGCTTCAGCGGGAGCTGTCGTCGTGGGATCCGTAATAGTGAGCATTGTAACTGATACCGGGAGTTTCATATCTAGTTTTTTCTGCTTACGAAATGCTTACGCTTACCAAAAGGACTAGGGCATCTTGTCAAAAGCAAAAGCGAGCGGTGACTCTATCAGAATCTATAAAACTCGACTGGAAGCGGGTGGAACCCACAATTGAATCTGTCCTGTCTAGAGGTCTATGCCCTTAACCACTGCGTGTTTACTGACACACTATCCCACCTTAGGGCAGCCCCCTTATTTCAAATAGAATACCTATCCTATTAGCTCTGAATAGCTCTGAAGTAGGAAAGATTCTTTGCTTTTCTACACTACATTCTGGACGGAAAGGAGATGGTTGTTGAACATCTTCCTCGGCCCCTTCCATTGTACTCTTCCCTTCTTCTTCCCCTCCGACCTGTGCTATCCATTCTGCATGCAGTATTATAATATTAGTAGGTCTTGGGTCTAGGAAATGCAAACAGAGAAGCAAGCCGAACCACCATAAGTGGATCCTGAGCATGAGTCAGTACGTCAACAATCATAAAAAAACCTCCATATAGCACATTTTCCGATATAAGGATTCTTTGTCAGGTCTTTCCAATGTCGGGGACAGCAGCAAACCACCTTTTTATTCATAAATGATTGTGATTGTGGAGTTGAGGCAGGGAACGGTGCTAGACGACTTGGCGATTCTACCCAAACTTTTTCCCAGGATTTGATTGCTGCTTGGCGAGAAAAAACCGCATGTTTGGCTCTATATTCAGCTTTTTGGGTTAGTAAGCTCTTCTTTCTCTTTCAGGCACTCTACCTCAAGAAAGGACGCGATGAAGGAGTCACCATCTGTCACATGGGTGATCAGGGCGAACATTGTTCTTTTGTCAGTGCAGTCAGATTGGATCTGAGGCAGAATGGATAGATAGAGTCTGGTTTCCCCAGGCGCTCCTGTCCCTTTCCCGAGAGGATGGCTCCCCCCTTAGGCTAACTCAATGATCCCACCCACTTATCGTTCCTACCCGACCTTACTTCTGAAGGCGAACAACTCATTATCGATAAGAGAAATTCGTGATCCGAGCATTAAGATAGAGTAAAGCACACAAGCATCTAAGACAGAAGGAACTGGAACAAGGTTTACTCAACTCATCTCGACACGCATCTTGACTCAACTAGACTCGTGACAACTTATATAATTTTTTTTAGGTTATTTAATAAAAAGAAATTATCTGATTCATTGAACGCTATCTCTTCGCCTGCAGTGCCACTTGTCATTCAGGAAGTAAATTTCCTTTTCGGGGGAAGATAGTTTGAGCTTCCTTTCCCTTTTGCCTCGAATGACTGCTTTAAAGTCAATTGTGATAGAGCTCTTTGAAAGGAGGTTAAGGCATCTGGATTAGGTGTAGGACTAAGGGACTGAATTGGCACCATCTTTTCAGCTATGTCAAAGAGTCATTTCCACGCCACGGATGCTGGAGTTGTCTAAGCCTGGGCTGTCTACTATGGAATGAAGCTAGCATTGGAAGCTTTCTTTTACTGAATAGATGTGGAGACAGGCATTGCAATGTGGGAGCCATGCTCCAACAAGACCCGAGCCTAGCATTGGACACATTGTGGATGATATTCAAGCTAGAATTTATTCTTTTTAAGTTTCTAATTGAATGCGGATACTCATAAGAATGGTAAGAGGGTGGCACATCAATTAGCTAAACTATCCATTTAATCATCAAGGATGGGGAAAATATGGTTATAGGAGATTTCGGAATCTAATAAGCAGTCCTTATATGTAAAGTTAGCTAGTGTGGATTCACGGAAACTCTTAATATTATCGGGCACAACAAACAACCAGAAGCCATATCTTCGTCGCTTGCTGCCAAACAACCTATAGCTATTGACAAGAATCGGTCAATGCCATTCAATGTCCAGCCAATAACCAATTGAGGAAGCAAGCCGAATCCTTATATACGAGAGAATAAAGGGATCATAGCGGTGAAGGAGGACGACCGGAGAGAGGAGCTTACGAAATAAGCTACTAAAAGCGACGAGGGCAACATGTCTTTACTAGGGAAAGCTACCAAATCATTCATATTATCGGAAGCTCTTGTCAAAGGATTTTACCTCTGTTGGACCTAAAGCTTTCAAATCGGAACCTGAAAGGTAAGACGCATTGGTTAAGTATCTCATTCCACAAAAGTTGCACAAATCTCTTAAGACATGAGAATTTGAAGGCGTATACCTTACGTACTTTTTATTAGCCGGTGTGTTGATGATCCTCGTGTCATAATTTCTATCTATTAGTTGATGATCGAGCTCTTTATGATTGAATGAAGTGAAAGATCAAACTCAAAGGGCTCTCCCTTTATCGTCATCGTCGCTATCATAGTTGATATCATCGTCGCTAAAGCTCCTCCACTTTCCTCCTTCCTTTTCTAACGCTCCTCCCTTTGACCAAAAACACAAGAGACGGTGCATGAGGGAGAGAAAGATGTTGCTCTCATACCAGATGCTTTGAGTAAACTACCCTATCTCTTGGCAGGATGGTGTGCCCAAACTGTCATTTCATTCGAGGTGGGATCAGAGTAAGGGGCGAAGTCTCGAGCATCGGTACTCACAACCTTTAGGTTTAGGTAATTGTAAGATTTCCAAAGCGGAAAGGCCTTCACACCCCGACCCTCAGATGCGGGGTTCACTGAGCAAAGGAGTCGGCAGATGTTACATTTTTTTAGACTCCACCTTCGCGAAACTACTAAAGAGAAGGCTAACAGTCTTTAGCGCAACTTACTAGGGATTTCCCAATGGAAAGGCTTTGTCGAACCCTCTTACGTTAACCTACCTTCTTGCCAGCGAAATAAAATTTGAGGTCGCGCATTCAATGACTGCTCTAGAGCCGACTTATTCGGGTATTTCCAATGCTATGAATAGAAAGAGATTTTTACCCTTCTCTCTCCCCATATCTATCTGTTTCGACCAAGCAAATAAAGCCGGTGGCTGCTGCTCTACTATATAAGTACCGTGCGTGAGGAAAGGATCTCGCGTGGTAAAGCATCTCGACGCTCAATAGCCATAGTTGACTATAGACCTTCACGAGTTACTTGTCATCACCTGGAAATAAAAAATCTTTACCAAGTGCCAGAGATTGGTTTGGAACTTTCTTGAAGCATCAAGCCTGGCATCCCAAAGCCAGCGTAGTTCAGGCGAACTCAATAATCCGATTTTCAAAACTGTGCCCAGCCAGCCTATCCCAGATCGGGCACTTATCAACGATCGACGTGACATGAGTCAAAAGACAAGGCTTCCAGTTCCAAGCGCTTTCCCTCATGCCTGGTAAGGTCCTCCAAGGAAGAGGCACGAGCTAATCTTTTACTGGATGAAGGCCGGGGCAGTATAAAGGATAGGCTAGTCCAGCTAGATTCTCTCAAGCTAAAAGGGTAGTTTACCCGCATTGGCATTTGTAACAAAAATAAAGACTTTGAAACCAGTTAAGACTTCAATGATTTATTTCTATATACAAAAAAGTAGGTGATAAATAAAAAGAAAGACTTATAGTATGAACTGTAAGAAAGGTTTAAACTATTGATTTATCCCGCCTAAAGAAAGAAATTATAACACGAGGAAGAAAGCCTACAGACAACCTAATCTTCATCTCTAGAGTTTTGGAAGGAGATGTCTATGTAGTGACTGGAGTTCAAGAAGGAAGGACATTCTATTAAAGTAAAAGAAAGGGAAGCAAGATCATAAAGGCCAATGTCAGGTCTTTCTCGCCAACTCGGATTCGAATAGTTGATTCCCGATTGGTTAAGCTGTTGACATCCAAAGGAAGATGTGACATTAGAATCTTACGTGGCAGAAGCCTATGGATAGAGATCACCTTCTCCGCTCTATGCTGACTTGGTCAAGGTACTAAAATAAAGTAAAGAAGATCATTGAAATCAGTTCCTATGGATAGAGATCACCTTCTCCAATATCTTTACTGAAGCTGGCTGGCTTGAAATTGAAAGAAAGGTCGCTTCAAGAAGCTATGCCGGATCCTTTCGTTGTTCTCTCGCTCCTCTCTCGGGACTGTAAATGGATTAGAAACCTTTGGCATTACATTCAAACTTGAAACAAGGCATGTGTAACCGAGTCAGGGTCGTAGCGATAGGACTAGTAAAGTCAAGCCTTACCTTACTCTTGCAAGTCTTTTCGTGTGCTTTGTTGTTCTTAGATGCTACATAACGGCTCCTATAGCAGAATAACCGCTGTTAGTACGAATCCCCTGCTAGTATGCCTTCCTTTCGTACCGATCGTCACTGTCTTTCCTTGATGACTCAAATCAATAAGACAAAGAGTTACTAATAGCTATAGTTAGGGCCTTTGCCAAAGAAGAAAGACTAACTTCTCCGATTTCTGTTCTAGAGCCGAGAGAAGAATGCACACTGCCTATCCTGGTTGAAGATTGCGAGATTTTCATTTGCAATAGCAAGACTCTTATATTAAACTAAAGATATTGGTTGTGTTTGTTTTGTTTGATAAGTCTCTCCTTACTAGACTCGTGACCCAGGAACTCCCCCTTAAGGTGCATTCATGGTGAGTAAGCCGAGTCCCTTTTTTTGGATAATCCTTCAGTGCACTATCAAGTAGTCGATCAAACAATCCCTTTATGACTCCGCTTTCTGAGTCGTCCACTAATTCAACTAGATCAAGGCGTCCGAGTATAAGTTAACAATCCTAAGAACGTTCTAAATTCTTGATTTAGAAATTCCGTCAATCAATGGCTAGTCAAACTAAGAAAGAAAGCCAGAACCTCCATGACTAGGACAAAAAAAGACGAATGGAATCCTTGCCTTTTGCCTCTATGGGCATCCAACCCTCTCAAGAAGACCATTAGTTAGAGTACTTTTTTTCTTTGTAGTTATCAAGCATGTGAAGACACAATCAGCTTAGAAGGAAAGTTGCTGTTGCTCAACTTTAGAGCAGCATCTCACCATGTCATAAGCTTTCCAGATGTCAGTCCAGTGCCAATTCAAAAGAAACGGTATTGGCCGATTAGTTGGCTTAAAACGGCAGATATGAGCTGAGATATCGGTCCTACGAATATGTTCCCGAGGGTCGAGCTGCGTTAAGCTCTTATTCTCCGATTCTGTTAACGCCGTCAACGCGAACTGCCGATGCGGCTTCTGACTATGCTTTCTGCGGTATTCGTTTCGACTCTTCCGTTGTGAAAAGAATAGGTTGTTCTCAGGTGTATAGGAAGAGCTGCTAGTAACAAGTGAGGGAAGGAACCCCAAGGAAAGAAGAAATCAAAGCTCTCTAGCCGGGATATCAAGATTCACGTGCGAAGGGACAAGCGAAAGGCTTCCTGGTATAAGAAAGAAAGTAGAGCTAGGCAAGGTCTTCTATGAGTGAACGAGATGAGGATCGAGGCAGTTAAGTTCCACCAGGGTAGGTGCTTTCTTCGCGAGTATGTCTATTGATGGTGCAGTGTCCTATCTGCTCAAGGAAAGCTGCCTAACTCAATGTGTTACACATTAGCGGCATTTGCTACATAATCCACATCTGTTGTCAGATATTTTACTATAAGGTAAGTGAGGAATTCTTCCAAGAATGGATTCTTCTTAATCTTAATTAAGTTGATTTGTTGCTGCTGATTTCAATAGCCAAGTCAAGCTTTCCAGTAGGTGAGACAGATGCCAATTCCACCGCTGTCAACTACCTCTTTATTTTAGATTTTGATCACTCTTTTTTCCATCAACAATTGCCACGTGAAAGCTCTAAGTCAAGAAGTCAAGCCAGTAAGAAAGTACGAAAGTGAGAAGGTACGGTTTCATCATCCTAAGCTACCTCACCTCACTAAGTCCAGTCTATGTGCCCTTAGCCCAAGGATAGAGACAGGGCTAATGCTTTGGTCATACTACATGACGAGGCTTACCGAACTACTTTTTCCATAACTCAGAGAGAGAAGGCGCTCAAGCATAATCCGAATACGACTCTCGCTAAACAAGAGCTCTTTACTGCTAAGCTGATCACAACTTCATATTCAACAACAGCAAGAAGACGACTCTAGCCTGCTGAAAGCTGTGAACATTCACTTTTCTCGGGTTCCTAGCCCAAAGGTTCTAGGGTTCGAGAGAGAAATTCCTACTATAAGGAAGGGAAGAAGGTAATCCAATTAGTAGAATGCTGCTTTCTATCGGTTGTTCACATTCAAGCATGAGTTAGTTCAGAGTTGGCAAGGGGAATCAGAGAAAGGGCAGTTTAGTCAACAATCATGACTATGGGAACATTTGTTCGCTTTATAGGTACCCCCGAATCTACTAGTCATCGCCTTGGAGCTGGGAAAAGCATTTACCTGGAGTCGGCTATTCCTGATTCAGCAAAGGAAAGAAGCCTTGATCCCAAGACTAGCTGCGTCTTTTTCGACTAGTGAGTTGTTGCCTAGCCTTGGTCACTGAACTCGGTCACTGAAAGACCTTTCGAGTCGAACTATAGTGGATAAAATAGCTGCTTATTCTTCTTAAACGGATCCATCTTCTTTCGCTCCTAAATCAAGAAAAAAGCTTTTGTCGGCTCTGAGGCTGAGGAAAGCCGCTGACCAAAACCTAGCGTTCGCACCCCTTTTGAAGCGGAATAAAGGGAAAAGTGAGTTGCAAGTCGAGAAAGAGAGAGAGAACTGCCTAAAAGGAGAAGTAAAAAAAGGAGTCCTCGTATAGCCTAAGGTAAGGAAGGCTGTTCACCAGGTAAGGCCTCCCATCCGGTCGAGAAGAAAGGGATTCCTTTGAAAGAAAGGGGAGTATACGAAGCGAAAAGGGAAGGTGGGAGGGGGTAAGGTAAAGTTGAGGTAGGATCGTAAACCGCCACCCTTCCGCATCCGGTTGAGCCGATTGATCGAATGGCCTCATCAACAATAAGGTGGACTTCAATTAACGCGATAAGGTGTTAGAAGCACCCTGACGGGCTTGGGTATGCCGATGGTTGGAGGGCTACTTAACATCATTCTCTAATAAATCAGCCCCATGAGATCATCCCGTTGCACCCCTCACACAACGTTAGAGGGCTTGGTCCCCTCCCAAGTCAAGTTATAAGGTAAGCGTTGTGCTAAGTTTAGAAGTCCGTCTATGTCGATTCAGTTGCAGTTATTCGCCTTTCTTGCGAGCCAGAAGTTTGAGTTGTTTTCATTTCATTCACCCTCTCCCGCTATCCTAAGCCTTTCTTTCGTCCTGCCATTCTTTCTGCTAGCTATCTAGTGGGAGAAAAAAGAGAAGCCCCTCCTGTTGGCATGCTATAAAATTGAATTTGAGTGATAGGCCAATGCTAAGTGTTCCATGTCGTTGGATAGTCGGTTCGAGGGCAAGGAAGGAAGTTCTCATTTTTAAGCCTGCGAGCTAGTAATTCCTCTCCTCGATAAAATGGGCATACCTTTAGATTTCCTTCGCTTCGTAAAGTAAACGACAATGGAAAGAGTGAAAAAATGAGTGGAAGTTGCCCCTCCTAGGGTTCCAATTTTAGTTTTAGGTTACATTGGAGTCTCTTACTAGTCCATTTCTAATCCCTTTTAGCTAGTTTCCTTCTATCCCATTGAAGCAGTTGTACCAATTGCAACAGTCTTAAGGCCATTAGTTGGAGTGCTAAGTTCTGCTTTGGCAGTCGAGTTTTTTCTTACATCCAGTGCTACATCTAGAGGTCCAGTCCCCTAGGTCATTTGATATCTCTAGTCTGAGTTCCGTTCAACAAGCCAGTTCTGTTAGATCGCTTACAGTCCTCGTAGTGTCCAGTAGCTGTCTCTTTTTCTTACCTTAACCTTAGGCAAGCGAAAGGCAGAGGCTTGAAATCAAAGTTAAGATACCTCCATCCGGTGGGAGTTGCTATCTATATAGTTCCATGGCAGTTCTACTTGCAGCCATTGATAGTTCTCTTGCATCCGCTTTAAATCTAGCAGAGTAAGGGGCAAAAGGATCTGACGCAAGTTGGAGGATCGACAGAAAGATAGGGTTTTTCTTCTCCCTTATTATCCTTTTCTAAGGAACTAAGGAGTTAACGATATCTCGCTTAAGGAGATATCTAGCCAAGCGATTCACCTGATCCAGACACGCCAATAGGAGGGTTTGAAGATAGTAAGTAAGAGTAGTGGCATTCTCATCAAAAGGATAAGTAAGTTCGCAATCCAGTGATAAAGTGAAAAAATGTGCTTTTTTCTGCGCATATTCCCTTGTGAGGATATGCATATAATATTTTAGGTATTAGAGTGCATCAAGATTATAGGTTACAGTTTCTAATCTATAGGATTGATTCTGGCTTCTATAGGACTACTAACTAGATTATGCTTTCTCTCCGGGCCTTTGCTAAAAACGTTGGAAGGAAATCTGTGCGAAGGCTTTCTGTGGGTAAGGAAAAGGTAGATGTAATATTGCGACATGTGTCTTACCTTGGGAATTCCTTTATTTACCCAGTGGGTCTAACTTTATGTCTAAGGAAGAGGATAATCGCCCTAAAGAGCCTGCCTAGTCCTTCTCGAATCCTGAGAGCTCTGTTCCATTTCGTAAGCGAGTGTTCAGTGTGAAGTACTTCCATTCGCTCCTCCTCCAATTGCGGACTCCTTGTCAGAAGAGTTATCAAGCGCAAGGGAAAAGACTAGCAAGCCAATTACAGTCTTAAGGGTTGGTTTTCGAATTCCCTTCTCATTGGATCCAGTTGGAATTGTAGTTCTCTTTGCTGTTGTGCCAAGCGAGGGAGTTCTTTGATAACTCTACCAAGAATTAGGGTGCAGGCAAGTTTACTCGCTTCTCCTCGAATTGCATAAGAAAGATGGTTCTGGAGATAAATCCTACACGCAAGCGTTTGCTTATAGAATGGTGGAGGGAGGAAGAGGTAGCAATACATTCCGCCTAATGCTTGATCACTGCATTCGTGATATATCAAATGAGCTCTCCGATCTATGATGAAGAGTTCCTGTAGATAGGATCATATTTCTTTATAGTCCTAAGCATTTTAATTGGACCTTTCTCCTTGACTTAAGTTTTGGAATATTTTCATCCGGGATTGGAACGACCTATGTTTTAACAGAGGAGAGAAGGTGAACCAGCTTCCTTTGGTCGCCTCTCCCGTCTGGTCGAGTAGCTTTCGCTCCTTCCTACTTACTTTATTATAATATAAGCGGATGGCCTATTGGGAGCTTTTTAGTCATAGTGGGAGCTTTTGGAAATAACTTTGCAGGTCAAGATCATAGGAAGAGGGAAGAACAAGGGAGAAGATCTTTTTGAAAAGAAGACGATTCCAAAAGAAACTCAAAACAGAGAATAGGATGCCTTAAAGGTAAATAAGAAAGATCATAAATAAAAAAGAAAGAAAATAGCTGCCTAGCCCGCGGGAAACAGAAGGTTAGGTTAGGAAGGGAGAAAGGATATTTACCAAGACTACTAAAATAGCACAGATTTGGCTTGGGAGTTCTCACTCGGGCTATTAATCTCCTCTTCTCCTACTCACAAGAACCAGAACAGGCACTCATAATCGTCCCTAACCTCTGTCTCTAACCTATTCCTTTTCCTATGTCCTTTTACCCTTTGAACAACAAGCCATAATTGGATTACATTTCAATAGAGAAAGCTATCAATGGTCACATTGAGAGGGGAACAAATGGGAAATTCGCCCTCCAGTTCTATTCCTTTGGATGAGACGGCGGTGAGAAATCGATAGAGAGCAAGGGATGCTAACGCTCTTCTACTCATATTCCTTGCTTCAGTTGGTTCAGGAAGCTTTGGCATCGAGACACATTACGATAGCTATAGCTAGGCCGGGTGGGATTCTCTCTCTATCTAATGGTGATGAAAAAAGTGATGAATCAAGTGGATCCTTTTCCCCTTACCTCAGTAGCTGGGAAGGCAGGCCCTTAGCTTCAACTAGTTCAGTTTGAGTCTTTCTCAGGAGTAGTTGCATTGCAAGTAGGCAGAAAATAAGCAGTGTGTTAGCTTATCTGTTCATTTTCAAACAACCCTTGTTTGTTCAACAAGGTCCATAGGGTGAGCTCGCTTGAAACTGGGGCGCGTCTGGTGGTATCGTATATAAGATCACACGGCTGCTTGCTTTTAGGAGCGATCTGTTCATCCAACTCGAAATATCATAAGTAAGAGAAGAAGAAGAATCTGACGCCCAAAATTCCAATGTCTTTCTTGGTTGGACCAAACCGGCGAAATCCTTCTTCCTTAATTGGAAGAGCAAGAACAAGTCTCTCCATTTTTTTGGGGGAGCAGAGCAGTCAAAGAATGAAACAGATCAAATGATTGTTCTAGAATGGCTATTTCTCACAATTGCTCCTTATGATGCAGCGGAACCATGGCAATTAGGATCTCAAGACGCAGCAACACCTATGATGCAAGGAATAATAGAGTTACATCACAATATCTTTTTCTTGCTCATTCTTATTTTGGTTTTCGTCTCACGGATCTTGGTTCGCGCTTTATGGCATTTCCAAAAAGAAAAAAATTCCAATCCCGCAAAGAATTGTTCATGGAACTACTATCGAGATTCTTCGGACCATATTTCCTAGTATCATCCCGATGTTCATTGCTATACCATCATTTGCTCTCTTATACTCAATGGACGAGGTAGTAGTAAATCCAACCATTACTATCAAAGCTATTGGACATCAATGGTATCAGAGTACGCCTCTTCATGAGGGTGATTTAAGTGCAACGAAATGCCTTAAGAATATTGTTCGCAAAGCATCTGGCTTACCGGTAATGTCCCATTCCCGCCGTCGAGAGACTTAAATAACTATAGCATGCCAGAAACGGGGAGTTGAGATGGTTAGACCTAGACCCCGAAATGCTCCCAGCATAGAAGCCTGTGGTTCCATCTTGTTGTTGCTGGAGGTACACATCCGTCTTCTCGGTGTGGCGCGATATACGAGAAATAGATGCTCAGCCTGAAATGTCCGATAACGGCGCTGAAGTAGTGAATCTATCGGCACCATAGATGTGGCATACAACTTTGGACCTAACGGCTGACCCAGTAACCTTTCGGAATGGGGAATCCCCGTTGGCAACAACCACGGTAGTAGTTGCAGAACTACTGGGCCGGGAGAGGACAACCTCTTGTTCCGGCTCCTCTTTCTTCGCTTCGGGGACGGAGGTCCTAAAGTAGGTAACAGCAGGTACAAGCAACTTGACCGAAGGGGACCGACGCTTCTACTCTTCCACCGAGGAGCCGTTCGCAGCGAGAAGCAAGGGATGTCGTGAACGGTGGGAGGTCACAGAGAATTTACCTATTCATAGAGTGATCCTATGATCGATATAGGATATAGACTATCTCTTTCTTTATTCGATTCTTTTTCTGAAAAAAAAGAAGGGTGACTCAACTTCTCAGCTAGAGTTGGTGGTGGGACTTGTTGGCATAATGCAAGCTGGAACATAGGAATTCGAGGTATCATGAACTACTACTAAAAACCAACTTTTTTTTTCTTTTTGGACAAACGATATCAGGTCAGGTCTATGGATGGATCCAGATCTACGGGCCAGCCGGCCCCGGCCGATGAGCATAGGGAATCTATACTCGAGCGTTCAATTGGGCCCCTGACAGGATAGGTGAAGAATCTTGATATTTTTTATTGGGGCCTACAACTTCTCTAAGCCAACTAGCATCCCTTTCCACTGCGCATTTCTCGAACAAAGAAGACGACTATAGGATCGAATTCGCTTTCCATGGTGAACTGGTCGTCCCATACCTTCTGCCTGTCTCATATGTGTTGAACCATGTCTTTCTCGGTTCCAGCCCCCCCCCCCCCCCCCCCCCCCCCCCCCGAATACATAGGGTAGGTAGGACTGGGTGAGAAAGGGTTCCCTGTTGCCAATAAACTTTCCCCGGCCTTCGATTTCCCTTACTCATAAAGGGTCTTACGGTCGGTACTAACTAAAGAAAAAGAGTCTTCTTTCTAAGAGTAGGCGTGGAGAGCTTTTTGCGGGGAAACTTGCAAGTACAGTTTGGGGGGAGACGGGCGTCGCCCCAACCTTATGAGTATTCAGACTATAACAGTTTCAATGAACAGTCACTCACTTTTGATAGTTATACGATTCCAGAAGATGATCTAGAATTGGGTCAATTACGTTTATTCGAAGTGGACAATCGAGTGGTTGTACCAGCCAAAAGTCATCTACGTATTATTGTAACATCTGCTGATGTACTTCATAGTTGGGCTGTACCTTCCCCAGGTGTAAAATGTGATGCTGTACTTGGTCGTTTAAATCAAACCTCTATTTCGGTACAATGAGAAGGAGTTTACTATGGTCAGTGCAGTGAGATTCGTGGAACTAATCATGCCTTTATGTGTGCGCCCGGAAAGATAGGCCGACTGCTGAGCCCACTTTGGCTCAGCCGCACCACCCAGGGTGCGAGCCACCCAAGAAGCAAGCTATTGTAGCGAGCGGCTGGAGCAGTATGGAGCCGAGGAGAAAGGCAGTAGATAAGATAGAAGAAGGGGTCAGGCTCCCGGTGGAGCAGAGGATACGGTTAGGATAACAAACTTGAAACGTGGAGCTCGAGCGTCTGGCGAGCGAGTGGTTAATGGCCAATAGTGCCCTAGTTGATGGCATTCCTCTCTGCGGCTGGCACTCGAGGAACCACGGGGCACTCCATATAGAGCAAACAAGTCTTAGGGATGAGACGCCCACGCAAGGACCTCAATTCTCATTAGGAGGTCGAACCAAGGACCTATGGAAGTCGGGGCTAGCCCGTCCCCATGGGCAACGCAATAGTGTCTTGAGGGAGGAGTTTAGAGGCCTTATAGTAGCACAGACTTCTTTTTATTTCTAGGTCATGCGAAGGGGGCCAGTCCAAGATCGTACTGTTCCTCTACAAAGACAACATATGCTCTCAACAGCTAGGCGCCACTCTCTTTCTGAGTTATTCCAGGTTCTTCATGATTTCGTGCCGCGGTAAACAAACAAAACGAAAAAGAGGGCCATCTCAGCGGAAGGAGAAGGACCTGCAATGGCAGAGACTACTGACCCTATTCTTGTTCCTAGCCGTCTTTTACGAGTCCGGAAAGCCTCCTCATAGGGATCATAAAAATAGAATAGAGAAGGGCGGGCAGGGCTTCCGCAAGAGCCTCCCCCCTCTTCCCAGTCAAGATAGATGGGAAAGAGCCCTATCAAGGCCATAACCAATCTCTTTATTTACGTACGTACACCTTTGTTTCAGGGTGGGGCTGCCCTTCCTCCTGCTAATCCGACCATTTCCGAACCTCTCTTTCTCATCCCATTCAATGGAGGACTTTTCAATTCTTGTGATTCCCAGCCCCCTTAGCTTATTATTAAATATATATATATATATATATATATATATATATATATATATATATATATATATATATATATATATATATATATATAATTTGAAAAGGGTTCCGCTCGGCTAAATAGGCTCAGTGATCTCTTTCTTCGCTTCGTTCGATAGGCCAGTACGGCGCTCCGCGTGGTTATATTCATACATGTTCCGACTCGCCGGTCATTATGGATCTAGTGGCATGGCGGGGCAAAAGAAAAAAAAGGGGGGGAAGCAACTACGAAGCTTTGTAGACTCGACAAGTCGCTCCGCTTATAGAATATAATGAAGCAATTTAGCGACTCTCCTAGTAGCGACAGAAAGGGGCATTCGGGAAGCGACTAGTCGCTTCTGGCGAAGCTTCTAGAAGGCCGACCACTACATAGAGAGATCCATATACCAGTCATGTGCGATAGCGAAGCCTAGAGAGGCGCAGGGCAGGATCCAACAGCTTAGAAAGGGCAGGAAAGGAGCAGAGAAGGGGTTGGATTTCACCTACGATCAGATCAGTGGGCAACCATAGTTTACTTTTTTCGTAGTGTTGTTAACGTTGTTGAAAGCTCATTACTTATTTAAGTAGGCCTCGCTTTTTGGAGCTGCTCCCAGCTCACACTATGGTGGAGGAGGTGCTGTGAAGATCTAGGAGTGTGAGCAGTACGAGCTGAAAGGCTCCCATACTGTTTGGAGGGCAGGGGGCATAGATGCAAACAAACCTGACCCCTATCTATCGTCGTAGAAGCTGTTCCTAGGAAAGATTATGGTTCTCGGGTATCCAATCAATTAATCCCCCAAACCGGGGAAGCTTAAGCGGAAATGAAAGGGTAGTGTGAGGGAAAAGAAAAGGGGGGAAGCAACTAAATTGAAGGCTTCGCTCCTAGATCGCTTCGTGAGCTCATTTAGTAGACAACGAGTGTGCGCCCCTTTAGAGAAGAGATAGGGGTGAGTACTACACGAGCTCGTAAGTCAAGTACGGAACGAGCCTTGTCTACGAAGCAGAGCGACCTCGTCTTGCTTGCTTCTGGCGAAGCTTCTAGCACTGGATAATAGGCATGGCAGGAATACGACTTTTTAGGTCGACCACTACACTACATAGAAGCGATAGAGAAGCCAAGCCGTATAAAGGCGAGCAGCCCTTATAGCAATAGGAAACGGCCTACTTATAGCCCTTCCCAATTTCCAGTAGTAAACTTCCCAAGTTTAAGCAGGATAACCCCCTCTCTATTCTTCTCTTCATGTATGTGGGCTGCCTGCCCCATCCCGAATAGACGAACAGGAACAAGCTGAAGAAGCGAGAGAGATTTGAGATTCCGTAAGTAACTCAGTGCTAAGAAAGAAGGGCTTGGAAGAAGAAAATGAAATACGAACAACCACGCTGGTTGTAATAGATCGACTTTCATGCTAGTTCTTGCTCCAGCATGAAAGTTCCATTTCAGGGAAGGACGACGTACTATGATACTTTCTATTTTGTCGAGCCTTGCTTTGGTCTCTGGTTTGATGGTTGTACGTGCTAAAAATCTGGTACATTCCGTTTTGTTTCCCATCCCAGTCTTTCGCAACACTTCAGGTTTACTTCTTTTGTTAGGTCTTGACTTTTTCGCTATGATCTTCCCAGTAGTTCATATAGGAGCTATAGTCGTTTCATTCCTATTCTTTTTTATGATGTTCCATATTCAAATAGCGGAGATTCACAAAGAAGTATTGTGCTATTTACCAGTGAGTGGTATTATTGGACTGATCTTTTGGTAGGAAATGTTCTTCATTTTAGATAATGAAATCATTCCATTACTACCAACCCAAAGAAATACGACCTCTCTGAGATATATGGTTTATGCCTGAAAGGTACGAAGTTGGACTAATTTAGAAACATTGGGCAATTTACTTTATACCTACAATTCCGTCTGGTTTTTGGTGCCTAGCCTGATTTTATTAGTAGCCATGATTGGGGCTATAGTACTGACTATGCATAGGACTACTAAGGTGAAAAGACAGGATATATTCCGACGAAATGCTATTGATTCTAGGAGGACTATAATGAGGGGGATGACAGATCTACTAAAGGAAAGTAGCTTGATATTGGTTTGAATCCAATTCGTGAGATGGCCATCTTGGTCATATAGATGTCTTGACACCCTGATTTTATTTTCTCATTTTCGAATGACTGTCCCATTCCATTTTTGGTAGAACTTCAAGCCTGGAACCGCTATATGATGTATTAGTAGAACCCCTGGGATACGACGCCCTGCTCCTTGAGTATCCTGGGATTGAATACCCCGACCTCCCGGAGGCTCCCGAAAAAGCTATTTCAGCCTTCCGGACAGTTAAGGGCAATTCCTACGCCCCTCATCGGTCTGAATCCCCACCCCCGCATAACACTTACTATATTTTTCAGGAAAAACTGAAAAAACGCTTCACTTCCTGACCTTATTCTCGAGTAGGAAGGGTTCTCGCTACTAAATAAATTTCTTCAGTTGAAGTAGCTCTTTCCTGAGATGTCTTTCAAGCTGAAGAAGTAAGGGCTTCTCCAGCGTAAGTAGGTTTAGGACCAAGGGCAGGGTCTAAGGCAGTATCGATCGAAGGTGCCCCTAGGGATATGGCTATTTCTTCTCGTTCAGCTTCTCCAATATCCATTGTTTTAGGACTTGAACTAGATAAGGAAGTTTCCTTCTTTTCTGTTGAGGCTCATTCCGGAGCATCCCGCGCATCTCTGTCAAGCCCTCCAACCTCTTCTTTCTTGGTGTATGCTGTCTTTCCTCAAGGCTAAACCCAAAGGTATCTAAGGGAATCAAACCCAGCTTTTCAGGTAGCTGCTTCAATTGCATGCATCTAACCCCCACGCTCGTTAGTTCCCCACGCTCGGTTGACTTGCCATATAAGTCTTACAATACGCTCAATTAAAATGAATACGATAAAGTCTAATGACATCTCACAACACCGTATAAAAGAATAGCATCTCACACCACCAAAGGTAGACTGTCCTCAAGTAGAAGTCTTTGCTGCTGAAGCTGGTTTTATGAAGAATCCCGGGGAAAGGTGCTTAGGCTGTTTCAGTAAAGTAAGTCAAGTAAGTACTCGGATGGGATAAGTGCCATATAAAGAGTATTCTCACTTTAAGTAAGGAAGTACCTTAATTATATAAGTATGTTCCGCTTCTGCTTTCCCGGTTAGTTCAAAGTTAAACATTTTGAATCGAAATGAACAGATGACACAACATTCCCAACCACGCCATGAGAAAAGAGTTCTAGTAAAGAAGAAATCTCGTAGAGTATGTGAACTAAGACATTCAAGCTAAACCTATTTTATCGGATATCAGACTTTCAAGTAGAATGTCAGAAGTAGAAGAAAGGAGTGAGGCATTAACGAGTATCCTGAAATCCTGTGACTAAGAAAGCCCCTTTTGACTATCTATCTATAACTTGGGGAGTTCTCTGAAAGCAAGGGAGTGAGCGGATGATAGCCCCCAGCGATTGAGGGGAAAGAGTCTGTTGCTGCATCCCCTGCAGTGTCATTAAATCCAGTAAAGGTAAAAAGAGAAGGTGCCCTTGTTGATTATTCATATTCGAATGAGAAACTAACTGCAGATGAGTCTCTAGGATATGAGCAAAAGGTAAGAGATCAAACCGCTTCTGCCGCTGCTTCGGGATAAAGGGATTCTCACTCCAAGTAGGGAATTTTCTCAGTAATAGGATAGATGAGTCTCAGAAGTCAGAACAAGGCCCTGACATCTATGCCAAGTGAAGCCTCATGAATAAGTATAAGGAGGGATGAAAGCCAAGTAAGTAGCTGCAGTCGCAGGTGTCTTTTCTACGTTTAGGAGTTCTTCTTCGTTTAGTTTGGGAATCTGGTTAGGGAGTTTCACTCTGGGATGGGCCAAATGCTGCTAAGGTATCACCATTTGAGAGGAAAGAGTGAGAAGCACTAAACAAGAGAGAAAACCCTATCTATCTGGAGATATACCTGAAAGCAAGGAAGTGCATCACGGGTGTGGGGCACTACCGCTTATCCTTTCACACCCCAGTAACACGGGCTGCATTATGCCCTCAAGTATCTGCTCTAGTAAGGAAATAGGTAAACAAGTGTGCTATTCCTAAATTTCAAATAGGTATAGAAGGAAGAGAGTAAGGAGTTGAGTCCCGTCGATGTAGGCTAGAAGAACAATCCGTTTCATATGCAGGACAGTCTAGTATCCATATCTTGAATAGGAGTCAGTGTGCATGGTCAATTCCATCTTTCCGCTGAAGGAGAATCCAATACCGGTACTCAAATAGTAAGTACCGAGAGTATGATAGTGATTAGCTATCGAAGGCGATGAAGAAAGGAATTGGTTTGCTAGAGGACTTACTATATTTTGTTGGCGTTCAGTGAACCGATCCAGCCTTTGTTTGAGCCGGTGGGTTGTGATTGATCTTAGCTTGGCAGATCTCACACCGTAATGCTAGTGCTTATTTACGAAAAATAGATTGTTGGTATGGCAGCAGCTACCAAAAGCACACTAAGTTAGTCACAGGTAGAAACCTATGAGCTCTACTAGCTCTCTGACTCTATAAACTTGTCTTTCCGGCCCATTTACCCCATCTTTCTTGCTTGCTATGAGAGTTGTTACTGCTACTCAGAACGGTCTTTCTTTGCCGGTTGCTGAAGGCTCTTAAAACCGACAGAATGACCCGGTAACGTTGCACTCCATCGGCTGATTTAGCAGCAGTAGCATTAGTGGCTTGGCTTTTCGGGCTGAAGGAAGAATCCTAGGGTGGAACCAGAAATCAACAGATAGAACCGATTCAATAAGGACTGAAGCTAACAAGCGATCACCAAGTTAGGTGTAGGAAGGAAGATAAGCATCCAAATCCTCTTTTTATTCCTTAGCTTAGTCTGCTCTTAACACTTCTCGCCAAGTCCAATAAAATACAGACTCTCTACGACTCAAAGCCCCCAACCTACATCGTACCAGATCAGACTAGTAACATCTCTTAGATGACTGCCTTCTACTTACATTTACATAAGGACTCACCCTAGGAATGGATTTGATTCATACCCAGACTAGTCCTACCTCAGCTTCTAACTTAATGAAGTAGCTAGCTGTTGTTGCTATGCCGTGTTTGACGATTGTTGCTAGAATGAATAGCCAAATCAATGGAATGAATCAAAGTTTTTTTCCGGGTATAAAAAAGGTTTCAGTTCTGATTTAAACTACGTACGAGGCAAAGGATGGATAGGCACCAAAGACCAACAACAAAAGAATAACCTAATTCTCTTAGTCAAGGTAAGGGTTCAGATCTCATCATGCCTTTTTTTGCATCATTTCACCAACCCTACTCACCTTCCTCCTTCTGCTCTTGCTTGCCACTCCATTAATTGTTATCAAGCGTAATTCGACGGAAGCTATTCGAAAACTATTGAACTTGTTCCGAAGTTTATGATTTGGCTTTTGTGTGTCACTGATTACGGTTTACGATTGGATTGCTATCTTATCAAATGAATGCTATAGCCATTGAGGCTAGAAAAATCCATTAAAAAAGGAAGGGAAGATTACAATTTTTTTATAAAGAGGTACCCTTCATCAAGAAAGCTTGCATAAGAGATCCTTCTTACTGCTCTTTCTAGAATGAAAATCTAAAGATAAAAATCAATGTTAGGCTGTGGGGCCACAAGGGCTGGGACCCCTAAGGAGAGGTCAACGAATGCTCTTCGAATTGGTCTATAGTCGATGAACCGACCAGGACACCCCCCCTTTCTGCCATATCTCTCACCGCCTCAGCCTAGCTATCCCTAGCCAAAAAAAGTATGAATAGAGCAGTTGAGTGCCTTTCCTTCCCCTATCTTTATTTGCCACCACCCGACTTAATGGTAAGAAAGCCCACCTCCTAAGAATGAAGGAATGGATTAATCACCTTTGGGGCTGGTGGATGGATCGCCTTTCCTTAACATAGATGGTGGATGGGTTTCACTTAACAAACAAGAGAATGGGCCATACGGGTGCCTACATTGTTAGTCTATTTGATTTACGGTAAGAGATATTTATTGAATAGAAAGAATGAAACCTGTACTAGCTTATCGCCAACCGTGCTTCCTACCAACTCCGCCTATCCCAGACGGTCGGTCCTATTGATATAGCCGCACCTGAACCCGCAACAACTGCCTCTATTCCGAAAGCAACTTACTTTTCTGATGAATCTTAGCTTGTTTTTTTAATACAGTCAAAGTGGGACATCCCTTGTTCTCGCATTCCTTGCCCTTCACCCTCAACTAGTTGCCTTCTTTCCTAGGGAATTCAATCACATCGGATCAGTGAGCTAAAGTCAGTCCCTCAACAGCTAAAGTAACTGCTTGATCTGTCACCCTCCGTGATTCAAGCCTGTCACCAAGCCTTAAGTCAAAAGCTCTGGTTTCAAGCCCAGGGCACCAAGTGAATCAAAGCAAGAGCTTACTCAGAGCTCGAACTCTATTTAAATCAAAGTCAAGTGAAGCAAAGCAAGCCAGCCAAAGAGGGATAGGCATGATCATTCTATTCTAAAGATAGAGATCCTGAACTAAGGACTGAAAGCTAGAAGTTCTCTATGTGAACATAGGATCCTATATAAACAACTGGAAATGCTAGACTAACTGCTCTAGAGGCAACCTACTGGAGAAAGCCAGAGGATTGAAGTTACTCGGTTAAGAGGATTAGGGAATAAACGAAGGAAAGAAAGCTTAACTCGCTCGAACCTCCGAGGGCCAATGAACTCAATCTTGAACCCATGTTTAACTTTCTCTTTAGCCTATGAGGTTTGATGACAGACCGTGGTAAATTCAGAAGCTGAAGAGGAGATGAGCTTAGAAGATTCTATTAGAAGTAGGAAAGCCTTCAACAAGAGAAGGAGACCCAAGCACAACCAACCTACCTTACTTATCGAGAAGGGGGTATTCTATTAGATTAGTAAAGGAAAGCACCATTCTTAGTTATTAGTCATTCGCTCGCTTAAAGAAGACCGCCTCCTTAGCTGCCGAAAATGAAAGGCCAAAAGTCAAGTAAATGAGTTAGGAAACCGAGTGCCATCTATCGTCTGATTAGTCTTCATGGTAGCGGGCCTTGCTTCTTTTCTTTTGCTATTGAATCTGCTATTGAAGGAGTAAGCTGTGCCCTTAGCATGCTTTTGCCCAGGAGTGGATGCTGACACCCTTTTGCCTTATCCGCTCTTGGTGGTTTAGTTAGGGCAGTAGATTACTTAGAGGTTGACTTTATTCTTGACTGCTTTCCAGCTATCAAAGTGGATTAGCCTTGGAAACCTTTGAAATGCTTTAACTATGGGGCATTCTACTGTCAAGTGCCCGAATCATACCCAAACCCTTACTCAACCTTTGAAGAAGAAGAAGGAAAGAAAGCGGTCCTTAAAAAGACTAAGAATGCTAATGACTGGAAAGTAGTGCAGAGACCTTCAGGTATGAAGCAGTGAGCTGATATGATAGAAAAATGCCTGTCAAATTGTTGGGTCTACAGCAAATAGATTGAAAATGCTTTCTAATGAAGACCTATCTATAGATGATGTCATTCTTCCCAAAGAATCAAATGCAGTGCGATGCCAAGAAAATCTAGATAAGGTGGAACAGATGCATCACCTTTCTTATGAAAATGAAGGAAAGCAGCAGACTATTCAAGAATCTCCTAGCTTTGCTGCAGGTAGTGAAAGTGGAGCAACAGAGGAAGATGAATGTGCAGCTAGGAGAGCTGCTACTTCTAAACTTGATAACTTCAGCTAGCTAACTGGTTTACTATTTTCTTTCAACCCTTGGACTGCTATCCTTGGCATGAACTGGCCCGCCTACTGAACTCCTACTATCCTGCTACCAAGCATTCTCTATTTACGAGTGCACTAAGAAACATTGCTACAACAAGAAAAGGAAATAAAACAGACTGCCATAAATCGTAGACCGGAACTGTCCTTTCCTACCTGCACTGACTTCCTTGCCTTACGAAAAGCATTTCAAAACTTTCTTTTTTTACTGGTAGTAGTACAAACCTATCTATTGATTAAGGTAAGGAAGGCGGGTTCACATCGCTATCTAAGCGCAGACGTTACTAAGCGGCTGCTAGTCTAGGTGTTCGAAGCATGATTCATCAACTGGTAAAGGGAGTAGTTCATCTGAAACTCTTCCTCTCTAAAGTCAAGGAAAACGAAGCTAACTGCTTTGAGGCTGCTTTCGAAACATTCTTCATCGACAGGGATTTTTCAGTCATTACAACTTGGGCAAAGCCGATTGCTTTCTTCCGGAGAATCTATGGCAACGTGAGAAGCTAAGTTTCTAATTTGATCACAAAAAATAGGTTGCCCAAAGCGCCAACCCTTCCTCTTAGACACTATTACTGATCAGCATGACTTTCTTTCTTGAGTAAGGTAAGGGGTATGGAAACGTCCTCTTATCACAGCTTGAACGGGGTTCATTGTTGGGAAGAAGACGAAGTCGATTCAATCCAACTCCAACCGGATAGAGATTGAGTCTAGAAAGAAATAAGAAAGAGATTATTCCCTAAGAGCTTGTCCAGTACCTTTTGTTTAGATTCTTTCTACTTTCTGTCAGCTATAACCAAGTTGCTATTTCGGGGTTAAGGAAATGAATTGTATGTCGCGTAATCCCCCTTCCTCCCTTGCAGTCAAAACTCTCCTCTAATAGCAGAAAGCTTCCATGCTCTATTCTCTATTTTGGAAAAGGACCTCTTACGGCAGTTGACAGTGGAAACTTTCCAGCTAGCGATTGATCCAGTTACCGGTAAAGGGCAGTTGACAGAAGAAAGAAGAGAGATGAGCTACTATCACTCAAGAACTAGAAGAAGGAAAGAAAGAGATTCACTTCGCCAGCCTTCAACTCCTCTTTCTTGGATCGTTGTTTGCGACAGACCGATTGAGACAGATCTAGAGATAGAGCAGCAAGGGAACACTTACCAATACCTACTATGGATCAGGCTGAAGTGTTGCATCTCCATCTTCTACTATTGTTGCACCGCCTTGATGCTAGAGGGGCTCTCGGAAAGAGGGGGCAAAGCAAAACCAAGAGGAGGTCGTAGATACAAATCACTCTCTATCGTAGGGCATTTTTCTGTAGTAATGTATTTCGGTCTTGATTGTTGCCCACGGAGTGGTAACGGGCGGAAAGAGTTATGATAGGAGTCGATGCCTTTCTGTCCCGAAAGGCTGAAAGCAAAAGGAGATCGCTTTTGATTCAGGATCAAGCCCAGGAGGTAGCAGTCGTTGGACATGTCCCTTCTTTAAAGTCAAGGTAGGAGAGTGAGATGACTTACTAGGACAGAAGGGAATCAATAGTAGAGTAGACAAAAAGGAAAGATTATGACTCTTTCCGATAGAGAACCAAAGAGCAGACAGGAGCAAGCCAGAGACCTATTCCATATGATAAAGCTACCCATTGAGGGAGCTTAAACTGATGTCCCTATGTGCCAGGTGTTACCTTCCTTTTAGATAGGTACTTCCCTGCATACTATACTTATCTAATTCTAGTTTCAAGCCATAGGAATCTCGATTTCTTACTAAAGCTAGCGGCTTGACTTGGTGTGAAGTTTTCATAGCATGGGCATGGCGAAAGGACTCTTTGCATGAGTTGGCTATTTTTCAAGAACTGGTTTGACATGAATCTATGGAAGGGATTTCTCTATCTCCTTAGGGTGTAGAACTCATCTCGGGCAACTAAAGAATGGGAAGAAGGTAGCTAGCAGCTTCCATAGTTGTCTGTGATAGGCCACAAGGTGAAGCGGAAGGGAATTCATGGACAAATGTAGCTATTCGGGAGTCAATAGACTGTTCGGAAGTAACTGGTCCCACATTAGCATTAGTAAGGGAAGAGAAAGACCTGATTGACCTAAGGCAAGAAAGTTTAGCCTAGCCTGAATCCGAAGTGCTCTTTTGCGTATAGTATAAATGGCCTCTTTTTGTGCATCAGATCCGGGTAGCTAGGAAGGAAAAGTCTGAAGCCAATAGGTTATTTTCAAATGTGCACATGAAGAAAAAATGTTGGGGAGATTAAGTGCCTAGCCCTAGCCTTAGATGGAGCAAAGCAGACTGAAGCTGGCTCTGGGAACAGGAAGGAAGTGAGCACCCTGGCGGAGAAAAGAAATGAAACCTCAAACATAAATGGAAGCCTAAGCCTTCACATCCGAGAAAAATCATCAGTTTCCGTTGGATAATCTTTTTGACAGGGTTGGCATGGTTAAGGCAGAATATAAATATTTCACAACTAAATGAAGTTAGTCTTGGCTTCTTCTTCTTTTATGGGAGACAGGGGCAAGGAACCCACTCTTAGAGCAGGAAGCCCGTAACCATATTAGATTCGTAGCTCGTTAAGGGAAATTCAATCAAGTCGGCTACCATAGAGTCAGACCTTTTTCCGATCCTATCTCATCAAAGTCGGGTAATAAAAAGAAGGAACTTTCTAATGAAATGAAAGAAAGGCGAAGGAACAGAAATGGGCTCCTTCGGTTACCGTTCTATCCGTTCTAATCCTGATGGTTTTGAATGCTATTGACTTTACCGCTCCAGAATGTGAAGTGGTTTTTTATTCCGGCCTGATAAAAGTGATCTTTGAAACAGAAATCGACTCAAAAGGAACAGAATAGGCTTGAGAGTAGCTCTTTCCAAATAGGTCGAGTAGCCATTGAAAAGGATCTCTCTAGTTGGGATTTACACGCACAACCTTCTCCTATGAGTCAGCCTATGTTATGCGCCTGCCTTTGAGAACCTTTCAGCTGGTTCCCTTCGTCGGCATCATTGAACCTCGTTAGCATTTCTAAAAGAATTGGAGGCTCAAAATGAATGGTCAAAGGAATTGATGATTCGTGTTTAGTCTCCGATATTTGCCTAGTCTTCGAACCAACACCGTATAGAGGGGAACAAGCTAAGACATATAGCAAGACTAGAACTCCTATTGCATGCATCGATACCAGACTAGACAAACTAAAGCTAGCCCACTGCATAGTGAAAGTCTCTCTTAATTTCGCATTAGCTTTCAGTGAAACTTCCGTCTATGTAAGAAAAGTCTGAACCTCCCTTACTTTGTGGGCGCACTGACCAAAGACCTACTCCTGCTTAGCGCACGAGACTCACTTATGCCTTGATTATTTTACCTTCGGGTACTATAAGCATATAGTATATTAGCTCTCTATAGATTCACTCTTTTTCTTAAAAGAAAGATAGAAGGGCAACTACAGACTCCGTTCCTTATCGCATCGTTTGCTATCCTACCCTACTTCGCTAGGTAGACTATCGCAAGTCATTTATACCAAAAGACCTGGCCATCGCCAACCAAGAGGGGGGGGGGGATGAACCTACTTCCAGAGACTACTCGCCTTGAACTCCGTCCCCTGAACATGACTGCTTATGCAACTACTGTGCTAGAAAAATGGCAGGAGACCACATACTAAGAAAGAGGTATTACGCAAAAAGGGGCAGGCTATATTAGCTAATGTCTCTCAGCAGGATGCCCCACACGGAACAAATTGAAGGAGATGAGAAGGTTTCGTAGATTGGGGTAGCAGTAGCTGGTCGTAGTTACTTTATATAAAAAATGGATTGAATCATAATGAAATAATTAAATTCTAATAATGAAATAGAAGAAGAACGATTAAAGATCGGATTTGCTAAATGAAGGTGTAGAAGTGGCTGTAGTCAAACAATAGTAAGGAGAATTCGCTTAGTCTTCCGGTTCAGAAGTCTATTTAGTTTCACAAAATGATTATTAATGAGATAAGTTGCTAAACACAGTCAAGTCGTAAGACAAAGAAAAGCGTAGGTAACAATTCGTCTACCGAATAGGAAGCAATCGCGTAAAGCAAGACGTGGGATAATTATAATGAATAAGGAAGTCTTCCCGTCTGCAAGACCTAGCTAAAGCCATCTTCCATGGGGACTTCGAAACCTTCCATTTTGTGGTTTTGGTCCTCTTTGCCATTCTTTCGTTTTTATGGTTAGCCATCGGTCGTAGAAAGACTCTTTTTTCGATAGGTGACTCTACCTCTGCTGGGTTCAACCATCAAGGTGATACCTACAGGCTTGTATGTGGGTTTAAAACTAGAATCCTCGGGGCTTGACTTTTTACAGGTTCTGCATGGAAACGATTGGGCTTAAATATTGATGCAATGTAGCCATAACATCTAGTGCAGTGACTTGGTGTTTACTACCTTAAGGCATGCCTTGACTCCACTCGATGGGACTTGCTTTCATAAAGATTTTTGCTTAATGACTTTATTGACTCGCCTTTACTTTAGGGTATATCTTGTTTGTATAAGTAAAAGAGGATAAGACCACCGTTTGCCACATTTGCTGATCAAACAAGATAAAGAACGGGTTCTCCCTACTTGTATTGAGCGGGATGCTGCTTTCTTCTTTGTTTTCGAGATCAATTGACTTCCATTGACCTTGATGGGAGTTGTCTTCTTCGATAGCGGGTTCTACATCCGACATCCCTCTTGATTTCTGGGAGAATGTAGCCGATTTACTTAGTAAGCTGGGACCTGTCCAATTGCTAGTTTGGCTAGATTTGTTCGTTTCGAAATGCTAGGTTGACATAGAAGAATCCGAAAGGAGATGCATTGAAGAAATGTCAGGGCTGTCCCGCTAGTTGGATAGGCGACTTCTCAATCTTGGAAGAGCATCTTGCAAGGGTTAGAGGTTTTGAAGGATGAGTTGGTATGGAAGATAGAAAGCCACATTTGTACTCATGACTTAGTGGATCGAAACAACCAGTAGAGATTTCGGATCTTATTATACGTGACCCCGAGCCCCGATTCTGATCTTCTTTTCTGGTAACTGCCAATTCGATCAAGCATTAAACTACTAATTATGGATTCGGTCGAGAAAGGTATGGGCTATGGGTCGGTAGGATAATGCTAGGTCAATTCGGTCCACTGTCTCTACTCCCACCTATCCCGCTTAAGGTTATATGGATGAAGCTTGCTTTGGGTCCACCACCTGGAAGAGTATTGAGATTTCTTGCTTTGAAGTGGGGTTGTAGTTAATCGATTAGCTAGTAGGCTAAGGTCTAAGCACTAAGGGAACAAGGGGCTAGCCTCAAAACCCTAACACTAAGCTAAGTGAACGACCAACAGCTAATCGACTAAGTGGATTAGGATTGTTAGTGAGTGAAGCTTTGGGAAAGCTTACGAATGGGTATCCTTTGATTCCCTTTACAGTGGGAAGGAAGAAGCGTAGCGGGACGGGAGGAGTTAATACCGGTTAGCCTGTCGCTTTATGGCTTAGAAGAGTAGTTGGCATTGGCTCTTTTTAGGGACAGTCGATCAAGGAGATGACGGAAGATGGCATCAAATCAACGGCGTAAAGGCTTGGATGACTTTATTTAGGCCATGTCACTCTTTTCAATGGAAAGGACAGCTTTCGTTGTTTTTTGACTAAAGACATTCAATTTCGATCATTACTCCAGATTCCGTAATCCGACGTGAACTTGCACGACTGAGCTGCGCTGCGTTTGCCTAGCTGGGTGAAGGACGTAAAGGAAGAGAGCCAGCAAGTTACTTATTTTTGATTCCCAGATGCATTGAAATAACAAATAAGCATAAGGAGTAAGTAGCGAGGATCACAGAGAGAAGGTGATTCATGGTGAAGTATTAATGGGAGACCAACTCTGGGTACTAGTAATAGACTTTCTTACAGGTCTTATAGCCGAAGCTCGATTCAAAGTGGGAGGAATTGCTTTCTAGTTCGACGAGAGCCAGATATTTGTTATATCCATGTTTATCTTACTATACCACTTGATATTAGATATTCAAAGATGGTCACTCTATTCTTTTAGCTATTCACTCACTGTACACTAATAGAATCTAAACACTTTCAAAGTGTGGTGGATTTATAAAGGTAGGTTGGATGTGCTTGGGTCTCCTTCTCTTGTGTGCGTCTTAACTATTATTGAAAGGACAGGATCAGTATGACCTCTTGCTCAAGGCCTTTAGGCTGAGCCCATTCATTCCATTCGATCGATCTGACCTATTAAGTGATAATAGCAGAGGAGGATTTTTTTGAATTGAATAAAGCAAGACTTTCCCTGAGTCGCCTATAGTAAGGAGCTCTTAAGCCCCTATGCAAAAACTTTGCCCAAGCTCGTCGCAGAAGCCATGACCCAGTTTATATTATAGGGTAGGCGGAAGCCCATAAGGCCCCATGTCCACGGTGCAGCACCCGTAATGGTTGCTTTGAGAGCAGTTCTAATAGAGAAAGTAGGCATGGAGGAATACCAAAGGTAGCTAAAGGCGTTGAAAAATCCTGACTCTCTTCTTCTGCAGCACTTCAAGCTTCTCTTCTGTCTACCGATCTGCGGCTTGCCATAAATAGCGCTTTCTTTTTTAACTTCGGGTATAGATAGTATCGAATTGCTATAGGCATGTGGGCTTTAAGAGCCATGGGCTATAAATACTTAAGAAATGGAAGAACTTAGTGGAACCGTAGTAGAACCGATAGAAGAGCACGAGAGAAAAGCTATTCATGAATAGATGACCAAAAAGGCCTTGTCATGAGCTGGAGTCGAACCAGCACCTCTGGGAAATGAAAACAATCCCAGCGAACTACCATTTCTTCTAATCGTGACTTTGTTCACCCAGTTCGTCATGCACAATGAAAGCAAAACTAAAATGATTACATCCAGTCGCATTTCCGCTAAAACACTAGAATCCCAAAATGAGTTATTTAAAGATGTATGTGACATAGGCAGGGCCATCTTTTTTGAGCCTTTGTCTCAAGAGATCTAAAAACTTGATTTCTTCTTGGTCCCTTTCTCCCACGTCCACTTCCAATTCCCTCCGGTCCAGTCAGTCGCGATGTTGGCCCAAGAAGTCGTTAAATGCTTCTTGGGGGTTGTAAGGGGCCTGGGCGGCCAAGGTACGATTTTGGGTTAAGACTTTTTGAAAAAGTCGTAGACACTCATGTTTGAGTTCTCGGATCTGTAGATCCCTGTTCTCAAACTCGAGTAATCTTTGATACTCTTGCTGGGAGGGAGCTTGCCCCAGCGCAAGTTTGATGTCGGACCAACATTCCCCCTTTTCCTTATCCAGCAGATAGGAGCTACCGTCCCCCTCGAGTCGTGCAATGCGATTTCACATCGACGATTCCAAGCTACAATTGTGGGTAAGGGGGGGCGGCCCCGTTTCATCCACCCTTGGGATCGTAGAACGAGCCGATGTGCCTTCCATTTCCGGTTCGGGCGAGGGCTCCATCAACACTTTGATCTCGAACGAATCCTCCGTCCAGGAGGAACCAGAATTGGAAGGGATTATTCCCCCACCCGACGGAATCATCATATAGATTTCGGCCCCACTAGCGAATAAAGCCCTCGCAGCAAAACCAATCAAAAAAATAATAAACCGGAACACCCTACTTTAAGTAAGAGTAGCGAGAGAGATCGAACCCCAAAAGAAAGAGTAGCCTTAAAGAATAAGGCATGAACGAACTCCAATTGTCTGCACCAGACCCCAATAAAATACAATAAGACCCCTAATACTACAAGGAGAAATAAAGAAAGTAGAGTAGTTCTTAATCTTTTTTGCATTCCTTATTTCTTAAAACCTCGATCTTCAAAGAAAACTGACTCCTCCTACTCCTTCTTCTCATTTAGGATAGGATCGTCGTTGGTCCTTCTTTCACTAATGATCTAACGATCTCACCATTCTCTAGTAGTTCTCGCTCCTAGCTCGCGGAGTGGCGTACCGGGAAAGAATTCACCCTTTCGCTTGGGTGAGCAACAGCCCCTTGCGCCCAAAGCAAGCGCCTTTAGTTTTCCCGACCGCCTGCCTTTCGGCCTTAGCGTTCCAAACAACCAGTAGTGTGACCGATCTGTGTTCAAAACAACCGATGACGCTAGCGATGAATCGTGGGGACCCTTAACGCCGAACAAAAAAAAGGACTAGTGCTATAACGACGAGTGGTGTGGTCCTAACAACCTAATATGGTAACGACAACTCATAGTGGTCCTAACTACTAGCAACAACCACTACGGCAAGCACCACAACGACGATAACGCTAGAACGTAATATATAGGCTTGCAAAGCAACCACTCCCTTGGTAACCTTGCTCCGCAACCATCGAGTCGGCCTTACCAAACCAAAGACAACTAGTGTTCCCAAAGACGAAAGAACGACATGCGACGGAACAAGACGGTAAAGCAACCACTCGTTGTCGTTCAGTTGTCCGTCACTTGTAGTCTCTGCATCATAGGTGGTTGTTCGGAAGGGTTTGACAACGTAACAGACAGCTAGGCAGTTACTACACAACACACATTGGGGTGGTGCACCAATGGAATGACTAGTAGTCTACGACTAGTGGTGTTACGGAACAACTACCCGACGAGTGGTAATAACGACAACTACAGTAGGTTTGACAGTAGCGTTAGGACGACTGGTTCTCGTAGTTGTATTGCCCTAATGCAATGAATCAAACAACTACAAGTGCTCCCAAGACGATGAGACGCATGCACTATACCGTCGAGTATTGCTTGCGAAGCAACCGCAACTCGTTGTAGGTCCTCTCCTTACATTACAGTCGAGTAGCTTTCACTCCATCGCTTGCAATGTGCGGTTGGTTTACCTAACGCATGGCTTCCCCAACACCAATAGTCGCATGAGTTCTCCTAGACCGGAACCCTTGCCTTTAAACAAACCGCATGATGCGTTCCGGAGTTGCCATAGTTCTATTACCGCCTTGTCGTCTTGGGTTAGAAAGGATACGACAGGCTCAATTCAAGGACACTCAATTTCAGGCTTTCGAAGATCTGACACTTTCTGTCGCATTTGTTCTCTCTTTTGTTTACCTATCATTTTCACTTTCTTTAACCGTACTTAGGTAGCTCTTCGTTCGTTTGGCAGAGGCGTAGAGCTATCTACTTGGTCGCGACTGGCTCTGTTACGCTACGTTCTCCCTATGGCGCTACGTATCGTTCCCTTCGGTCGAGCGAATCCCATTGTTCCGGTCCGAGAATCCCTATGTCTGAGGTCGAGCAGCTACGCTCTCGTTGGTTGAGGTTAGATCCTCGTATGTCGCGACTCTCGTCACTGGGAGTTCTCACTTTTTCCTTCTTATCTCAGGACACCCTGCCAGGTTGTTCCTTGTTGACCGGCCTTGTGATTCTCGTTATAGAATGTAGTGCCCAACAGTTTAAAGGAACGGGTGAAGTCTCGGGATCCGCTCTAGTCGAGTAAGAGATTTCCCCTATAGAGTAGTCTCCGTATCAGTCCATGGGCTAAGGTGCAATTGCCTTCTTAGAGCCAGTAACTTCATACTTTAAATTAGAGAAAAAACAGTTCCAGAGGCATCTTCCATTCATCTCTATTTTGGTTTTTCTGCACCATATTTTGATCTCCCTTTTCTTCGATCCGAAATTCCCAACAAATCCTTGACTCCTCGAATACAACGGGATTTCACACCTGGCGAATCTTTCACTCTACCTCCTTTTATTAAGACTATAGAATGGTCCTGCGAATTATGACCTTCCCCCGGAATGTGAGCAAATATATCATGTCGATTGCTCAACCGTACTTTGGCTATCTTACGTGGAGCTGAATTCGGTTTTTTCGGTGTTCTTGTTGGTACACGCGGGCGTACTCCTTGCTTCTGGGGACATTGATCCGAAGCTCGAGTACGGTCTGTGCGCCGTTTTTCTTCTCTACCATGACGAATCAATTGATTTAATGTAGGCATCAGTCGCTCTTTCTTTCTTTTGTCCTTCACCCCGATTTTTCCCCTGTAATGTAACTAGTGTTTACTCCCGATCCGAAGCACCCCTTTTTCATTCATAGAGAGATCGAATCGTCAAAATCAATAAAAAAGCCATCATGGACCAAGATCCAAAGGGATCAAACTTGTTGGGAGGTACTGCTCAAGGAAAGGAAAAGGTGACTTCTGGATCAGGGATAATAAATAAAATAGAAACAAGATAAAATTGTATATCAAAACGACTTCTAGCATCACCGAAAGGATCGAAACCACATTCGTAGGCCGACAATTTTTCTGGGTAGGTCGAACTATTGGAAGCAAATGGAAAAGGAACACCGAGTGGGATCAAAGAAACTAGCGGACTGATCACTAAATAGATAAAAATAGGTGCAAATTCTGACATCACCACAACCCACTTTGTTTTCTCGCTCCTTGCTCGCGGAGCGGCATACCGACAAAAAGATAGGATTTGAATCGATGACTTAAGCCCTTGCGCTATTCCCCCCTGATCGTATCATAGATAGCAGTCAAAGTCAGTACGCTTTCTATTCTCTTTATATTATATATGAAAATAGATAAGAAAGGAGGGCTGCCGAGGCCCGGAACTTCTCCGAGAGGTTCCTTTCGATACTCTACGCACATCGGTAAAGGCCTTACTCTATTCCTTGTCAGGAATAGCGGCCTTAGTCTACTACTATCGGCTATCTCACTCTCGGGAAATCGGGGGTTTTGTCGGGGAATCGGTGTCGTGGTGGTGCTACGAGATGGCGATTTATCGTATAGAAGAATGGATCCGTGGACCTATTGATTGACCATAGATGCGAACCGATTGACCGCTACCTAAGAGAAGATAAGTAGTTCTTCTATCATTCAAGGGCAAGGGGAGAACATGTAGCGGCTTGCCTAGATCTCGTATTTCCCACGTAGTCCGTCGGTCAAACCAACGATTCTCCTCTCAAAGTAATAGAGAGATATTTTTCTTTTTCCGGTATGTAGCTCCGCGATCAAGGAGCGCATCATCAGAGCAGGGCGAAAACGAACATAGGATCATGGCCCTTTTCTTCTTTCTTTTGCTGTTGATCTCACATCGAGAGCAGCTCCTTCGTGTTCAGGATGATCGGATGAGAGATCTTCCTCCGACTCCGAGAAATCGGTCAAGCGGGAGGCTACCCTCGACTTACCTCTCTCTATAAACCCCCTCCCCAGAGGAGAGCATAAGCTCCAGGATGAGTATGTCCTGGATTACCGGATTCATTCTCGTCCTGATCCACCATGCTATTTTTTTCAAAATAAAAAAAGATTCAAGGAGAGGGCTCGTAATGATCTTATCAAAGATCACAAGGTGCTGAAGTGGCCGGATAGGGGGGGGGGGGGTCCGTAGGTTTTTGTGAAAGGGATGCTCTTATCATGTTATTGCTGAAAATAAAAAGCAAATTCCTCTATAGGATGTCGATTCACCCACACTTCCATTCCTTGTAGAGGAAGGCTAACTGCTTGTTGGCTGGGAGCTGTATGAGTGGTAACGTCCACGTACGGCTCCGTGAGAATGGCGGTGGACAGAAATGGCCTTGTTGTACCTCACTCTCGTCTTCAATGGGGTCTGCTCTTTCTTTTTTCGGAGAGTATGCCAATATGATCTTAATGAGGTGCGGGGCTTTGCATCTGACATTCGTTGGGCTTCCCTCTTTAGGAGCCTGCGTCCCGGCGTTTTTGTGCAATAAACCCCTCCGGGCGAAGACTAGTGGTAGGTGGTCCCGAGGAGC